>NW_022987683.1:0-307404 GCF_902827165.1 Trematomus bernacchii
GTTGTGCTTCTTGTTGCTTCCGGCTAAAATAAACATAATTAAAGACATTTTGAGTGTTTAAAATGTGCTGTAATACACAACACATTATTTATTCCTAAACTTGCAGAAAGAAAAACTAAAGTGTGACATTTAATCACATATTTATATATCAATCTTATACACCTTGAATTCTTGTTGGCCAATGATACACATACCCTTTGAAGATGAGCTGGGAAGTTGAATACTGTTGGCACAACACCATCTTTAAGCCGGACAGTCTGCCCCGTCCTGTCAAAGTCCTCACAACTGAAGTGCTCACTGCAGAGCAGTGTCCTGCCTTCTTAGGGCAACTTCCCACTGCCTCCTCCTCTCTCGGTTTTGGGAAACCTTAAAAACATGAGAAAGGTAGCCAGATATAAATTATTGTCAACATTTTCCTCCCTTCTTTCCTTTAACATTAAGGGTAAGGACAAAAATACACACCGAAATTATCATATTTTTGGGGTAATTGTATGTATGTATGTATACTTTAAGAATAAGACAACTACACTAAGAGTTATAAAAAAGGTGTCCAAAAGAAACATTAAATAATTGTGTAAAGAAATGGTAGCAACATATTCTAAAGAGGCTGGGTCAACAACAATCTTGCAATACTATTATCTCACATAGCCCCACTGATCCTGTGTAGCAGAACTTGTAATGTACATACATCCACTACGTAATTAACGATTATCCTAATTATAGTCATAATTGTCATATCTTACACGTGAAAGGTGATTCCACGGGTTCTTGGTCAACTTTGTAATACTAGGTCTCACTCACAGCCTCTTGTTATTAGCCAGCTAATAAATACAACCACACATACACAAAGAAAAGCTGCTATTTCAACATGTCCAAGCATCCTGTATCATAGCCATGCTAATAATGTTTATAATAAACCAAACCGTTTGTAAATCAGTCAAGATTTCAGCGAGTTAAGAGTATTTTTGTGCAGATCACTCACCTTACAACAGCTACCATAGCGCGTACCAGAGTAGCTGTTGACTGTAGCAAGATGGCGGCCAGTGAGCTACGCTGGAAAATCTCCCATGAGCCATCTAGTGTTTATATATATCTATGGTTTTACTGAAAACTGTCCTTTACCTATTCATTCTGAACATGGACTCCAGCAGACTACTGACATCTAGTGGACATGAATTGCAACAACACCTACTTTAAACTCAGGATTTCTCTTTCTAATTGTTATTTTTTAAAACATAAAGACATGATGGAACCTTAAACATTTCTTAATTGGACCTGACAATTAAAGACAATTGTTAATTTACTGTTAGCACTGTCATTTTTTTAAAGTAAAAATTTAATTTAAAACACAACCGTAGCCTCAAGACATGCAAAGTGAATTAAGAAGAGCAACTATCTGCACTTGACAACAACTTAATATGTTTAACTACAGTTGTCCCAATTGAAGCTCCCGTCACAGTGTACTGACTGATTCTGCAGTCCATTGCTGCTGTCATCATCAAACATCTCCACACACAGACAACACAATCATATCTGTCTACTGATTTATCAGGAAAACTCACAAGGTTTATCCCAATATCCATCCTCAACTTGACCCGGAAATCGATCGTTGAAGGACGTCATGATTCCTTAAACGTGTGCGGTGGAGTCGAGGAGAGAGGAGGGAGTAGGCTTTTACATTTGCTTGATTTTTTGTAAAACAGAAATATCTTTGATTAAGGATGAGATCCTTCTCTACGACACATTAAAGTGTTTGAAATAAACTTACACATTAAAAAATAATGGTTTGATAATAATTATTGTCACTATTAATGAATAATTTACAGTTCCTAATAGTGGTTTATTTGCATGTGTGGATAAAGGACACTGCATTTAAAACAATTCATTGGTCAATAAAATGATTTATTATTTAGTTTATTTAAATTTTATTTAAATTAATACATTTGTGTCTGAATTCTTAATTTAGTTTTTGTGTTTTTTATTTGTTGTCTTAATATTAATATTTTGTCAAAGAGTGAGTTCTGCCAACTTCTACTATCCAAAAATGTAAATATTCTTCGACTTTTACTAGCTATAGACATGGTCTTCCTGTTAACAGTAACAGGTAGTAATCAGATATCCTTATTTACAGTCTGGTAAACTTCTTGTTACTATTTAATGCGACTTCATAAACTGGCTGTCATTTTCCTTGTATACAACGTGGTGCTCCCAAGAGTTGATTTGATGTAATTTAAGTTATACAAATATAATAATACATAATAAATAATATATAAAATAAATAATAGAACATTTATACATATATTTTTTTTTCTCTGCAGGTTATCAATTATGATTTTATAAATTCTAGCAGTTTTATTTATATATTATCATTAATAATTGTTAATAACCAGACTTGCTTAGAGTAGAACAACAAAATGTGGCCCTTTTTGAGGGGTACTATGGTCATTACTTTAGGCACTAAAAGTGAAGCGTAGAGCCCCCGCAACCTTTAAGATGAAGTATGCTGTCAGTATATTTTATACATTAGTATGTTATTACTTTTAGAAAAATCAGGTGCATAACATGATAAAATGTGAATTGTCTTTAACCACAACTATTTGAACTATCAGTCTGACTTTAAAATGCAGTTATAGTGAAACCTTTATATTGCTCCCGCAAAGGCCTCCTGTGGCTGTGTTTTTGCATCCCCCTGTTATTTCAGCCAAGATGAGTGTTTCCCGCGAGGTGCATGCAAAACACGGCATAACACCTGTTGTTCTGTGATTTTTGATAACACACAGATGGCAAGTACCAATTGACTCAATCTGTGTAAGGCCAGGGAAAGCCCAACATGAAAACTATTTAGGGGTCTTAAAGAGAGAACTTAAACAATAATTGACAAAGAAAGTTTTGCCTACCTTTGTTGATTAACCATGTTAGAAACGATACCTCTTCTTTTACCCCGGATTGTTTATCTACTGTAGGCTATATGTAATATTTTGTCGAGCCTATATCTGTCCTGAGTCAGGTTTGCATTTCTCTGGCGATGCCAAACCTTTTCCAGGCATCTCCTTTTATTCCTAGTGCAGTAACTTTCTGTTGTTTCCCAGAAACGATGGGGAAGGGAATCTGATACATCATAATATTCCTTGGTAATAAACAATTTTCTTTTATTGAAATAGTAATGAGTTCATTAATCATACCTTATTCACAATAGCGTATATGACAACATCTATTTGTACTGGTGTAATTCGGCTGACTTTTATATTTGATCCAATTGGTAGATAGGCTATATTTACACCATAACGGTGCACAGCTGATAGAAAGGGACACCTAGTGGTTAAAGCACGTTATTGAATTTGATTATTTTTATTATTAGATATTAATAGGAGACACAGACAGACAAACTAATAAGGATTTAAAATAAAGAAGTGTGTGAAGTGTGGCTTGATATTGAGTTAGAAAAGGTTGATTTTCTTCGTTACGGCAGCATGTGTAACAGTTTTAAATATGCAGTGGTGTTTATTTGAATCATTTAGTATAATCACACATTCTGTGTTTTATATTTAATAATTCTGTATTCTTTATTTATTGAATGTTCAATACCTGACAAGGTCGGAGATGAAAAACTTGGGTCGCAGGTTCCTCAACAGTGCATTACAAGACATCTATCAATATGTGTGTATACCTCCACCATTAAACTGTCGTATTCTGCACATTTCTTATACTATTTACATACATCTTATAAGAGTATAATACATATGTATAATATCAGTTAAAATAAGTGCTTAAACATACAGTAGTTAACATTGCAGGAAAGCAATATATTAGTACTTTGTCAGGCTTAATATTTATCTGTATACCCCCCATAATAACGTGCTTTAACCACTAGGTGTCCCTTTCTATCAGCTGTGCACCGTTATGGTGTAAATACAGCCTATCTACCAATTGGATCAAATATAAAAGTCAGCCGAATTAGTATTGATACTGCAAGGAGACTTATATTGTGAAGAGAAATTGAAGATGTTGTTTAATTACTGATATGTTTATGATCCACGTCACATATTCAGTTTCGGCGGCAGTTCTTCCTGTTTGTCCAGAAGTCTTCTCATCAGGGCTCTAGCGAACTACGGCAGATATGTAATATTTAATGCAGCCGAACCGTGTATTACAATGCCGTTATGTGATGACCTCCAAAGAGAAAAGCAAGCAAACTCGGAATAAAGTATTATTTTATTTTAAATTTTTTTTTCGGATTTCACATCTTAAAACACCATATCCCAGCGTGCATTGCGGCTAAAACATCCAAATCACCGAGCTGAGGATCTTGCCTACGTCTGTTTCCGGTATTGTTTATGACGGATGTATTTTGTTATTACTGTAGTGTAGAGATGGCAAATCCGGATCATTTTACGGACTCAGGGTCTTCTGAGTCAGTCATTGAAGAGATCCGGATCATACGAGTCATTTGAGTCATATGAGTCAGCATGACCAAGACCGTAGAAATCCTATTGGTGAAACCGAAAAGTTGTTGCATTTCACGAGCATATTATTATTCCATATATTTTGAATATATATATATATTTGTATATATATATATATAATATCTGCATGTATATTTTCTTTCTATTCTTGTATATTTTGTAGTTTTGTTTTATTGTAAAATGCCTTATGCTGCTGTAACAACAACAATTTCCCAATTTGGGATCAATAAAGTACTATCTATCTATCTATCTATTAAACTGACGTTATATTAACCTCCGCTACACATTGTATTTTGCTTTAATAAAAAATGTTGATCACAAAAAAAAGGGTTATTTTGCGATTTGGCAAATCTGAGTCTGCTGTTGACTCGTGCATGAGGACAAGTCTGCTGGATCTCTGGATCTGCTGCTATATACGGCTCCGAGTCCGCACGAGTCTGCTCTGCTGTGTGTTGCACACACAGTGAGTCAGGATTTGCGAATCCGAGTCTGCTGTGGACTCGTGCATGACGGACGAGTCTGCTGGATCTCTGGATCTGCTGCTATACGGTTACGGCTCCGAGTCCGCACGAGTCTGATCCGCTGTGTTGCAGCGAGTCAGGATTTGCGAATCTGCGAATCCGAGTCTGCTGTGTGGACTCGTGCATGACGACGAGTCTGCTGGATCTCTGGATCTGCTGCTATACGGTTACGGCTCCGAGTCCGCACGAGTCTGATCCGCTGTGTGTTGCAGCGAGTCAGGATTTGCGAATCTGCGAATCTGCGAATCTGCGAGTCTGTGTTGGAGCCGTCGGCTCCTCTGAGTCCCCACGAGTCTGCAGGAAGTTTCACTGATCCGCGTCCCCTCCCCTGAGCCAAACGATCACTTCTGGCAGCTATCCTGTGACTGTATACTTGCTAAAGGGTAGGTAGATGGACTTGGGGTACGTTGTAATGTGATTTTACATGTTATAAAGAGAGTAGCGAGTGACGCAATTTATAGTTTTAATTTGTACGTCACACCAAGTGTGGGACTCAAGGACTCGGGTTAATGGAGAGGGAGACTCGTCATGACCAGCTCATTTCTAGGATCCGGGTTAATGATCCGGATGAATCAGGACTCGCCCATCTCTACTGTAGTGCCGAGAGACGGGAGTCGGAGACGGGGTATCAAAGGTACAAGCTATAGACTTTTATTTAGCATCAGAACAACATGTAAACAGCTTCAAGCCCGGGAAGCGAAGACCGGGGTAAACAGGAAGTCCGGTTAACAAAAATGTCCGTGTGGAAAAATACCCCAACCCATAGATCCGTAGGTGAATAATGTCAATCACCACATTACACACATTCCTTCACATTTGAATTTGAATTTACATTAAAGCATTTCGTGAGGCCTTCTAAAATGTTTTTAACACTAGAACCGCCAATTGGGTCAATTTGACCCAGAGCTGTTTTTTATTGTGTGTAACTTTTTTTCAATAACATATTAAAGTCTTCCAGTCCGTAACTTTTCCTGAAAGTGTGTTATGTAGCACCCTACTGTATGTTGTTAAAAATTGTCAATATGAAGTCAGATGAAAGTACGTTATGCTGGCCGGGGGTGTCTAAATAATGCTTCCGGGCCAGCGGGCCATTTATAATGTCGAGCCCTGTCATATGAAAAGCTGAGAGTCCACAGATTCTATTGGTATACGTTTCATCCCTGTGCGATCAAAACTCACTGTTCAATAAAAGAACATTTTACTTTGAAAATCAATGCATTCTAATAGCGGGTCAATTTGACCCAGGTGGCGGTTTTAGGTATAAAAAAACCTCTGGCGGTTCGTGTTAAATATAATTAGGGTTGTAGTTGAAGAGTTTGTAAACTAGAGTTTTGCCTGGCAACGCAATCGCACAACGGCACGTCCGTTAATTCCACAACCACACACATGGATTAACATCGATTTAATACATTAATGTAGCCTTTGTTTCTGCAAAAGAGGTGTCAACCAGCTGGGGCAACAAGAAAATCGGCGAAATCGAGTGTGACTATTACAAAATAAATAATGATTATATTAATATTGACAATAGCAACCGACCGTCGGGGTAAAGCATTTGCCGGAGAGCGTTCTCATGGCGTCTATTATCAACGCTATGGGAGGTCTATGGGACGCCCTGCCCGTTGAAAACTGACGCTCAAGGAGTACCCTGTGCGTAATAGGGTGACGGGGAGGGGCCCTGACCGACCATCAACATGTGACGGGTTGGGAGTGAGAACGTGTTGCCTGTGCAGACCACCAGATCAGCAGGGAGTCACTGTCTCTTCATTGGTGCCCCCTGCTGGTGAGGTGGAGAGTTACATTGTTACTCATTGCAGTGAGGGAGACATTGTGCGAGGGACGATGGACACAGACAAACAGACACTCAGTATCCGAGTAACCTCAGCTGCTGAGTGTCTGTGTTTGCACAACTTTGGAAAGAAAGATCAAGTGTAATGTAATTTAATAAAAAACAGGCCAACTGCAACAGCTCCACACACAAGTAAGTCAAATACGATCATTGAACAGTTGATGCAAACCATGTAAATATGTTTAAAATAATGTCAGCAATGTGATGGGAACTCAGAGATGGCTTTTATTGCACATGCCCCTCTGAAAAGCAGGAGACCAACCATAAGTTTCACTTTACTGGAAACTAGATAATCGTTCCTGGGAAACAAAACAGAAAGTTACTGCACTAGGAATATAAAAGGAGATGCCTGGAAAAGGTTTGGCATCGGCAAACCTGACTCAGGACAGATATAGGCTCGACAAAATATTGCATATAGTCTACAGTAGTTAAACAACCCGGGGTAAATTCTCTCTTTAAGACCCCTAAATAGCTAGTTTTCATGTTGGGCTTTCCCTGGCCTTACACAGATTGAGTCGATTTGTAATTGCCATCTGTGTGTTATCAAAAATCACAGAACAACAGGTGTGTTATGCCGTGTTTTGCATGCACCTCGCGGGAAACACTCATCTTGTTGCGTGCACGTATGAATGAATATGTTTAATATATTTACATTTTATATGAATGATATATATGTTGTTCCTTTAATTTAACATTATCATTTAGGTTGCTACTAAGAGGCAATGGCGCTAATGCAAACGTGTGGTTTTAACTTACAAGTAAATATATCTTCTCTAATATTTAACATAAGGTTTATCATTCTTTCTGCCTTCACATGATACAGGGATTCATGAAGTGAAGGTGTGGGTAGCAGATACTGTAAGAATCACCCACAATGAGTCATAGAACTATGCAAACTGGTTTACTGACTTTCCTATTGTGTTGATTCTGGCTGGAGATTGTTAAGTGACAGTGGTTACATAACATTCTCAACCAGCAAAACCTGTGGGCATGCACGAATGCACGAGTCAGGTGGCACAGGTACTTAAACCAATAGCACTACCCTGGCCTTACACAGATTGAGTCAATTGGTACTTGCCATCTGTGTGTTGTCAAAAATCACAGAACAACAGGTGTTATGCCGTGTTTTGCATGCACCTCGCGGGAAACACTCATCTTGGCTGAAATAACAGGAGGATGCAAAGAACCAGCGTTGCCAAATAATGCATCCACATAGTAGGCCTAACTTTGTTTCTAGAGTAAGGACACTTCAAATCAAACTGAATCAAATGGTGTTATCAGCACATACTTTATTTGACAGAGTGGATGTTACATTGTTTTTTTCACATTTAAAAACCTCATTTTAGAATAACAGTTTAGTAAAGATGTCTGAAATGCTTAAAAACACAGCGAAAAGAACACAAAGAGTTCGACCTGAGAAATAATGAAAGCTTAATCAAATAAACCTTGCAAACTTAGACCAATCATATCAAGGAAATACAATATTAATGACTCAATGTTCATAAACTATAGACTTCAGATTATTTATCATCATTGATGAACCAAAAAAAAATGATATCGTTTCCAAACCGTACTTTGCCGTACAAATCATTGAAATGTCTGGGCGTTTTCGCTTTATGCTGTGCGCGCTCCGCGAGGTGCATGCATGTCTCGGCGGGCATAACACCTGTTGTCCAGGGCGGCTGACAGCGTGCACGTATGAATGAATATGTTTAAATATTTATATATATGAATGATATATATGTTGTTCCTTTAATTTAACATTAAAGGAACATTATTTTAACATTACTTAACATTATTATTATTTAGGTTGCATACTAAGAGGCAATGGCGCTAATGCAAACGTGTGGTTTTAACTTACAAGTAAATATATTCTCTAATATTTAGCATAAGGTTTATCATTCTTTCTGCCTTCACATGATACAGGGATTCATGAAGTGAAGGTGGGGTAGCAGATACTGTAAGAATCACCCACAATGAGTCCTAGAACTATGCAAACTGGTTTACTGACTTTCCTATTGTGTTGATTCTGGCTGGAGATTGTTAAGTGACAGTGGTTACATAACATTCTCAACCAGCAAAACCTGTGGGCATGCACGAATGCACGAGTCAGGTGGCACAGGTCCTTAAACCAATAGCACTACACGCTGCAGGAACAAATTGTTGTGGGCTGGGCTGGGTCAGAGTCCTGCCCGTTCCTAACTCATCATGTTTAATCTTTCCTTCATGGCTCATATAGTCTGCTGATTGTTTTTTTCTCTGTGATTTTTGTGTTACATAGTTGTTGGAGTAGATGGTGTTACACTGTTACAGGATTCTTTTCAATGTTTTCAGTGAGAAGCTGTTTGAATAATCTGGAGAGTGTGGGATGGCTGAGAGTGTATCAGCAATGGATAGCTCTGATGAGGTAAACAATTAAATAACTAAAACATTACAGTAAATAGATGTTGTCATATACACTATTGTGAATAAGGTATGATTAATGAACTCATTACTATTTCAAATTAAAACATATTTTTCTTATTACCAAGGCATATGATGATGTATCAAATCCCTTCCCTGACCCGTGCTGTGAGGAAGGAAAGAACACTCCAGCAGCACCAGAGTCCGACCGTAAGTGTGACTGTTAATAACTGATCTAATGTAACAAATATATACGCAGCGATATGTAAAGATACTGAGATGTACTTTTCTTCTCTTATGACAGATGTTCCTCCACCAGGGGAAGTAACAGTTCTTAATTCTGACCAGGAGACAGTTTCTCTGGCTTTCCACCCACTGAAAACTCTGCTGGGTTTAGACTACAGTTAGATTACTTCTGTGAAACACACAGCAGTTTGACTGTTGATGACTCCAGCCCTGTGAAGGTTGATGGACTGATACCTGGCACTGAGTATACCTTCAGCATCACAAGGATTGCAGACAATGGAAATCAAAGCAAAGCAACCTCGCTATCTGTCTTCACAGGTAAATCAGAAAACAAGTTTTCTGAATCTTTTGGATCACTTCCTGAACAAATCTACAAAATCTCTGTTAAAAGCTACTTTCAGACAAATAAGGGTCTCTACACCTATTTTACTTGCACTTTAAAATGCAGACAAACTTTGACAGAATATGAATTTTCAGTTTCAGTGAAACCTTATATGTTCCCATAGAGCCCAGCCCTCCTGTGCAGATTACAGTCGACCAGGTCAGCAGCGAGTCACTGTCTCTGCATTGGGACCCCCCTGCTGGTGAAGTGGAGAGTTACATTGTGACTTGTTGCAGTGAGGGAGACATTATGAAAGAGACAACTGACACAAACAAGATGACATTCAACAACCTGAAGCCAGGGGAGTGTTACTCTCTACAGGTTTCTACAAAACTTCGGAATGGAAGAATAAGCAGTCCAACTGTAACATCTGCCAACACAAGTAAGTCAAATAAAATCATTATTGCATGGTTGATAAAGACAATGTCAAAGATGTTGACCCAAAGATGAAGATTGGAATTGAGCAGATGGCTTTGAGTGAACATGCTTCTGGGTTAATAAAGACCTTTCAGAGTTCGAGACTGCTGAGAAAATGCAGATTACATTGTGGTGGGCATTTCAATTCCGTTAAGAGAAACTGATAAATGATTAATACACAAATGTGTCTTTTGCTATATTTAATAAAGTAATAAAGAAAGTCAGACACAATTTAAATCAATCCAAATGCAGGAACTGAGCAACTTCATCGTCAAAGGATAAAGAAGTTCTGCAAAAGTTGAATAGCAGCTAAAAGAAAGAGACATGAAATAATCAAAAAGTAAAGCATACATTAGTAACAAAATAAAAAAAAGACAAATAAGTACACAACCTTAGCTACAAAATTAGAAGCAGCAATTTCAGTAAACTAAGTGACATAGATGGCATTGAAGTATTGTGACCTAAAAAGAATATAAGTTGGGATATTTATAAAAATAAGTATGTTCTACATTAAAGGGATTATAGCGCCGTACAAATTGCAGATAGTGTTTATATCTCACATTGCAGGTTTATTGCACAGGATTGCAAGAGTCTCTATTTTTTTGGGTGGTTATACAGTCATTCAACATAAAATAATTCCTAATAGTATCTTTGTTTATGAGTTGGTGAAAGCTAGAGTTCATACTGACCATGGGATACTGGCCCTCAAGATGGCACAATGTATCCAGCACCAATTATTGGCCAGTTGTCGATGAGTGTCCTCCTTAGCCGCTTTCACACAAAGTACTTGCGAGAAAAAAAATGGCGGCTTCACAAAACTTTTCAGAGTTTTACGGGGCGTGGTTTGCAATTCGCCCAGCCAATTAGAAATTGTTAGTGTGGCTGACACACCCACGAACCATTTCCTCCGCTACCTCTCTAGCAGGGACTATCTGGGTTGAAAAGGTTCGGCGAACTAGGGACTAGGCCCAGATCCTTTTTGGTGTGAAACCAAATCTCCCCCCCCTATCGGCCTAGTTCGGGGGGGAAATTACTCCGGTGTGAAAGCGCCTCTTGAGTCTTTTAAGATAATTTCCAGACCCAGAGGTCAGAGTTCTGAGAATTTCATAAATCTGCTGAATTCTGATGCTCACCAATATCTCTATCCACCTCTTTTAAAGGGGACCTATCATGCAAAATGCACTTTAGTACGTCTTTTATAGATGAATATGTGTCCCCGGTGTTCCAGGGAACTCACCAAGTGTCAGAAAACACAACCCTCTCTATTTTCCTCCATACCCAAATCTCTAAAAAAGGGGCTGCAACGGATCTGATCAAAACTGATCCAGATTTGAACACTGTCCTGACGTCAGGACAGTGGCGCTACGGCTATTGGGCCAACTCCACCAATCAGGAGGAAACAGCCACGGCCATTGCCGTTCGAAAGCGCTGGAGACGCTGTAGTACATATGCCAGGCCTGTAGATGGTGCTGTTCACAGAATCTGCCCTTGCAAATAAAGAGCTAAAAAATGTCAAATTGAGCAAAATGAGGCATGGCTAAAATGCATGATCTGTTTGGTATTTTGAAAAAAAAAAAGTATAAATATGCCTTATATAGGTATGGTCCTACACTATATTATTCAAATATAGCATGATAGGTCCACTTTAAGTCCTTTTACAATTCCATCAATTAGATTATTATGTCTTTTATCTTCACAAAGATTTACATTTCGGACCTACTTCAAAACTAATGGAAACAGAAGATTGAATTCTACTACCGGTATTGTCAAAGGTTTTGTATCAATGCATTAGGCAAACAGTTTACTGATTGACTGCCCAAAATAGTCATAATTTTTGCAAAATGTAATTGTGTTAAAGCAAAATTCAGTAAAATGTTAGAAATCTAAATGCTAAACATTGGATTGAGGACGAGAAAAATAATGGGTTTTATTCATATATTTTTAAACAGAGACACACCTAGAGAGCTTACTGGAGGATCTGGGGTTGGATCACCACGATGAAGAGAAGCTATCCCTCAGCACAGTTCTAAGCATTGACGAGAAGACCATTACCGATGAACCTGCCAAGTGTAATTCAGATCTTCCATGGTATTTTCTGAAGAAACTAATGATGGTTAATGTGACAGCTAGGAATGTGAAATGTACATCTGCATGCGAGTCAAACTCTGGGGATCGCTTAGATCTTGATAATCTTGTCAAAAGTACACATTCAGGTGACACACTGAATCCCCTTGATATCACTGCTCTCTTCCTGTGCTCTGATGGTTTTGTACAGCAGGAAATGGCCCTCAAAATGTCCATGTGTCAGTTTTCCGTGCCTCTGTTGCTTCCCAACTGTGACACAAAGCAGTGCACACACTCATGCTTTGGGCCATGAGAGACATTGTTAAAAAGTACAGACCTCAGTCACTTTCAGAATCCAAGGGATTTATTGAAGAGAGAATTGTTGTCTCTGAACTTCCAATGATATCTTTTGTGAGACTGGGTGAGTGCTCCTTGTCCAAGTCAGAGATCCTCAATAAGCTTCTGAGCATTCTCAGCAGTACCATAACACCTTCGTTCACCGCAACATGGAGGGTGGTGACAGTCCAAGGAGAATATCCAATGGATTGGTTGAAATGACTTGGTACCTCCCTTGTGGGAACAAAAACATGGATGTCTTCAGCGAGCCAGTTGCGTAGCTAACCTTCGTGGGGACATTGCTTCATTTGAAACACAATTTGCTTTCTTGTGTCAGACATCGGCAGCAGTTTTTGTGTTCTTTGATGCTTTGAACTCTGAGTGTGAGCTGCTAACCAACCAAAACCACAAGGCCCAGATCTTCTTGGTGGGTAACCTTCCAAACAAGCTTTTCAGTTTGGATGCTGTAAAAAGGTAGCAACCAAGTTGGACTTGACTAACAGCAACATCCTTTTAAAGACTAAGAGCATGAATGATGCAGACTTTGTCAAAGATTTGCAGGAAAAAGTCAGCAATGTATTTGAAAACTCACAGATGAAGATGGGAATTGAAAATGATGCCTTGCCCATGAACTGGAATCTGTGTTGATGAAGACTCTCCAGAGTGCCAGACTGCCAAGAAAAATGCAGATGCATCACTGCAGAAATTCAAGACATTCTTAAATACAAAGAAGCTCAGCTTCCCTTGCAAGGCCAAATATGGAAGGAGCTTACGCTTGGAGAAGGAAGAATTCCGGCTTCGGAAAGTTGGGTCTGAAAAAATAGAAGTATAAAAGTGATCTTCAGGTACAGAAAACCAAACTTCGGGAAAAACAGAACTCTCAGAACATGTCCAAGGCAATCATGTTTCATCAATGCAATATCAAGCCCAGGGATTGAGAAGAAAGAGGAGGAGGAGAAGAAGAAGAAGAAGATAGAGAGGTTCTATTTCCTGAAATGGATGCGAATGAACCTCGATAACGTGTCTCGAGAAAACTCTTTGTGACCTCAGGGAGCAGTACAAAGAAAAATGCAAAAACCCTGAGAACAAAGAGGAGATCAAGGAGATTGACAACAACTTTCCAACAGCTCATTAGGGACTGAACACTTCTTCCGTGAAATGGGGCAGATCTATGAAGCTTCCCTTTCCCTTCCTGAAACAGACCCAGCACGTCAACAACTACAGCATCTCCCCAAGCTATGTGCTGAGTTAATGCTTGATGGATTTCCACTTGAGCTTGTAGATGGAGAAGCATCCAACATACCTCTCAGATGGGTGACTGACGTTCTCTCTCAGCTCAATGACTTGGTGTCTCCTAAGAACAAGATCCTGGTAGTCACAGTTCTTGGAGTTCAGAGCACAGGAAAGTCCACTCTCCTCAACACCATGTTTGGAGTGCAGTTTGCAGTCAGCAGTGGTCGATGCACTCGAGGTGCCTTTATGTTGCTGATTAAAATCAATGAAGATGTCAGAAAAGACTTCAACTGTGACTTCATGGTGATCATTGACACTGAGGGCTTAAAGTCACCAGAGCTCGCACAACTGGACAATAGCTATGAGCACGACAATGAGCTTGCAACACTTGTTGTGGGGCTGAGTGATATCACCATCATGAATATTGCAATGGAGAATTCAACAGAAATGAAGGACATCCTACAGATAGTTGTACACGCTTTCCTCAGGATGAAAGAGGTGGGCAAAAAGAAGCCCAAATGTCAGTTTGTTCACCAGAATGTGTCCGATGTTTCAGCCCATGACAAGAACATGCGAGACAGGAAACTGCTCCTGCAGCAGTTAAACGAGATGACCAAGGCAGCAGCCAAAATGGAAAAGAAAGAAGAGTACTCGAGCTTCACTGATGTGATGGAGTACAGTCCAGACACTGGAAACTGGTACATTCCTGGACTCTGGAATGGAAACCCACCGATGGCACCAGTCAATGCAGGCTACAGCGAGGCTGTCTATGAGCTCAAGAAGAACATCACATTTTGGGAAGTTGTGGATCATCAGCTAATAATATCTTGGAGTTTACAGAGTGGATGAAGAGCCTGTGGACGGCAGTAAAACATGAAGACTTCATCTTCAGCTTCAGAAACAGTCTCGTGGCTGATGCATACATGAGGCTGTGCACAGAATTCAACAATGGGAATGGGACTTCAAAAAAGAAATGTCACATGGGTTACACAAGCTGAAACAAGAATCTCCAACTTGGTACACCTGCTGATAAATCTAACAAATCTGACATGAGAGAACTTCTCATGCTATTGAAAAAAGCTTTGACAGAGCTGTCTAAATGGGAAACAAAGCTTCTTGGAAATCTGGACCAGTACTTCAAGCAAACAGAGGGTCATGTCTATCTTGTTGAAGGATACAGAGAGGAGTTTAAAAACAGTGCTAAGAGCCTTCGACGAGAAATGGAAAGCTCTGTGTTTAATCAACTCAGCAGCAGCTGACATCAGACAGGGGATGACAAACTTGATAAAATCAAGGAGAACCACACAAAGGACTTAGAGGGCAGAGTTTGTGTATTGATTGAAGAATGCCGAAAGGAAAAGTCCAGATGACAGAGAAAGAGCTGGACAAAGAATTTGAAAAGATGTGGACTGAAACAGTGAAGGAACTATCCTTTACAGAAATGAAGGAGGAGGACATTTTCACCAGTGTGTCTCACCGCCTGAGAACAAATCTATCAACCAAGGGAGGTCATGCAAGTGATTTGTTAAGTCAAAAAAGCCTGAGAATGTGGACTGGGTCTTTTAAATATACAGTTGAAGGACTCTTCATCAATGTGCAGACACATTTAAACAGTGGTTTAAAATACCAGGTAATGCAAAGGCTGTACAACAAACAGCTGACAGCATCATTACAGTTTGCTCACAGATGGTGAGTGAAAAAATACAAAGAAAGAGTAATTACCATGATACCTACATCGATGAGATTCTAAACATGATTGATGAGAGGCTGCAAAACAATCAGGAAGTTGGAACAGACATCACTTTTGAAGTCTCTCTGAAACAGCACATCTGTGAGACGCAGCCAGAAGGTTTCAGAGATGCATGAAGATTTCCTCCAAAAGAATGATCCCTACAGATGTCTGAACGAAAACAAAGAAAGTTTCTTGCTGATTTAAAGACGTGTTCCATAATGTAGACCAGTGCCAGAAGAAGGCAGAAGAATTCACAGACCGATGCTTGAAGCCTGCAGTCGAAGACTTTGTCAACCGTTCCCTGGGTCCTGATATCATTGGTGAAATGAGGACAAGTGAGGAGTTCAGCACAAGAATGTCCTTCCAGTATTCACTTTTACTGGATCTGCTCTCAGGATGACTTTAAAAAGTATGAGAGCTTTATTTCCTTATGAGAAATATGTGAAGGAATGGATACTCAACAAAATATTGGAACGCTTCTCAATGGGTCTACGATGTTTGAGGATCAACATCTCCAGTCATGTGTCAACAGCATAAATAATGCTATCCAGAAAGCTAAAACAGAAAAGAGTGGCAACTTAAAGTCATTTGTTGAAGATGTCTGTCAGGAACTTGGTGACAAACTGGTCATTTCCCAGGATGCTCTTGGGGCATTCATGACCCTGAAAAGGCCGACCAGGAACAGTTTGCTCACTGGCTCACTGAGTGTGTGAAGGAGATGGCACACTCTTAGAGAGAAGTTTAAAAAACAAACATCCAAACTAAACTACAGAGCCTTCATGTGAATCCTCAGACGAGCTTTTCAACACACTGATTGGATGTGGTGAACAGTGTCCGTTCTGCAAAGCACCCTGTGAGGCAGGAGGAAGAGCCCACACTGAGCACTTCGCTTCACTTCATCGTCCAGAGGGTCTGGGTCGATGCAGATGGAGTGATACAGAAAAACTTGCATTGACATATGCTCTTCCTCTGGAACAGTGACGACTTTTAGCTGCAGTGCTACAAAAGATCAACCGCACCCTTACAAGCGTTACAGGGAAATCTATCCGGACTGGAAAATCCCACCAGATGCAAGCCTCCAGGCATCAGACTACTGGAAATATGTACTGGCAAAGTTCAACAATGAGTTTGCAGCAGCATACAATGCAAAGCCTGCTGATATTCCTGCAGCTTGGAAACTTATCACACCTGAGCAAGCAGAGGCAAGCCTCAAAGAGTCATTTCATATCAAATGAGAAACTACAAGCTTGTGCTCACAGAGGGTCCCGTCCTCCTCATTACAGTCATCATCCTCTCATGGACATTTAGATTACACTTGATTTATATGAAGAGAAGTACACAAAGTAACATGCTGTTTATGAGATGGCAAGGTTGACCATATATTTCAACAACAACTTACAAGGAATTTGTAAACGTTTCAGTTTGATTAACATACTTTAATTACTTCTTTTTTGGTTGTTATTGTAGTATCAATTAATCAAATTATTTCCTTAAAGTAACTGATGCAAACATTTTTGTTTTTATGTTTTTCTGTGTTTTGTCATAAACACATTAACAATTTCAATGCTTTAAAATATCATTCAGTCTTCATGTCAACATCAAGATTATACAATGTCTTTATTTTATTTCAAATAAGTATCTGATTCTTATTATTTACATTTTTATTGACACATTTAGAATTGTTGTCTTTTCATTTCTGAGCTGCATCAAAAGCCACACATTTAGATTTTAAATCAGTGAATGAATCATTGTGTTTTAGTGGTGGTACAGTCAACATGTAAACATGACAGAAAGTCTGTTGTAATCAAGTTCAGTTTGACATGTGACCGTTTCCCAGAGAGTTAGAATCTATTCTTATTTTGTTTCATTTATATATTACATTTCAATGTTTAACATATCATTCAATCTAAATGTCAACATGTAGATTACACATGAATGTTGTTCTTACCTTATTGAGTGCTATATGTCATTGTCTTACCAAAAACCTGAAAGTCTTTCTTTGTATTCCAATCAAGCATTTAGCTCCAAATATTTACATTTTGATGTTCATGTTATAATATTTACTCAAAATGTATTATGTTAGTTTTCATTTTCAAATGCCACATTTTTTACATTTTTAGATCAATTAAAGGATCATTTAGTTCATATTCAGCATGTCAACATGTAAACATGACAACAAGTTTTGAATCAAGTTAAGGATGATATAAAGATGGTATTGTTTTTGTGAATATTATTTTGTTGCATTTTTTATGTTTTAAAGATATTCCAGTCAAATGTCAACATGTAGGGTATCCTTCCTGTGTTGTTTTATTACCTAATCCCGTTGACATTTAAATTGTCTTTTTCAAAATCTATAACCACTTTTCTTTCTGTCATTGAAGAATCTGATATCACATATTTACATGTATTACTCATTTAAAAGATCATTCAATATAAAAGTGCTATTGTCAACAAGTAACAGCTTCATATATGATCTTTCTTTTACTCAGATCTTCTAATCTTTTGTTTCTGTGAAGTATCTGATTCTTTATATTTACGTAATAAAAAATACCATTCATTCTTTATACTGTTCATTTCTTTATAATGTTAACATGTATACTTACTATTGTTTACTATTTCAATAAAGAGACCACATCTGCAGACTGGCTATGAATGTCTTTAATGTTTCCCAGATCTGAATCACAGCATACAGAGTATAATAACTTCTAAAGTAAACAGAAATATCATCACCTCATTTATTTATATAGTTTAAATATACTTTTTTTTTTAATAATCATCTTTTTTTAATACCATTATTTAAAAAATGATGTTCATCTCAAATCTTAGGATTCTGAATACAACAAATAATGTAAAACAAGACAACAGGTGCAACTCTGCAATGAATCGTGTGTGTGTGTGTGTGTGTGTGTGTGTGTGTGTGTGTGTGTGTGTGTGTGTGTGTGTGTTGTGTGTGTGTGTGTGTGTGTGTGTGTGTGTTTACCGTGGGCCACATGAAGTCACTTTGGTTTGCTTGGCTGACTGCAGTTTGCTGAGGCTAGGTGTGTCCACATACATCCAGTCTGATCCACGGCTAATCACAGGTTCAGACTCTGAAAGTGAGAGACATTCAGATTAACTTAAAGTTGAATTTAAACTGTTAACAAGAAACTAGAAGTAAAGAATGTTTTTAAGGATGTGTGTGCATGTTTTGCTTTCTAGTGTTTTTGTGTTGATTTGTCCCATAACTGTATATTTTGCTAATTAAAAACACATGATTACATTTGGATAAAGAAAGTATAGATGGAAATACAACAAGGGGGAGTCAGTCCATGTCATTCATTATCTTCATCTTCAGGTCAGCGGAGTTGACAATAATGATTGACCTGTGTTCAACCCTGAGCATTGTTTTAACAGTGTTAAAGATACATTCAGCCAGTTATATCATTGTTCAAGAAATCAATCACATGGTCTTACTGAAAACTGTCCTTTACCTATTCATTCTGAACATGGACTCCAGCAGACTACTGACATCTAGTGGACATGAATTGCAACAACACCTACTTTAAACTCAGGATTTCTCTTTCTAATTGTTATTTTTAAAACATAAAGACATGGAACCTTAAACATTTCTTAATTGGACCTGACAATTAAAGACATTAAATTTAAAGACATTTAATTTAAAACACAACCGTAGCCTCAAGACATGCAAAGTGAATTAAGAAGAGCAACTATCTGCAATTGACAACTTAATATGTTTAACTACAGTTGTCCCAATTGAAGCTCCCGTCACAGTGTACTGACTGATTCTGCAGTCCATTGCTGCTGTCACCATCAAACATCTCCACACACAGACAACACAATCATATCTGTCTACTGATTTATCAGGAAAACTCACAAGGTTTATCCCAATATCCATCCTCAACTTGACCCGGAAATCAATCGTTGAAGCACGTCATGATTCCTTAAATGCGTGCGGAGGAGTCGATGAATGAGGAGGCTTCCAGAGGAGAGGGGCGCGAGGAAACACGAGTGCAGGCTATGCGGAAGTGTTATTGCTACATGCGCATCAAAGCTCCGCCCACAGATCCAGAGCCGTGTGCATACTGCGGCTGTTCTGTCTGTTGAAGAATGATCTGAGTCTTCAAATGTTACATTTGCTTGATTTTTTGTAAAACAGATATATCTTTGATTAAGGAGGAGATCCTTCTCTACAACACATTCAAGTGTTTGAAATAAACTTACACATTCAATAATAATGGTATGATAATAATTATTGTCAGTATTAATGAATCATTTACAGTTCATAAAAGTGGTTTATTTGCATGCGTGGATAAAGGACACTGAATTTAAAACAATTAATTGGTAAATACAATTATTATTATTGTGTTATTTCTATTTTATTTAAATGAATACATTTGTGTCTGAGTTATTAGTTTAGTCTTTGTGTGTTTTTATTTGTTGTCTTAATAAATGAAAAAATAATTTAAAAGTTGGTTTGTTTAATGTTGTCAAGAGTGAGTTCGAGTCGATCATCATATCCTGAAGCAGAGGCTGGTCAGTATTGGCATATCCAGCCATGCAGTGGGGTGGTTTGTGAACTACCTCTCTGAAAGGTCCCAATGTGTTCAGTTTGATGGGCTGTCTTCTGACTGTTTAAACATTACAAATGGTGTTCCCCAAGGTTCTGTTTTAGGTCCAATTTTATTCTCCATCTACATCAAGAGTTTAGGTCAAAATGTGGATGGAGCAACTTTACATTTTCATGCGGACGATACCGTGATGTATTGTGCAGGTCCCTCCACGACGGAGGCTGTTGTTAAATTGCAGGCTCTTTTTAATATTATTCAGACTCAGCTCCCCTGAGCTTAAGCTTATTTTAAATGTTGATAAAACTAAGGTAATGCTATTTTCGAAAGCCAAAAACACACCGGAGACCACTTTGGATATTGTTCTCTCTCTCTCTAGGTCGTCCTCAGATGAGCCCTCCATCGTCGCTTCCAGTCATCCCGGTTCTCCATACATCTGGCTAGTTCATTGGTACTTTGTGCTCCTGCGTCATTCTTGAGTACGTCCACGTATGTTGGTGTGGGACGTCCTCGTGACCGATGCCCGTGTGTTGGTTCCTACAGCACCAATTTGCCGGCTGGCAGCTCTTGATGCCTTTGGCTATGTCCAGCGCCATATAGATAGAAGAGTTACGACAGCGGAAGTCCAAAATGCTTGATCGTCACGTGGTTCAGGGAGAGTCAATAGTTCCCCGGAAGTTCGTGGCGGGACATATGAATGCATGATTACCGGAGATAGAACTACGATTTTTGGTAATAAGTAGTGAATAAAGGTCTTGATTTGCAATATTTATACAACATACCGATATGTGTATGTATTTACTGTGGAGGAAACTTCTGTGTAGCAATGCATGGAGTCACCGACTCAGGAAGGAGACACGGTGAGAGTTGGAGCTTTGATGTCAAACACTGATGGGTTTATTCAGAGTATTCGGCCGGAGGATTCACATCACAAATCAAAGAGTCAGAGGTTCTGACTTCACGGTAGAGTTGCCACGTCAATTCTGAAGAGCCTCTCTCTATGCTAGCCCTTTTAACAGGTTCACAGAGAGAAATCAACATCTCTGAAGGAGTAGACTAAACAGCGGGGAACACTGAACCACCTGCGTCCGACACTCATGGCCTCAAGAATTTCACATCTTAGAGTCCACAAACACCGATAAAGAAGTGCCTCAGCATTCTCACAACAATTACCCTTCGTGCCAGACAAGTTGACCGGTCACAAACTGATGACAACAACACATATGGCACCAAGGCCTTTCCTTAAAGGAGATAACAGACGTCAGAGTAGATCATAAAACGTCACAGAGCAAAAGGTTAGATATCTAGAAGAATTATTCCTTAACAGTTCCTCTCTTTTTATCATTTTTGATAACCTTAAAACATTAGTCTAATAATAATTCTGGTCAATACTTAAATCAATAGGCGTCTTCAGATTCGAGTGTGGTCTCACCTTACATTCAATTACATCACAAAGTAGAATAAGATTGAAACATTCAATCACAATGATTGATACAGGCAATCATAATAGGAACAATTATCTCTCATCAGTGTTTGGAGCATCTTTTGTCAATAAGTACAATAATGAACACACATAAAACACAGATACATAATAGCAAAATATTTGTTTTAAACTAATATCTTTTATCATTTAAACCATTAGTTAATGTCATTTATCAAACTATAAAATCAAAACCAGCTTGCAGCTTAAAGATTTGCTTTAAGGCAATCACTAGTCAAAAGCATTTAAAACTTAGGATCATAAGAGATCCAGCTAAGGCATAACATTCACAGCTGGTGATTTGATCAATCTGTAATCTGCAAAGTTGCACTGTCCTCAATTTTAGGATTACTTTACGTTTACTTCATTACGCTTTAGCCAAGAGTAAGGCACTTAGTCTTAGTAAAATCAGTACATTCATTTTAGTCAAGTACATTGTTCAAAATCTGAAAAGGAAAAGTTAGGCAAATATTCAAAGACTTTTGTAAAAACCTGGAAAGGAAAGATTAAACATTCTTAAAACTTTAATTCATACATTTGTAAATGCTACAACTGATCTGTACCAAATTAAGTCTATCAATTATTCTTATTAGCCATACTTACCTGAACATTCAGTGAGCACTGTAGCTGACCCCCCAGTGAGACGGAGGCTCATCTGCTGGTATTCCTTCTGCTATCTGCTTGAGTGCAACTGCGTATTCCTGATGCATCCAGGTGTCCCCCCCATGATGGGAGAGGTTAGGAAGACATCAAACTCCTCCAAGAAACATGGAACCTTGTATTATAGAAACCTCTGAAGCCCTCGCTCGTCCTGCAGGGTTGTCTGCTAGAGCCCACCGAGCAGAAAGATGAAGAGAAGAACCCCCTCTTATCAGAAAGGTGAAGAGAAGAACCCCCTCTCATCAGAAAGGTGAAGAGAAGAACCCCCTCTTATCAGAAAGGTGAAGAGAAGAATCCTCTCATCTCGAACGACCTTGTGCTTCCTTGCACGTGGCTGGGGGTGCTCTCTGCACCCGGAGAGTGTGACCCTCTCTCTCTGACCCTTGGCCTTGAGAGCTGTCCTAGTTATTGGGTTAACACCTGATAGGGATGTTTTTCTGAGTGAAGACAACTCAAAGTAATGGATTAATACATTATCATTTAATTACAAAAATAGGATAGGCCCCTCAGAATTATTTGGGAGCCTTCCTGACACATGCACATTATCATTTTGAAGGTTTGTGTTAGTCATTGAACATGCAAGAATCATATACTCATCAGTCCATAGCAGAGACATGTTATTGTAAGTTAAAAGTGAGCTAGTCCCTGTGGATATAACCCCTTCTCAATGATTCTAAATGTATATTAATTCACCATTTACCTTTTGATAAAATATTAGTTTATCAGAAATATTTTGTCTCTTCCATAAAACATAGGTTTGAGAAATAAATTACCCAATATAAAATAACTTACTCAATATAATTGACTCTTCCCTCCCTTTTCTTACATATGGTACATATGAAATAATAACTTCTGAGTCTATTTAAGCATGGTATAGTTTATAATCTATTAATCGAGAAGACTCAGTATCACCTGTGTGCAGCTTACAAAAAGCCATTGTGATAAACAAATATTATGCAGGAAATGGATACATTTGTTGAAAAACAAAGCATATCTGATTTGGGAGGAAAAGTTTAATCCCTTTAACATCTGAGTTATTACTGAAGGCATAGCATGAATGATATTGGGTGTCTGAGGGTGTCATTACTGAGAAATGTCAAACAAAATCAAAACCTTACATTTGAAAACAGGTTTGCATTCCTCCACTTAAGGTGACGTTATCATTGAAAACAATAAAAGCTAATTGTTTTGATGTAGAATCTATATATTGAATCATTAGAGCAGAACAGAATGGTTGTATTGTAGCCTGAGTTTTGTGCAGCCTTTAGTTTTACCAGGTGGAAACATTGTCTATATAATGTGAATACATGTAGAACTAGACATTAAGAGACCCCTGACATTAGGCCTATTTGAAACAATAGTAGGGGCTTTTACCAGCTCGCCAACTTACAGGCATCCTCTGCATAGCAGTATGAATAGCCTTAAAAACAACCCACTCTGCGGTAACGAGAGTCATGTATCTGAACCAAATGCCCTAAGTGAAGCCGTTAGTCTCATCTGACTGACCCAAGGGTTGGTGCTGGTGTGACAGGGAGGCTTCCAAGTGTTCATAGCAGATGTCATGCTTTCAGTTCATGGCTCAGTGGGGGGGAGCAGACCCATGTGAGACAGTATCAACGGCTGTAATGTTCAGTTTGAGGAGTGTCATTCTCTCTGGGAGCAGGAAATGGTGTCCATTCTCGGATCAGACCATTAATGTCATGTAGAGCAGCCATAGCATCTCTGTGACTGCACTCAGCCGGACTGCAGCAGGGCAGAACTGGGTGACTTTTAGTGAAGCCGTCCAAGGCCATAGACAAAATGGAACCACGTACTAACAAAAGGGACACAAGGTCATCAATGTCTCTCTTTACCTTTGGCCTAATTGTAAAACAAATTAGTGGAAGAAATGTGGAACACTAATCCATCATCATGTGAAATTTAGATTTAATTTAAATAATTACTTATGGGTTGAAGTCAAATTAACATTAACATTAGAACTAAAGTCAGTCAAAGTTGGACGTGCACGGATCAGAATCTAATCAATACACCATTTTCCCAGCTCTGTAATGAAAAGGATATCAAGATTAGGTACATTACAGGAGTGTTAAAACATCCAAACATGCACACTTATCTTATTCTAGTAGAGATTAGAGGACAGGTCTAATGTTGTGAACAAAATGATCAAGTCAAAGTTATTTTATTTATTTGATCTTATGTACCACATTTAATTTAATAATTCATCTTAAATGACTAATAACTTTAAAGAAGGCAACAATTTACAATGTGGATAAGGTGACTACTTATCCAAAGTGTGTGGGTGTGTGAACAGCTTGTCTGCCCAAGGTTAAAACATTTGAGACAGCAGTGAGAATGTTATGAGAAACAATTTGTTGCTTAGACTGAAATCGAAAGAAGCTGAGATTAGAACATTTTAAATAAATCAAAACACTTGCACCTTAATTAAATACATTTGACATTTAGCTTGAGCTGGGTTCAATACTTTCTTTATGGTATTTAAATTGGGCTCAAGTAGAACCTTTACATGGATTTGGCTTGCAACACAAAGTGATACCGATCTCTGTCTGTTATGATTTGAAAGTCTCATGATTTAAAGTGTAGGCCTGTGAAGGAGAGGCCCTTGGAAAACATCTACTTTTTTTAACTGTAATTACTTATTGTAAAGAGATTGCAACATTATACTTTTTAAAGAATTGCTCAATTCATTTAACACATTTATTATGCACACTGTAATGAAAACGTCAACAAATATATTGATCCTGGCTTAACCAGCGACCTTTACTCTTTTGTTCATAAGCTCGGTTTCAGAAAACTTGTCAGTAGTTTAACAACTATTATAATTTTAGTAATGTCTATGGAGACCAATTGGTTGATACGAGAAATCATTTGAAGCAGTTTAATAAAGAATGTTAAACTATATTTAAAACTGTAATTAAAACTTTAACTTATATTAATTATCCGATTCCAGTGGCCAGTTGGAACAGATAATCAACAAAGTTTCCATTTTGCAGCAACAGCGCAAAATGTTTCAACAATAATTTGTATTATGTCTTGAGTCTAGTTCTGTCTTATCAGCTTTGTTTCGGAATGTGTTCAATACATTACGTTTTTTTTTTCATTATTACCATACAATACATAGATTTAAGAATAAATGAAACAAATAATACAACATTGACCTAAAACAGCAGACAGATTTTGCCACCCTGACCTCCTCAGGCAGGTTGTTTACGACTAGCAGTGATGCCTCTGAGGGTCTCTGGGTGCAGGACGGGGCATAGGGTTTATAAAAGGTCAGAAACATAAGAATAACATAACAGCAATACAATTGAAAATGTATTCTTAAAGTAATATAATCTTATTTTCTTCTTACACCTACAGCGCACACCCTGAACAGTGTGCTTCTTGTTTACATTTCCTCTGCACACGCAGATGCAGGACATAAAACACTCTTTTGCTATTTATTTTCATTTTGCAGCACATTTATACTACCAGAATTTTGCTTTACATTTATATATTATTAATTTTTTTCTCAAGTCATTTACTTTTGGTGAGTTAACTAAAGCTTAGTTTATTTTACCCTGGCTATGGACTGATTCATTATTAGTTGTTACAAAACATACACAAGACGGCGGTTAGACAAACCAATATAGACCCCCGATACAAACAATCAGACAAACAAACATGAACTCGTAATAAACACCAGTGCGACAGCAACAGCTCATCCAGCTCAATTTAGTCCGAATCATCCTGCCGACAATGCCAATTTGTGGAGGAAACTTCTGTGTAGCAATGCATGGAGTCACCGACTCAGGAAGGAGACACGGTGAGAGTTGGAGCTTTGATGTCAAACACTGATGGGTTTATTCAGAGTATTCGGCCGGAGGATTCACATCACAAATCAAAGAGTCAGAGGTTCTGACTACCCGGTAGAGTTGCCACGTCAATTCTGAAGAGCCTCTCTCTATGCTAGCCCTTTTAACGGGTTCACAGAGAGAAATCAACATCTCTGAAGGAGTAGACTAAACAGCTGGGAACACTGAACCACCTGCGTCCGACACTCATGGCCTAAAGGATTTCACATCTTAGAGTCCACAAACACCGATAAAGAAGTGCCTCAGCGTTCTCACAACAATTACCCTTCGTGCCAGACAAGTTGACCGGTCACAAACTGGTGACAACAACACATATGGCACCAAGGCCTTTCCTTAAAGGAGATAACAGACGTCAGAGTAGATCATAAAACGTCACAGAGCAAAAGGTTAGATATCTAGAAGAATTATTCCTTAATATTTACATCAATATGTTTTAAAAAATAAATAGAATCTGCTAATATTTATGGATAATATTAGGAATAGTGTGAACAGCTAGTTTACTTGTTAACATATACATGTTAGGCGGTTGCCTTGGTTAAAGAGCCTGTTGCTGTTGTGTATTGCTTTGAATTATTTAAAACAAATATTATCTTCTTAAACAGGTATGGTAGTCAGGAGCATCACTTCCTAATGTTTATTGATATATTGAGAGGGAGGGGATGGCAAGGAATGCTTCAAAATTTAGATTAGATTAATTTCTACCATTTTTTTAATTCATGGTGGTTTCAGTAATCCCATGGTACTTGAGGACATAAGTAATCTAAATGACTAATGTACTCTTTATGACTTTCAGAAAGGACAGGAGACCAACAGGTGACTATCAATGGACTAGCAGCAACATGATTATGACGTTAAAAGTGTTGTTTTAGGAACATCCATTGTAAATACATGGAATTCAATAAACATTGAATAGCATGTCATGCAGTTTGTCTGTGCCTTTTCCTCCGTGTTGTCCTGGCATATAGTCTCCACCATGGTTTGCTGTGCTGCCTGGGGATGCTCCAATCGCTCAGAGAAAGGAGTAAGAATCTGAATGTACGGCTTCCCCACTGACACAGAGAGGAGGGAAAAATGGCTAGCTCAAGTCAGCAGGAGCAATTTAACAATCAAAACAGACAGCCGCAACAAAATATGTGAGGTAATCATATTCAAACACTGCATTTGCACTTTTTCACAAAACGAAGACCACACCATTGGGAAGCTTAATGTTTGGTTTAATACAAATAACAGGGAAAGGCTTGAAAAACTCTGAGAGTTGAGACTCAGGGTGCAGGGTGAGGGTCTCAGTGCAGGTATTCAGGCTCTATTGAATCCCCCTCTGGTTCTTGTGCTGAATGAGGGAGAAACAGACAGGAGAATGGGTTATACACACCTATAAAGCACACCTATTGGATGGGAAATTGCCTTGGGGAGATAAGGTGTGGTCTTTGTTTCCAACTGAAGTTATGGAACTTTATTATTTGTGAGTTTAACAAAGTATGACAAATGGCATCAGTAATGGATGTGATATGAATTTGTATAAAGTTGTCTCACATTCTTGGTCGTATTTTACGTACAGTATGTAATGAGTGTATACATGTCCAGTAAGTCCTCCACCTGTAACATCACTGCCCCTCCACCTGCCATACAGTAGGTTACTAATATACACTAACAAGATTACTTATATAATACAGTGATAGAATACATGTTTAGTATGCTTACTTATATACAACAGTAGTATTAAATGTACCTTGTGTTTTCACTCTCACTTTGCCATCATTTAAAAATCAGCTGAGCTGCAACATAATACAGACAGGTAATAATCAACAGAATACACTAAAAAGACTCACCCATAAATTACGTTTTTGTTTACTGTTTGGAAGTCTCAAATATGCACTCTAAATTAATATCAATAGCGATGTATCACACAAATCTCTCTTCCTTATTATTGTGTAACGTTAACTTTATTATACTAGTTTGTAGGCCTACTCCAAAATGGAGATCGTAATTTCTCCACCTCCACTCATTACAATCACACGTGCCCCAATGTTATATTTAACTAATATTAAATTCCTCCACCCCACAAAAAAATCACGTTTAGAAGCCCTTTTTCTCTAATTCCACAACGTTGGATGAATTAACATTAGGAGAACGGATTAATAGCTGTTCATGGTTAACGTGTGTTGCTAACTTTATCCGGTATCCTAGCCTATTCTGTTATCTGTAAACGTTCCCTAAATCTACTGATTTAGGGATAATCCACTAATATCCTTTAATACACATGTTCATTTGACTCAGATGTGCTGATAATATCCGCAATATAAATCTTTAAACGTCTTCTTACCTTTAAAAGTCCATCACGAACGGTCTATTATGCTGCAACTCTACTGTGCTGCTGGCCGCAATAGTTCCCCGGAAGTCAGCGGCAAGCTAACTTCCGGGGAACTATTGACGGCTCCACGATCCGCCATTGCTGTAAAAAAACTGGTCCATTGGAGTGAACGGAGATGTCGTAACTCTTCTATTATACGGCTCTGGCTATGTCCTGCTAGTCTCATTATCCTGGCTGCAACATTCCTGCTCACCCTTGGTATTCCCTCGTACAGGAACTTGTTGGTTACATGTACACTCTTGCTGATGTTAAGTACTGCTCGCAACATTCTAGTTACTTAGTCGGTTGGGTAAAATGGATGAGGAGAATGACTGGTTATAAAAAAAGAAATCTAGCGTGTATTGGTCTTTATCAATGCCAATACCTGTTTTTAAGTCCAAGGTACTAAGAATAATGAAATTACGTAATTGTGCTCGTGCACAGTGGGAAAAGTACTGCGGTGTGAACGCGCCTATTGTCTCTTGAGAAACCAGCAAGTCCTCTCACTGGCGCGAAGATCAAAGCAGTCTGTGGGTCTGGCTCGCCATCTTGTATCAGAGCGCGTATGTGTTTTCCTCTCACTTGCGCAGCACAACTCGATCGATCAACTTTCTTATCCAGTTAAAAAAACCTGACCTGTACGACAGGTCATGAAAGAATATAAATATAATATAAACTAACAATATAAATGATATAATTACATTTTCAAAACTACTCAAAATGGCAGCTTTACTCTCCTCTAAATGTTTCATTTATCCTGTTCACACACAATAACACATATTTCCCCTTGTAAAACACACATTAAAGCCACGTAGTTTCAGTCAAACAGAATAACAAATACATGACTTTGCAAGCCATGTTCATAGCTTCCCTTACAGCTCAACAACATGAAATGCTAACAAAGAAGCTAACATTATTCACTCTTACAAAACTTTTATATGAAAAGGTTTGACTCACCAAAACACCGTTGGTTAATGTTCTATACCGTTTATTGTGTTTCCCGGCCGTGTGGATGGTATTTGTATCTTTTAAAATAAACTTTGAATCACTTAATATAATTTACTCTGCTTGTCTCATGATCTGCTTCTTGCTCGTTTTCCTCTCTTTTCTCCTGCTATGCTGCGATGCACGTGCCCAGTGAGCAGAGATCCTTAAAAGAACAGTACCTTGTAATTTGTCATAGGCCTACTACTTTTATTTATTATATTTTTAAAGCATGATATCATTGACCAATTTTAAACGTGTATCTTTTAATGAAATACCTTTTTAATGACTTTATGCTTACTACGTTTTAATGTGGGTTACATAAGTATCTGATATCACATGTTTACATCTTTTAATAACTTATAAGACTATTCAATATAAAAGTGGTATTGTCAACAAGTGAACAGGAAAATGTTGGTTTTAATCAAGTTAAGCATCATATATATGATAGCCTATGTCTTTTACTCAGAAATTATAATCTTTTGTTTCTGTGAAGTATCTGATTCTACATATTTACGTAATAAAAAATAGCATTCATTCCATATATTGTTAACATGTATACTTACTACTGTTTACTATTTCAATAAAGAGACCAAATCTGCAGACTGGCTATGAATGTCTTTAATGTTTCCCAGATCAGAATCACAGCATACAGTGTATAATAACTTCTAAAGTAAACAGAAATATCATCACCTCATTTATTTATATAGTTTTACTATACTTTTTTTTAATAATCATCTTTTTTTAAATTCCATTATTTAACATTTTTCTTCATCTCAAGTCTTGGGTTTCTGAATTCAACAAATAATGTAAAAACAAGACAACAGGTGCAACTCCGCAATGGAGGTTGTGTGTGTGTGTGTGTCACTGTCTTTACCGTGGGCCATATGAAGTCATTTTGGTTTGCTTGGCTGACTGCAGTTTGTTGAGTCTAGGTGTGTCCACATACATCCAGTCTGATCCACCGCTAAACACACACATTCAACCTCTCTAAGTGCACTGGCCTTTTTGAGATTTACTTAACATGATGTCCTCCCTTGCTTCACGGTTATGAAGATGAAACTGTTCACTGCTACATCAAATGGTCCACACAACCTCCATGATCACAATGCAACACAGTGAGTGTAGGGAAAAGGTCAGCCCAGCTGTGTGATCTCATTACTCTGTGAGGCATCTTGGTATCAAAGCCCTCATGTGGGCCCACGTGTTTAGGGGCCACAGGTTAACACTGCTACATGTGAAGTGAGCTAACATTGAACTGTCTTTGTGTTTAGTGTCTTGACCATTGTTCAAACGCCAGCTCCTAGGTTAGTTTGCTTTTATCAGTGCTCTTAGCCTTCATAAATACTTTGAAGTTAAATCCCTCACACATTCATCAGGACAATAGTTGGATCATATCCCTAAATAATAGTTTGCTAAAGCTTAAACCAAAAAGAGAAGAACAAAATGCAGAGTAATTGACCCCCTCTACTACAACCTCAGATAAACAAGACTTAAACTATATATATTTTTAAATTGTAATATTCAAACTAACTACAGAGTCTGGGGCCCTCTGTCGTGTGTGGGCTGCAGTGGAGATGAATTTCTGCTACAGTGGCTAATGAATCAGGATGCTACAGGATACCCACGTGATAATGGGCGACATGACACAAAGTAAAGGGAAAGGTCATTTTTGAATGGCATGAAAGGGATGTCGGCAAGCAGTCGATGTGAAACCTCAAGCTGGTGGCCCTTTTTTTTGCAAACTGCACCTGTTGTCTTTTTGTTGTCACAAAGTAAGCATTTCATTCATTCACTCAAAAAGAAAAAAAGAAAAAACAAACAAGAAACTTAATATTTACAAATATTTTGTCTGTTTGATTCTTACACATAAAAATGTACAGTTTTGATCTTCTTCCAGATGTTGAGTGTCTGTCTGTCCTGCTGTCCAGTTTTGGCGTTTTTCTTCACACATCCAGTTTCCTCAGAGTGGGTTGACTGCAGTGAAGCCGCCTCAACGCTGCCCTCCAGTGTTAGCTTATAAAATAGACAGGGGAAAACAGACAAACTGAAGACCTTGTTGCTGTTTTCACCTCTGATGGTGTCATTGTAGCTGTGTTGTGGTGAGGTTAACCTCACAACCACTCACTGCCTCATTATCTGCAGCAGTGAGTAGAAAAGGGTTCATATGGGTCTGATTACACCCATCAGTCCCTCCATGGGACGATGAGCAGGGTATCCTCCTGTCAAACATTGTGGGTAGAAAGATGGTCATGCCTTTGAATGTCTTTATTTGCTAATGATTAGTTCATCCTCCTGTGATTTCTACATTTAAGGCTGCTAAGTCTTTTTCCTATTTCCTCCCGAAGTTTATTTTCCGCAGCGTGCACCTTTCCCCTCGCTGTCCATCATCTGTTCCACAGCATTTATCCACGGGCAGCACACCCAAGTCAGTTGTTTTGTGTTTTACATTGTGCACAATTCCTTTTCAGCGGGCTTACAAAATCTCTGACAGGAGCAGCCAGGTATATCTCCTCCTCTCCAGCCCTCCCCGCTACCCTGGTAGGCAGTAATAAAATAGAAAACAAACAAACAGGCTAAAGCTAGGGCACAAGCAAAGACAGCACCAGTGACTTCTCCCATACTAGACGTAGGCTACCATGTGTTCCTGTGGGCTCAAACAACAGTTCATTAACGTACTGTACTAACCAGAGATGACCCATTTTTGAGATCCAGCAGAGAATTGGAGGAGGTGAGGGGAATCGCTGTTGGCCTGCACACTCTTACTCCAAAGAAAGGAGCAGAATCAGAGACAGCAGCTGTCCACTGTGTTGCTTTTACCCTGTTTAGGAGATCCAAACCCCTTTTTCATCTTGCAGCTCTGCGATGCAGGCCACGGTTACCCTCAGTGTGCTTAAAGTTTAATTTACAACACAAAAAAAGTCACACGCTTAGTGAATTAACCCTTGAATGTGAGAGCTGAACTGAGGTCAGAAATTGTGTGGAACGCAGCTGACACAGTGAAGTCAGGTGTTTCTGAGTTTTGCGGTCACGGCAGGGAGTCGGTCGCGGGCGATCACCGCAATATGGGTGCAAGAAATCAGTGGGAGGGGAGTAAGTGCTGTAGATATGGAGCGGGATGTTGGCGTACGCAGCAGGACGGAGCTCTACGTTTTTTTACCACAGGGGGGATCCTGCCTGTCTGCCTCTCTATGTCATTGCTGTTTAATTAGGGCCCACTGACGCCCATGTTAAACAGTTCTGACAACAGGCACAAATGAAACAGAATATGCATGTGCTGGAAATAGGGGTGCAGACAGGAGGACGGTGTACGCTAAAGAGCAAAGGCTGCCTGTTTCTGTTTTGTTTCTCACCCTTACTGAAATACAAAAATAATTCTGTACAGGCAAGCTACAACGACAGATTTGGTACCCTAAAAAACGATCGTCTTCATACAGATGGGAAGAACAAGTAGCTCCTGTAGGATGGTTAGCGTGGTTTCACACATTGTGGGAGAAAACCCCTCTAACTAACGTCATATAGGAGAACATGATTGGAAGAGTTGTTCAACAGCTCATGAGATTTGTGGCGATTACTCTTTTTTTTTTAATAATAAATGTTTGGACGTGAAGGGATACTACAGGATCTTCTGTGTTGCTTTTGATCTGTGAGATAAAACAAGATATCCAGAGTGGACCGATATGATTTGATTAGATTTGGGAAACGTGCATTGACAGATACAGTGTCCTCCCCGCCCCCCCCCCCCCCGTCATCCTCTTTAAAAATAATTCATGCATAGATCCCCACTGAGAAAACCCATTTATATACTTTCTCCTTTGTACACATTTATATATAACTATATATAATATCATTTCTCTATATCTATATTTTCAGCAAAAAGATCTTTCCACAAAAAACAACAATTAAACAAATGCTTGAAAAAAAAAAGAGAACAGAAGATGTGAGAAAGAATAAAACACAATCAAGGGCCAGTTTGGCACTTTGTCATGAGAACACACAGCATCTGTTCATTGACAGTAAATAGGAATACTGGAGAATCTTCTTTAGTTTTTTTCTCCCTCGATGCAAACACAGTAGTACATACTTGGCACAAAGAATGCTGGTAGTAATGAAAGTATCAGATATCAATGTTTTCATAGCTATGTGATTACTGTATGTACTCTATGCCCACTCCTACAGCTCAGCTGCTTGTGAGTCCTTAGAGCAAAGGAGCGCTAGGGAGAGGGAGAGAACCACATGTCGAATGAGAGGAACAAAGCAGGGAAGGAGACACAGATGTAGAAAAGAGAACAATATATGCACATAACACACCAGGGAGCGAAAAGAAGAAGATGATGGAAACTGCATGGGTCGAAAAAAGCATTCGTCCTTCTGACAAATGTCAGGGGGCTTCAGTCTAGAAAGAGCAGACCTTTGAAGAAAGTATCTTTGAGAGATCTGAGTCACCCCTTAACTGATCATCTGCTGCCATGCAGTTCAGTTGCTTCTCCACACGCCACCAGTGGAGCTGCTAAGTTTGACAGCATGATGGAGGAGGTGGAGTTGTTTTTGGAGAGAGAGTATAAGAGAACAGAACAAAGGCCCAAATCCAGAGGCCTCCCTTCTCGAGCCAGTATCTCTGGTCCTTAGTCCCTACTATACCCTGGTGGTGGAGTGGGGATGGGGCAGGGTGTTGTTGTGGCCGGTGGAGGGGAACGTGTTGAAGGCATGAAGAGGCTGCATGCCAGTGATGGTACTGGGGATCATGGTGATGGTGTTAGGCGTCATCAGCGGCACGTCGTCGGGGGCACGGCGCAGCGCCAGCGTGTAGTCGGGCGGGCAGGCGGGTCGTAGGATGTCGTGGGGCCGGAGAGGCTCCATGTCGTGGTGAGGGTCGTGCTCCGAGTGCGTCATCTGCAGCGACATGATCTCCTCCTCCTGGCTGTGAGCCAGATCATTGGCTGGCCCGCCCCGTTGGGGAGACAGCCGGTGTCGTCGCATCTCGTGCCGCTTGTCACGCTTGTAGTAAAGTGCGGCAAAGGCCAGGATGTTGAGGAAGAGCAGTGACGCCCCCACAGCGACTGTCACACTCAGCTCAGTCGAATAGTCCCGGGTGTCTCCGGGGAAAAGCTCCTGCCGTGGACGCTCCGAACCATAAGGCTCCGGATCAGAGGGGAAGGTAGGGTAGGGGTGACGCGTGGTGCGAGGGCCCGGTGTTCTTGGCCAGGGTCTCTGGCTGCCTGAGCCAGGACCCGACGGAGAGCGGGTGGTTGTGGGGAAGAGCTCCTCATGTAGACTGTGGAGATGGGGGACTAACTCCAGCCAGAAAGCCACCTTGTTGGCCCTGTAGTTGTCCCTAACACGAGGCTTTAAGCCAATGTGGAGGTACTGCTTGTCCTTGGAGTTGAACTTGGTCCAGATGACCTCTTCAAAGCGGTTGGGCTTTGTGTGAATGAACTTGGTGTCCTGAGGGACTGGCAGGTTGGGGTCCCTAGTGGAGGAGAGAGGGGACATATCGTCAATATTTTTAATCAATCTGGTTCAAAGTATGTAATAATTGTGTTGACATCTGAAAAAACCTTTCAGACTCAGGACACTTAGCTTTTAGAAACTCTACTGACATCTGGTTAGTAAACAGAAAGAAAGAAAGACACTACTCTACAACTGAAGAGGCCCTAGCCCTAGCTAGTCTATCCTGCATTTGCACTACAATGCAAAAAGAGACATTTTAATATACCGTTATGAAATAAAAATCATCAGAAAGACCTACCCAGTCTTGGCGAAGTTGGTCCAGTAAGTCATGACCACGGCACTCAGCATCACGTCGTTCTTCGAGAAGTTGCATGGGAACAGATCCGTAGCACCGATCATGGGCACGCCAAATACGTACGGTATCTCATCTCCATGTGCGGCATCGGCCCATTCGGGGCGCGTCTCCGTCTGGCAGTGGTGGTAAAATGTGTAAAAGTAAACCGGAGACTGAAACTCGGCGTGGAGTTTGGCGGTGGCCACTGCCGGCGCCACCCACTGGTGGTCTGTGAACAGCGCTAAGAGGGTCTTCCTTCGCATATCGCCATTGTCTCTGTCTGCCCAGTCTGTGTACATGAATTTGATAGTCTCCCTCAGGATGTCTTTGCCTGGAGGATAAGATGCGGGAAGGGAAAGGGACAGGAAAAACAAGGGGAAGGGGGGAAAAGAGAAAATTGTGATAAGTTGAGAGAAAAGTGTTGACATGGATAGAATATTTTCATAGAAGTACAAAGAACTGGAATGACAGGTAAAGAGTGTTTGTATGCATGTGTGATAGATAAAACTGAGTCAAATAGTGACACAAAGGGCAAAAGCGTAAATACGCCTCTCGTAGAGAAGAATGAGTGACAGGCACTTGAGAGGAAGCGTGACTGCATTATCAAAATGCGTCTGTATTTTGACTGTGGCCCGCTGTGAGGGCTTTGCAGGCTGATCTGTGGAGAACAACAGCACTGTGATTGGGAGCTGCCTGGGGGATGATGAGAGACGGCATTAGTGCCCACGGAGTCTCAAAGGCCAAAGCACAGACCCACCACGGTGAAAGATCATCTCGATGATAGGCAATCTCTTTAGCATGCCTGTCTTGGTTGGTGCTCTTTGCCGGGCTCACATTGTATCTCTTTTCCTCATTTTTTGCCCACATATTGTGTTTAAAAACATTTGATTCCAATGGGAGTTGTGACGATGTTTTTGTATTTTTATTTTTTTAGAAAGCCTATATTGTAATTATGAATAACAGAATATGAACCCCTTTTCTTTCATAGTGTGTAACACACTCATCTACCAGGGAATAGTACAGTATTTATTAAATTGTTTAGGTCACTTTTGTGCTAATCATTTATTCTGTAACTGATACTTTTAGAACTTTAAGTTATTTTTATTTTGGCAATTTATCCTTTCATTTGAGTTGTGTGTGTGTGGACCCCAGGAAGGTTTCATTACATGGGGGTGTCATCTTAGAGGTGGTACACTCAGAGAGAGTACATTACAGCCTGGATGGAGTACAATGTCGACAGTCCCTACCTTCAGGGTAGCCGTAGAGGTTGTCCACGAAGTTGGAGATGGTGTAGTCGAAAGCAGCAGCTGTGATGCCGTCGTTGTCCTCACTGTCGTCCACAAACTTCAGCCCCTCGCCTTGGTTCACTCCTATCAGGATGTCATAGTTGAGGAACTCTCCCTGGTGGTGCAAGAGGGGAAGAACATGTTGAGGGCTGAATTCAGTACAATTATGAAGGCTGCTAAACACGACTTTGTTTTGTGCATTTGTAAAGTCAAATCAGCTTTTTTCCTACTTGTATGTGATATCTATGCCAATAGTGTTGATGTATAGCTTTTGTTGTGGGACAATAACTACAAGCTCAGTAAAAAACAGGGACAAGGTGAAGGAGTATCACTTAAAATAGGGGCAGCAGCAGTCTGACATAATGAGCTTTTAATGTAATTTTCCCAAAATAATGCAATTTTTTCTTTCTTTCTTTCTTAACATATGTTTCAGGTTTGAGTTATTGTTGCATGTTAAGATGATGTCATTTTGGTCTATTGTGAAAGCAATAAAGTATTTATCATAATAAAAGTAAGAAACCAGGAAAATAAATCCAGTTTAGATACATTTATATTACATTTATCCAATTATACCATATCCATTATATGATAATAATCATAATAGTATATTGGAACAAATCACTTTTTGTCTTAGGACTGCATTTCTTTATAATACTTTCCCTCAGTCCGTCTCATTTTTTTACCCTTATGTGAGAAATGTAAACAAACTGACGTTAATTGTGAGTATTAAGAACTTATAGAGCTTACAAGTAAAAGCAATTAAGAATAGCAAAATAAGAATGACAAATAAATAACTAAATATGAAATCAGAACGTTTTATTTTTATCTTTTGGACTAATCCTTATCTTTCCTGTGTCCTTGTGTAATACTGGATGGTTTTACCTCCTAAAATGACTCCATTTAAGCTGAAAAAAGAAAATCAGTCGTGGATTGAACGGATCACACGACCTGTGAAGAAAGGATTTGCAAATACACAATGATTTGTATGTATGGGATAACAAGCACAAATAAGTGGTGAGCCATGGGTATAGAATCTACCACCGAGGCAGTGTGTTTCAGCGTTTTAGGATACGAGGTCACACCAGCTGCTAAATGTCACAGCCAGACCCTAACTCTGTGGAAAGGTCACACCTCTTTCAAGTTCTCCATGTTCTCTTTGCATGGTAGACCCTCACCTGCTGCATGAGGATCTCAGGGTCGTCGGGCACCACGTCTCCGTCCACCACGGGGCCAAAGGCGATGTGGTAGCGGGCTGGCTGGATGTCCTGGTCCACCAGCTCCCGGAAGTTCTTGCGCCTCAGGCAGTCGACCAGGTCGGCCGTCTCTGTGTACGTGCAGCCCACCTTCCGGGCCAGGATCTTTGTGTACTTGAGGGGCTGGTAGTTGACGGACCAGCTGGAGATGGCTGTTCCACTCTGAGCTATGGCCCTGTGGAACAGACCTGAGGATATGAAAGAAAAAGAGGATTATAATACTGTATGAAGGGGTGAATATGACCAACATCGTTTACAAATATTGGGTGATCTCTCTAAATGTCATGTGCTTTTCCCACCACGTTTGTTTTTTGCCGGCAGGATGGAAACGTTCTCTGTTAAGAGAGACTTCTTGATATGAATATCACACATCTCTTTTTCCACTAAAAGAATTACCCTTTATAAAAAAAAAATTCCAATTTTACTTTTTCATCTGATTATTCTCACTGGAATACAGTTGGCTGAGGCATTACGTCACTACAGACCCAAAGCACCTCGAATAGAGCATGCTACAGGGCTACAAAAGAAGCCAGACTGGGAATAAGCTCATCTGAGACGTCAAGAGAGCCATTTTCCTCTTTTTCGTGCTAGCTGTTTCTTCTCTCACTCTCCCTGGCTGTGTTCCTCCCTCCCCCTCTTCCTCTTTGTCTCTCTCCGTCTCCATGGTTCTGCCTTTCCGGTGCTGTTTGAACCACTCAAGTGGCTCGTTAAGAGGCCGCCTGACTCACTCCTTTCCTCTCGCGCTCCCCTTTTTCTTTCTCTTCCCTCTCTTGGGCTGAAGATTGGTCAGTTAATTATTAAGCAGAGCTGCAGAGCCTTCTTTCCCTGGAAATCAATTATAGTAAGAAGCAGCTCGGAAACAGCTATACCTACACATCTGCACCGAAAAATACGCTATTATTTAATTCAAAATAAGAGAGCCTTCGCCGCTCAGTACTTAGCTAAATTTGGCTACTATATTCTTCCTCAATAATGTTATAATGTCTCCACCTCTTTCCTTAAATACAGGATACATTGGGTGATGTCTCCCCCCTTTACGTGTTCCATAATGTAGACCAGTGCCAGAAGAAGGCAGAAGAATTCACAGACCACTGCTTGAAGCCTGCAGTCGAAGACTTTGTCAACCGCTCCCTGGGTCCTGATATCATTGGTGAAATGAGGACAAGTGAGGAGTTCAGCACAAGAATGTCCTTCCAGTATTCACTTTTACTGGATCTGCTCTCAGAGGATGACTTTAAAAAGTATGAGAGCTTTATTTGTTCCTATGAGAAATATGTAAAGAAGGATACTCAACAAAATATTGGAACGCTTCTCAAATGGGTCTACGATGTTTGAGGATCAACATCTCCAGTCATGTGTCAACAGAATAAATAATGCTATCCAGAAAGCTAAAACAGGAAAGAGTGGCAACTTAAAGTCATTTGTTGAAGATGTCTGTCAGGAACTTGGTGACAAACTGGTCATTTCCCAGGATGCTCTTGGGGCCTTCATGACCCTGAATAATGCCGACCAGGAACAGTTTGCTCACTGGCTCACTGAGTGTGTGACAGAGATGGCACAACCTCTTAGAGAGAAGTTTAAGAAAACAAACATCCAAACTAAACTACAGAGCCTTCATGTGAATTCTCAGGACGAGCTTTTCAACAAACTGATTGGATGTGGTGAACAGTGTCCGTTCTGCAAAGCGCCCTGTGAGGCAGGAGGAACAGCCCACACGAAGCACTTCACTTCACTTCATCGCCCAGAGGGTCTGGGTCGAAAAATATGGATTGAAACACAAAAACGTTGCATTGACATATGCTCTTCCTCTGTGGACAGTGACATTTCTTTTCGCTGCAGTGCTACAAATGATCAATCGCACCCTTTCAAGCGTTACAAAGAAATCTATCCGGACTGGAAAATCTCACCAGATGCAAGCCTCCAGGCATCAGACTACTGGAAATATGTACTGGCAAAGTTCAATGATGAGTTATACAGCATACAAGGCAAAGCCTGCTGATATTCCTGCAGCTTGGGAACTTATCACACCTGAGCAAGCAGAGGCAAGCCTCAAAGAGTCATTTCATATCAAATGAGAAACTACAAGCTTTGTGCTCACAGAGGGTCCCGTCCTCCTCATTACAGTCATCATCCTCTCATGGACATTTAGATTTCACTTGATTTATATGAAGAGAAGCACACAAAGTAACATGCTGTTTATGAGATGGCAAGGTTGACCATATATTTCAACAACAACTTACAAGGAATTTGTAAACGTTTCAGTTTGATTAAATCACACTTTGAATCCTTACTTCTTGGTATAGATAACTGTTATTATAAAGCCAATTATCTTAATTTGATTTGATTGAGAGTTTTTACATCCTTGAAGTAACGGATGCAAAATATTTGCTTTTATGTTTTTCTGTGGTTTTGTCCAAAAAATATTTTCCATTTCAACGTTTTAAAATATCATTCAGTCTTCATGTCAACAGGAAGATTAGACAATGTCTTCATTTTTTCATCTTATTTCAAATAAGTATCAGATTCTTATTATTTACATTTTTATTGACACATTTATAATTGTTGTCTTTTCATTTCTGAGCTGCATCAAAAGCCACACATTTAGATTTTTAAATCAGTGAATGAATCATTGTGTTTTAGTGGTGGTACAGTCAACATGTAAACATGACAGAAAGTCTGTTGTAATCAAGTTCAGTTTGACATGTGACCGTTTCCCAGAGAGGTAGAATATATTCTTATTTTGTTTCTGTAAATACATACAAACATCAGTTAAAAATATTTACAAATTCAATGTTTTAAAATATCCTTCAATCTAAATGTCAACATGTAGATTACACATGCAGTTTCTTCTTACCTTTTTGAGTGCTAAATGTCATTTTCTTACCAAAAACCTGAAATCTTTGTTTTTGTTCCAATTTAGAATTTAGTTAAAAAAGGTTTACATTTTAATGTTCATGTTATACTTTTTATTCAAAATGTGTTATGTTAGTTTTCATTTTGGGATGTATCAAATGCCACATTTTAACATGTTTAAATCAGTTAAAAGATAATTTAGTTCATATTTAGCATGTCAACAAGTAAACATGATAAAAAACGTTTGAATCAAGTTAAGGATGATATGTGATTGTTTTCCAGAAAGTTATATCTATTAGATTTGGTCAATATTTTGTTTTTCATTTTCTTACCTAAACGAGTATGATATGTAACTTTCTTTGCTACAAATCTGTAACAACTTTTTTTTCTTTCAACTAAGTATCTGATATCATATATGTACATGTATTTATCACTTAAAAGATCATTCAATATAAAACATGACACCGTTTTTTTTAGCATCATATATGATCTTTCTTTTACTCAGAAAGTATAATCTTTTGTTTCTGTGAAGTATCTGATTCTACATATTTACGTAATAAAAAATACAATTCATTCTTTATAATGTTAACATGTATACTTACTACTGTTTACTATTTCAATAAAGAGACCACATCTGCAGACTGGCTATGAATGTCTTTAATGTTTCCCAGATCAGAATCACAGCATACTTGGTGTGTGTGTGTGTGTGTGTGTGTGTGTGTGTGTGTGTGTGTGTGTGTGTGTGTGTGTGTGTGTGTGTGTGTGTGTGTGTGTGTGTGTGTGTGTGTGTGTGTGTGTGGCTAGGTGTGTCCACATACATCCAATCTGATCCACGGCTAATCACAGGTTCAGATTCTGAAAGTGAGAGACATTTTTAGTGTTAAAAATTCAAATGTAATTACAACCGTTAACCTGAAACTGAATCTAATTATGTGTCTCTTTAAAAACATAGAGACATGAAACTATAAACACTTGCATATGCCCCACATCTTTCCTAAATGTAAAGACTCCTTGGTCATTTATATTTGGAACAGCCATGTCATCTAATAAATAAAATGTACGTGGCAAACACTATTGTTGCTTCAAGACTTGCAACGTGAAAAGGAAACGGCAACAAATTGCAAATCCAGCAGTAATTCTGAACACTACTGTAAAAATGATACTGAATGTCGATTAATCGGTTAACAGAAAGTTGTTGTTTAGCTCCAATTGCCAAACATTTCCAGCTTCTACAATATTAATGTTGAAGATGTTCCCCCATTTTCTATAATGTTATAGAGCAGATAAATCAAGTAGCTACATAACCAGCAGATGATGTTAGCTAACAAAGCAAATAACCTCTGGTTAGAGAGCCTTATACTAAAAGCAGGCTTAATAATAATATTTTAACAGTGAGAGTAAATCCAGAAATTGAGATTATATCTAAAATAAAAATGTATTTGCATTTAACTGTGGGGAATAAGTATTTGATCCCCTTGCAAGTGGGTAAACGTACAAAATCGGCAAGGGATCACATACTTATTTCCTCCACTGTATATATATATATATATATATATATATATATATATATATATCAGTCAAAAGTTTGGACACTCCTTCTCATTCGAAGGTTTTTATTTATTTTAATTATTTCTACATTGTAGATTAATACTGAAGACATCACAACTATAAAAGAACACATATGGAATTATGTAGTAAACAAAAAAGTGATGAACAATCCAGAATATGATTTATATTTTAGATTCTTCAGAATAGCCCCCTTTTGCCTTGATGACAGCTTTGCACACTCTTGGCTTCTCTCAGTCAGCTTCATGAGGTCGTCACCTGGAATGGTTTTCCAACCGTCTTGAAGGACTTCCCAGAGGTGCTGAGCACTTGTTGGCTGCTTATCCTTCACTCTGCGGCCCAACTGATCCCAGACCATCTCAATTGGGTTGAGGTTGGGTGATTGTGGAGGCCAGGTCATCTGACGCAGCACTCCATCACTTTCATTCTTAGTCAAATAGCCCTCACATAGCCTGGAGGTGTGTTTGGGGTCATTGTGTGTTGAAAAACAAATGATGGTCCCAGTAATCCCAAACCAGATGGGATGGCATGGCGCTGCAGAATGCTGTGGTAGCCATGCTGGTTAAGTGTGCCTTGAATTCTGAATAAATCACCAACAGTGACACCAGCAAAGCCCCCCCCCCCCCCCACCATCACACTTCCTCCTCCATGCTTCACGGTGGGAACCACACATGCAGAAACCATCCGCTCACCTTCTCTGCGTCTCACAAAGACACCGCGGTTGGGACCAAAAATCTCAAATGTGGACTCATCAGACCAAAGTACAGATTTCCACTGTCTAATGTCCAATCTTTGTGTTTCTTGGCCCAAACAATTCTCTTCTTCTTGTTGTTCATCCTCAGTAGGTGGATCTTTGCAGCAGTTGGACCATGAAGGCCAGATTCACGCAGTCTCCTCTGAACAGTGGATGTTGAGATTTGTCTGCTCCTTGAGCTCTGTGATCATTTATGTGGGCTCTAATCTGAGGTGCTTTTAATTTGTAGTTTCTGAGGCTGGTAACTCTGATGTGTTTATCCTCTGCAGCAGAGGTAACCCTAACTCTAGGGGGTCCTCATGAGAGCCACTTTCATCATAGAGTTCAATGGTTTCTGTGACTGCACTTGAGGATCCATTCAAAGTTCTTGACATTTTCCGGATCGACTGGCCTTCATTTATTAAAGTAATGATGGACGGTCGTTTCCCTTTACTGAGTTGAATCGTTCTTGCCATAATATGGATTACAACAGTAGTCAAATAGGGCTTTCCACTGTGCACTAACCCTACCTCTGCACAACACAACTGATGGTCTCAAACACATTAAGAAGGCAAGTGTTTCCAAAAAGGCACACGTGTTAATTGAAAACCATTCCAGGTGCCGACCTCATGAAGCTGACTGAGAGAAGCCAAGAGTGTGCAAAGCTGTCATCAAGGCAAAAGGGGGCTACTTTGAAGAATCTAAAATATATAGGTCACCCACGTAATGAGCCCACTTACCTTCAGAAGATTCTTTCAAGTGTACCCAGGAAGGAGAAGCCTTATGTCGTCACACTTTGTCGGTAATTTAACTGACACAGCTGTCCCACTGCAGAAAATTAGATAGTAACATTTGTTTGCGTTTCCATCTTTAAAATATAATTCAAGAGAAGGATGTATCTGTTTATATCTGCCAAATATCAAAAGTGACTAGTACTTTTAACATCATTTCCAACTTTCCTTTTTTAATGGTTGGTGAAATGCAGTTTTCTATCTGCATTCAAATGTGCTTAAAAACAAAACAAATACTGAGGTTGAACATGCAGTCAAGATAAAGTAGAAGCTCTTGGAGGAATGACTAAATAGGATGCACAGCGTTTCAAACTAAATCAAATCATTCCAAAAGCCAAGTTACACAACAGGTATCTGACATTTGTGGGCGTGCCAGTAGGCAATGGTTCATGACGAGCCACTGATATCGATTACTGGACAATATGTTATTCTGAGGCAACACAAAATAATGAGGTACCATTCCCATGTAATAAGAAGAAAGCTAAACATGAATCTGGTTGGAGAAAAAGAAAGAAAGAAAGACATTTGTTCTCTGACTCTCGTTTTTTCAAACGGCCGATCACACAATTGTCACTTTTAAAAGTGAATACAGAAGGCATTGTCTTGTCAAATTGTAGACTTGACCAAATAAGCTTCTAAAAATATAGCTGTCGACCAAAGCACACTTTTCTATTAGCAATATGTTGCTTACTTAGATCCCATTGTGATAGAAAGAGCAAATGGTTCCCTTTTAAATTGAATAAATGTGAAAATGTAACCTTGAATGTATTCATAGTTTTACTTTGGTAGGCTATTAATTGTACCTGGGAATGTGTAACCATCATTGTCTGATTGAAGGAAACGATGTGTCCTAATTCTATAAAAAGGAAAGAACACACCTTTGCTCATGAAGCCATCTGAGGTGGGTTTCATGAAGTTTTTGATATCATTTATTGTAAACTGAATCCTCATTTCCAAGAAACCACATGATCAATGAACTGTCTAAAGCTCAAGGCTCAGGGTCTATTGAAGGAGAAAACACTGAGGCTGGAAACATTAATACTCTTCAGTGTACCTTCATCAGCATTCTTTAACGGGTACTGTAATGATTTATCAGACTAGAAGCCTGATAACAGTATTATAAAAAACAGAGTGGTGAAACCCTGATAAACCATCTTTTCTATGCAACGATCTGTCTGCTCTATCAGCGCTGGTTTCCAAGTACGGGGTCAAAAATTATTTGCAATTCAACATTCAGAAGAGTCTTGTCATGATATAGAGGCAAAGGGGATAAGGACCTCAACTTTCCAGATCTTTATCCATCATGGTAAGAGCTATTTGTTTGTAATAAAACAATAATCTGGTCATCTTAATTATGTGTGATGACGGATCAAATACAGTAACTGCTGTATATTATATGCTCCTACTAACATAATGGCAACTTACTTATTTTATTCATTAACTATTAATTTGTCAAAACAAGCTTATGCAAATATATATTTACGCTATAGCACAGATTTTTGGAACTGTAGACAGAATCTTCATTTCCAAGAAACCACATGATCAATATGCTGTCTAAAGCTCTATTGAAGAGAAAAACATCAGTAATCAATATCATCAATATCAGCACTGAGTGTACTTTCATTAGCCCTCTTCAACGTGTACACACATGATTCATCTAACCAACTATGAGGCTGATGAACATTAAAATGATAGAAAGCAGAGTTATCATAAACCGTCTTTTGTATGCAGACGATCTGGATACTCATTCAGTGCTGGTTCCCAAGTATAGGGTCGAATATGATTTGCAAAATTATGTTTAAAGTGGATGCTTTATCATGCTATATTTGAATAATATAGTGTAGGACCATACCTATATAAGGCATATTTATACTTTTTTTTTTTTTAAATACCAAACAGATCATGCATTTTAGCCATGCCTCATTTTGCTCAATTTCACATTTTTTATCCCTGTTTTTGCAAGGGCAGATTCAGTGAGAACAGCACCATCTACAGGCCTGGCATATGTACTACAGCGTCTCCAGTGCTTTCGAACGGCAGTGGCTGTCTCCTCCTGATTGGTGGAGTTGGCCCAATAGCCGTAGCGCCACCGTCCTGACGTCAGGACAGTGTTCAAATCTGGATCAGTTTTTATCAGATCCGTTGCAGCCCCTTTTTTAGAGATTTGGGTATGGAGGAAAATAGAGAGGGTTGTGTTTTCTGACACTTGGTGAGTTCCCTGGAACACCGGGGACACATATTCATGTGTAAAAGACGTACAAAAGTGCATTTTGCATGATAGGTCCCCTTTAAAAGAGTTTCATCATGATATGTAAACAAGACGATAAGGACCTTAACTTTCCAGATTTGCATTTATCAGTCAGAATTGCTGGAACGTCAAATTGAAAATGTAACCTTGAATTGGTATTTAATTTGATCTAAAAAAAAGTGTAATAAACATTGTGTGATTGTTCTAATTCTGAAAAAAAGAATGAAGCCATCTAAAGGGTTTTAAACTAAATGTAATGTAATTGACTGTAATCTTTGTTTTCAAAAACCACGTGATCCATCAACTGTCCAAAACATATTTGAAAGTAGCTTTACCTAGCAGCATAAAAGGATCAGTCTGCAGCATTGCAGGATAAACCATTAAAGCTGTAAAACATTATCACTTTTGATTATAGTGTGAACTAGATAATCCTTTACGGGGAAATAAAAGAGAGAGAGTCACTACGCACTTGAGTTGCCAGAGAAGTGCAGAGCTTTCTTCTCAGGACTAAAACTTAACCTATAAAAAACTATTGCATATACAATAGATAAAAACTCCAGGATAAAAGAAGAGATACCATGGTTGATCTGAAAAGGTAGGTGACACATTCTTTTGTCAGTGATTGTATTTTGATGCAACATACAGTAAGTGTTGGAGTGGATGGTGTTACTGAGTTTAATTTGATAACTTTCAGTGAGAAGCTGTATGAATAATGTGGAGGGAGAGCCATGGCTGAAAGAGTATCTACAATGGAGAGCCCTGGTGAAGAGGTAAACGGTTAGATATCAGCTACTGTGAATATGGTATCAGTAGATACATTTCAAATCTAAACATATTTTTCTCATATTATGGATCAGTTTCCTTTGTTCAAGAAAAGAGAAACTTTGTTAATCCCCACAGGGAAATCCAGGTGTCCTAGCACAGTGCTGTTCTGTGCTGAGCGGTTGTTGCCTGAGCAATAGGAAATTAGAGAACACTCCAGCAGCACCACAGTCCAACTGTAAGTATGACTGTCAATGTCTGATCCAATGTAATGACTTCATATTTGCTGTAATGTAAAGATACTGAGATGCACTTTTCTAATCTTATGACAGATCCTCCACCTCCACCTCCACCTCCACCAATAACTATTGTAAATACTAACCAGCAGTCTTTCATTTCACCACCTGATATCCCTCCTGCTGCGCCCAGCACTGTGAATGGTAGCACAGGTACATCTAAAACAAATCCATAAAAAGCAAACGTGGATAATTCCCTCAAAATGTATACTCCTTACACTGAGGGACACTGTTGATGTATGTAATGAATATTAGTTTTAGACAAATTAAGTCCATGTTGTTATTTTATGTAGCTTTCTCTGTTACCACACTATTTTACTGCAGTTAAGCAGCACTTTAGAATGCTGACAAACTTTGACAGAATATGAATGTTCAGTTTCAGTGAAACCTTTATATGTTCCCACAGAGCCCAGCCCTCCTGTGCAGATTACAGTCGACCAGGTCAGCAGCGAGTCACTGTCTCTGCATTGGGACCCCCCTGCTCGTGAAGTGGAGAGTTACATTGTGACTTGTTGCAGTGAGGGAGACATTATGAAAGAGACAACTGACACAAACAAGATGACATTCAGCAACCTGAAGCCAGGGGAGTGTTACTTTCTACAGGTTTCTACAAAACTTCGGAATGGAAGAATAAGCAGGCCAACTGTAACATCTGCCAACACAAGTAAGTCAAATAAAATCATTATTGCATGGTTGATAAAGACAATGTCAAAGATGTTGACCCAAAGATGAAGATTGGAATTGAGCAGATGGCTTTGAGTGAACATGCTTCTGGGTTAATAAAGACCTTTCAGAGTTTGGAGACTGCCGAGAAAAATGCAGATTACATTGTGGTGGGCATTTCAATTCCCTTAAGAGAAACTGATAAATGATTAATAAACAAGTTTGTCTTTTGTTATATTTAATAAAGTAATAAAGAAAGTCAGATACAATTGAAATCGATCTAAAATGCAGGAACTGAGCAACTTCATCCTCAGAGGATAAAGAAGTTCTGCAAAAGTTGAATAGCAGCTAAAAAAAGGAGACATGAAATAATCAAAAAGTAAAGCATACATTAGTAATCAAATAGAAATAAAGACAAATAAGTACACAACCATAGCTCAGAAATGAGAAGCAGCAATTTGAGTAAGCTAAGTGACATAGATGGCATTGAGGTGTTGTGACCTTAAAAGAATATAAGTTGGGACATTTATAAAAATAAGTATTTTCTACATTCAAGTGATTATAGCGCCGTACAAATGGCAGATAGTGTTTATATCTCACATTGCAGGTTTGTTGCACAGGATTGCAAGAGGTAAATCAAAAACAAATCCTTAAAAAGCAAACGTGAATAATTTCCTCAAAATGTAAACTCCTGAGGGACACTGTTGATGTACGTAATAAATGTTAGTTTTAGACAAATTAAGTCCATTGTAGGAGCCATTTTATGGGTGTTGTTGGTGTCTCAGTTTACTTTATTTATATTTATACTGCAATATTATTTTGGACACTTGGTGGCGGGGGTTAGCTGCAGGTTATACTGGGTGTATGAAAAGGGTCATAGGTGACAGGAAAGGACGAGGACACAGGAGGAAAGAGCATACCGATTCCACCAGCCCGGCAGATGCTCACCACAACTATTGCATGTATAATTAAACCTTGGTATGTAGAACGCTAAATAAAACATCATTCTAAACTGCAGCAAAAGACCGGAAAATCATCGGTTTGTGTCTGCGTCTGGATCACTCTCTAGCCCTCCTGTGAAGTAATGGCAAAAGAATATAGGACATTGGAACACTAAAATTGCCATTACATCCATGTTGTTATTTTATTTAGCTTTCTCTTTTACCACACTGTTTTACTTAGCAGTCAAGCAGCACTTTAAAATGCTGACAAACAGAACGGGAATTTTCCGTTTCAGTGAAACCTTTATATGTTCCCACAGAGCCTACCCCTCCTGTGCAGGTTACAGTCGATCAGGTCAGCAGGGAGTCATCACCTCGGGACACAATAAGCAAGCCTACTAAAACCTCTGCCCAGACAGGTAAGTCAAATGAAATCATTATTGCATATGGCTGCAGACAACGTCAAAGGTTTGTATAAAGAAATCAGTAATGTAATGGGAACTCAAACATAAATATTGGAATTGGACAGATGGCTTTATTTGCACATGCTTCTGGGTTGATGTACTCTTCAGAAGAAGAAGTCCAGATTCCATCCCTGCAGTATTTATCTTTGAATACAAGAAAGTTACCAATTTCTTCTTCTGAAAGACACCCGTTTGGCTGTTTCTATAGATCCTGCCTCACAACATGCTAACAAATTTGACTTTTTACATACGCTATGTTACTTTTAGCAAGTTCTTATTAAAAAATACAAATATATAAATCAACTACTGAATTATGATGTATTGTCATTGATTAGCTGAAAGTAAAACAGTAATAAAAGTGAGCTTCACCTTTACCAGCTGCAACATTTAAATTGTGACCACATTAATAGATTACTAATTACAATATATATTATTCTAAAATTGTTAAAAGCTTTTAGTTTTGGTACACACATCTCTACTTTAATTTCTACACTTTGGTATCAATATTTATTGAGTACTTTTTTCAACACTGTTAAAAAGTATAATGAAATGCATAATAGTTAAGTCAGGATAAGAACAACTGAACCTTTTATGGGTCTAGAGCAGGGCTATTCAATTGGCGGCCCCGGGGTGATATTTACTGGCCCTTTGAGTATAATGTTAAAAAGTAATCAACTTTTTTTTTTAAGATTTTTTTTTTTTTTTTTTTTTGTGCCATAGTGCCTTTATTCCAGAGAGGGTGTTACATTGAGAGATAGAGGGGTAGACAATGCCTGAAAACTTCGACGGGCTCGGGTTTCGAACCCACCTACTATACTAGTGACAACTCCTGTCATTGATTGCATCTCTGCGTGAATGATTAGATCATTTCACCTAAATGAAATCAAATGAAACATGTAGGCCTACTGAGTTCTGAACTTGCCATTTAGATCTATAAAGGCCTTGGGGCTATGTTGTTTGATTGAATTAAACACAATATATGCACTCCACTATGCTGTTGTAGTATTTACTGTATCTGAAGCTCTTAAATATGATTGCTCATATTTCAAGCCATCTTTTTCCCGGCCCCTTGCTTTGGATCATTTTCATCAACCGGCCCCCATTCCAAACTAATTGAATAGCCCTGGTCTAGAGCATAAGTATGTATACAGTTTATACAGTTTATACGGTTTAACCCTCCCCAGGATATGCTGCTGTTAGGTAATATTATTGATGACAGCACCCTTTTTGAGTTTCATTCAATTATCACCTATGAATAATGCCAATGTCCAATTCAGTGCCAGGAGGATTTTCATCAACCTGCCGTATTCTGATCCAAAGAAATGTCTCTATCCACCTCTTCAAGGTCCTTTAACCAACAATTCATTATATGCTGCGATTAGACAAGCAGTTTACTGACTGACTGAATGACCAACGTAGTCATAGTTTTAGCAATTGATAAATATTAAAATATATTTTGATCCATGCTTAGGGTTGGTGGAATAACGGATAATGTTTTTAGTATGATTCTCTTTCATTTTCTACAGAGCCACACCTTGAGAGTTTTTTGGAGGAACTGGGGTTGGATCACCACTACAAAGAGAAGCTATCCCTAAGCACACTTCTAAGGATTGACAAGAAGACCATTACTGATGAACCTGCCAAGTGTAATTCAGATCTTCCATGGTATTTTCTGAAGAAACTAATGATCGTTAACGTGACAGCTAGGAATGTAAAATGTACACCTTCACATGAATCAGACTTGGATGATCACTTAGATCTTGATCATCTCGATGAAAGTACACATTCAGGTGACACACTGAATCCCCTTGATATTATCACAGCTCTCTTCCTGTGCTCTGATGGTTTTGTACAGCAGGAAATGGCCCTCAAAATGTCCATGTGTCAGTTTTCCGTGCCTCTGTTGCTTCCCAACTGTGACACAAAGCAGTGCACACTCATGCTTTGGGCCATGAGAGACATTGTTAAAAAGTACAGACCTCAGTCACTTTCAGAGTCCAGGGGATTTATTGAAGAGAGAATTGTTGTCTCTGAACTTCCAATGATATCTTTTGTGAGACTGGGTGAGTGCTCCTTGTCCAAGTCAGAGATCCTCAATAAGCTTCTGAGCAATTCTCAGCAGTACCATGAGACCTTTGTTCACTCCAACATGGAGGGTGGTGACAGTCCAAGGAGAATATCCAATGGATTGGTTGAAATGACTTGGTACCTCCCTTGTGGGAACAAAAACATGGATGTCTTCAGCGAGCCAGTTGCTGTAGCTAACCTTCGTGGGGACATTGCTTCATTTGAAACACAATTTGCTTTCTTGTGTCAGACATCTGCAGCAGTTTTTGTGTTCTTTGATGCTTTGGACTCTGAGTGTGAGCTGCTAACCAACCAAAACCACAAGGCCCAGATCTTCTTGGTGGGTAACCGTCAAAGCAAAGATTTCAAATTAGATGCTGTAAAAAAGGTATCAACCAAGTTAAGCTTAAAAAAGAGCAACATCATTTTGAAAGAAAAGCACATAAACGATGCAAAATTTGTCAAAGATTTGCGTGAAACAGTCAGCAATGTAATTGAAAACACAAAGGTGAAGATGGGAATTGAGAAGATGGCTGACGTTGCCCATGAACATGGAATCTGTGTTGATGAAGACTCTCCAGAGTGCCAGACTGCCAAGAAAAATGCAGATACCATCACTGCAGAAATTCAAGACATTCTTAAATACAAAGAAGTTCAGCTTCCCTTGCAAGGCCAAATATGGAAGGAGCTTACTTGCTTAGAGAAGGAAGAATTGCGACTTAAGAATGTTGGGTCTGAAAATATAGAAAAGTACAAAAGTGATCTTCAGCTACAAAAAAAACGTCTTCGGGAAAAACAGAACTCTCATTCCATGTCGACGGCAATGACATGTTTCATCTGTGCAATATCAAGCCCAGGGGTTGAGAAGAAGGAGAAGGAGGAGAAGGAGAAGAAGGAGAAGAAGAAGGAGAAGGAGGAGGCGAAGAAGAAGGAGGAGAAGAAGAAGGAGGAGAAGAAGAAGAAGAAGAAGAAGATAGAGAGGTTATATTTCCTGAAATGGATGCGAATGAAACTCGATAACGTGTCTCGGGAAAAACTCTTTGACCTCAGGGAGCAGTACAAAGAAAAACGCAAAAACCCTGAGAACAAAGAGGAGATCAAGAAAATAGACCAACAGCTCATTAGGGACTGAACACTTCTTCCGTGAAATGGGGCAGATCTATGAAGCTTCCCTTTCCCTTCCTGAAACAGACCCAGCACGTCAACAACTACAGCATCTCCCCAAGCTATGTGCTGAGTTAATGCTTGATGGATTTCCACTTGAGCTTGTAGATGGAGAAGCATCCAACATACCTCTCAGATGGGTGACTGACGTTCTCTCTCAGCTCAATGACTTGGTGTCTCCTAAGAACAAGATCCTGGTAGTCACAGTTCTTGGAGTTCAGAGCACAGGAAAGTCCACTCTCCTCAACACCATGTTTGGAGTGCAGTTTGCAGTCAGCAGTGGTCGATGCACTCGAGGGGCCTTTATGTTGCTGATTCAAATCAATGAAGATGTCAGAAAAGACTTCAACTGTGACTTCATGGTGATCATTGATACTGAGGGCTTAAAGTCACCAGAGCTCGCACAACTGGACAATAGCCACGAGCATGACAATGAGCTTGCAACACTTGTTGTGGGGCTGAGTGATATCACCATCATCAATGTTGCAATGGAGAATTCAACAGAAATGAAGGACATCCTACAGATAGTTGTACACGCTTTCCTCAGGATGAAAGAGGAGGGCAAAAAGAAGCCCAAATGTCAGTTTGTTCACCAGAATGTGTCCGATGTTTCAGCCCATGACAAGAACCTGCGAGACAGGGAACTGCTCCTGCAGCAGTTAAACGAGATGACCCAGGCAGCAGCCAAAATGGAAAAGAAAAAGGAGAACCCGAGCTTCACTGATGTGATGGAGTACAGTCCAGACACTGGAAACTGGTACATTCCTGGACTCTGGAATGGAAACCCACCGATGGCACCAGTCAATGCAGGCTACAGCGAGGCTGTCTATGAGCTCAAGAAGAACATAATCACCATTTTGGGAAGTTGTGGATCATCAGCTAATAATATCTTGGAGTTTACAGAGTGGATGAAGAGCCTGTGGACTGCAGTAAAACATGAAAACTTCATCTTCAGTTTCAGAAACAGTCTCGTGGCTGATGCATACATGAGGCTATGCACAGAATTCAACAGATGGGAATGGGACTTCAAAAAAAAAATGTTCACATTGGTTACACAAGCTGAAACAATAATCTCCAATTTTGGTACAGCTGCTGATAAATATAACAAATCTGACATGAGAGAACTTGTCGAGCTATTGAAAAATGAATATTTGACTGAGCTGTCTGAATGGGAAACAAAGCTTCTGGAAAATCTGGACCAGTACTTCAAGCAAACAGAGGGTCATGTCTATCTTGTTGGAAGGATACAGAGAGGAATTTAAAAACAGTGCTAAGAGCCTTCGACGAGAAATGGAAAGCTCTGTGTTTAATCAACTCACAGCAGCAGCCGCCATCAGACAGGGGATGACAGAACTTGATAAAATCAAGGAGGACCACACAAAGGACTTAGAGGGCAGAGTTTGTGCATTGATTGAAGAATGTAGGAAGAAAAAAGTCAAGATGACAGAGAAAGAGCTGAACAAAGAATTTGACAAGATGTGGACTGAAACAGTGAAGGAACTAACCTTTAAAGAAATGAAGGTTGATGACATTTTCACCAGTGTGTCTCACCGCCTGAGAACAAATCTATCAACCAAGGGAGGTCATGCAAGTGATTTGTTAAGTCAAAAAAGCCTGAAAGAATGTGGACAGGGGCCTTTTAAATATAAAGTTGAAGGACTCTTAAATAAAGGTGTAGACACATTTAAACAGTGGTTTAACATGCCAGGTAATGCAAAGGCTGTACAACAAACAGCTGACAGCATCATTACAGTTTGCTCACAGATGGTGAGTGAAAAAATGAAAAGAAAGAGTAATTACCATGATACCTACATCGATGAGATTTTAAAAAAGATTGATGAGAGGCTGGAAAACAATCAGGAATCAGACATCACTTTTGAAGTCTCTCTGAAACAGCACATCTGTGGAGACGCAGCCAGAAGGTTTCAGAAAATGCATGAAGATTTCATCCAAAAGAAGGATCCCTACATATGTCTGAATGAAAACAAAGGAAAGTTTCTTGCTGATTTTAAAGATGTGTTCCATAATGTAGACCAGTGCCAGAAGAAGGCAGAAGAATTCACAAACCGATGCTTGAAGCCTGCAGTCGAACACTTTGTCAACCGTTCCCTGGGTCCTGATATCATTGGTGAAATGAGGACAAGTGAGGAGTTCAGCACAAGAATGTCCTTCCAGTATTCACTTTTACTGGAACTGCTCTCAGAGGATGACTTTAAAAAGTACCAGAGCTTTATTTGTTCCTATGAGAAATATGTAAAGAAATGGATACTCAACAAAATATTGGAACGCTTCTCAGATGGGTCTACGATGTTTGAGGAACAACATCTCCAGTCATGTGTCAACAGAATAAATAATGCTATCCAGAAAGCTAAAACAGAAAAGAGTGGCAACGTAAAGTCATTTGTTGAAGATGTCTGTCAGGAACTTGGTAACAAACTGGTCATTTCCCAGGGTGCTCTTGGGGCATTCATGACCCTGAACAATGCCAACCAGGAACAGTTTGCTCACAGGCTCACTGAGTGTGTGAAGGAGATGGCACAAACTCTTAGAGAGAAGTTTAAGAAAACAAACATCCAAACTAAACTACAGAGCCTTCATGTGAATCCTCAGAACGAGCTTTTCAACACACTGATTGGCTGTGGTAAACAGTGTCCGTTCTGCAAAGCGCCCTGTGAGGCAGGAGCAACAGCCCACACTGAGCACTTCACTTCACTTCATCGACCAGAGGGTCTGGGTCAATGCAGATGGAGTAATACAGAAAAACTTTGCATTGACATATGCTCTTCCCTAGTAAACAGTGACATTTCTTTTCACTGCAGTGCTACACCCTTACAAGCGCTACAAAGAAATCTATCCGGACTGGAAAATCCCACCAGATGCAAGCCTCCAGGCATCAGACTACTGGAAATATGTACTGGCAAAGTTCAATGATCAGTTTGCAGCAGCATTCAAGGCAAAGCCTGCTGATATTCCCTTAGCTTGGAAACTTATCACACCTGAGCAAGCAGAGGCAAGCCTCAAAGAGTCATTTCATATCTAATGAGAAACGACAAGCTTTGTGCTCACAGAGGGTCCCGTCCTCCTCATTACAGTCATCATCCTCTCATGGACATTTAGAGTACACTTGATTTTTATGAAGAAGCACAAAAAGTAACATGCTGTTTATGAGATGGCAAGGTTGATCATATATTTCAACAACAACTTACAAGGAATTTGTAAACATTTCAGTTTGATTTACAGACTTTAAATGCTTCTTTTTTTGGTTGTTATTGTAGTATCAATTAATCAAATTCGATTTGATTGAGTGTTTTTATTTCCTTAAAGTAACTGATGCACAGATATTTGTTTTTATGTTTTTCTGTGGTTTTGTCATAAACACATTAACAATTGTAATGTTTTAAAATATCATTCAGTCTTTATGTCAACATCAAGATTATACAATGTCTTTATTTTTATTTCAAATAAGTATCTGGTTCTTATTATTTACATTTTTATTGACACATTTATAATTGTTGTCTTTTCATTTCTCAGCTGCATCAAAAGCCACACATTTAGATGTTTAAATCAGTGAATGAATCATTGTGTTTTAGTGGTGGTACAGTCAACATGTAAACATGACAGAAAGTCTGTTGTAATCAAGTTCAGTTTGACATGTGACCGTTTCCCAGAGAGTTAGAATCTATTCTTATTTTGTTTCATTTATATATTTACATTTTCAATGTTTAACATATCATTCAATCTAAATGTCAACATGTAGATTACACATTAATTTTGTTCTTACCTTATTGAGTGCTATATGGCATTGCCTTACCAAAAACCTGAAAGTCTTTCTTTGTATTCCAATTAAGTATTTAGCTCCAAATATTTACATTTTGATGTTCATGTTATAATATTTACTCAAAATGTATTATGTTAGTTTTCATTTTCAAATGCCACATTTTTAACATTTTTAGATCAATTAAAGGATCATTTAGTTCATATTCAGCATGTCAACATGTAAACATGACAACAAGTTTGAATCAAGTTAAGGATGATATAAAGATGGTATTGTTTTTGTAAATATTTATTTTGTTGCATTTTGTATGTTTTAAAGATATTCTTGTCTAAATGTCAACATGTCTGTTATCCTTCAGGTTGTTTTTATTACCTAATCCAGTATGACATTTAAATGTCTTTGTTCAAAATCTATAACCACTTTTTTTCTGTCATTTAAGAATCTGATATCACATATTTACATGTATTACTCACTTAAAAGATCATTCAATATAAAAGTGCTACTGTCAACAAGTAACAGCATCATATATGATCTTTCTTTTACTCAGATCTTCTAATCTTTTGTTTCTGTGAAGTATCTCATTCTTTATATTTACGTAATAAAAAATATTATTCATTGCTTTATAATGTTAACATGTATACTTACTACTGTTTACTATTTCAATAAAGAGACCACATCTGCAGACTGGCCATGAATGTTTCCCAGATCAGAATCACAGCATACTTTTTTTTTAATAATCATCTTTTTTTCCGATTCCATTATTTAAAATGTTTTCTTCATTTCAAGTCTTGGGTTTCTGAATTCAACAAAGAATGTAACAACAAGACAACAGGTGCAACTCCGCAATGAATCGTGTGTGTGTGTGTTTGTGTGTGTGTGTGTGCGCAGAGAGTCTGTGGTGGTGCCGCCAAACGACCCGACCCGTCTTGTAACACGGAGCCCGTTTCCTAAACCATGCTAAATGTATGTGTGTGCATAAAGCTGAGTTATGATCGGTCATAATTAAAGAGTTTACAGTGAGATTTACTCACATACTTTTGGCCTTACTCGCGCAGCCTACAAATGAACTGAGATTTCCACACAAATATTCTTTAGCAAGTGTGCAGAGCAATTTGGATTTAAAATAGCAATTTGAAGGTTGGATATTTGTAAAACAAAAAGTGTGTGCCTTAATAATTTAAGATGTAAATTAATGCCAGTTTATTTGTTGTACTTTTTATTTTTATTGTGTAATTTGGTGACACCAACGTGTGCATTTGACACAGATAATGGAGCAGTTGCTTTAGGGCCTCTCATATACAGTATAGCCCTTAAGGTCAAATAACGAGATCCTCGACCCCCCAACATATCAAATCCCCAATTTAACCCCTGTGTGTGTGTGTGTGTGTGTGTGTGTGTGTGTGTGTGTGTGTGTGTGTGTGTGTGTGTGTGTGTGTGTGTGTGTGTGTGTGTGTGTGTGTGTGTGTGTGTGTGTGTGTGTGTGTCACTGTCTTTACCGTGGGCCACATGAAGTCATTTTGGTTTGCTTGGCTGACTGCAGTTTGCTGAGGCTAGGTGTGTCCACACACATCCAGTCTGATCCACGGCTAATCACAGGTTCAGACTCTGAAAGTGAGAGACATTCAGATTAACTTAAAGTTGAATTCAAACTGTTAACAAGAAACTAGAAGTAAAGAATGTTTTTAAGGATGTGTGTGCATGTTTTGCTTTCTCGTGTTTTGTGTTGATTTGTCCCATAACTGTATATTTTGCTAATTAAAAACACATGATTACATTTGGATAAAGAAAGTATAGATGGAAACACAACAAGGGGAAGTCGGTCCATGTCATTCATTATCTTCATCTTCAGGTCAGCGGAGTTGACAATAATGAATAAATGACTGACCTGTATTCCACCCTGAGCATTCTTTTAACAGTGTTAAAGATACATTCAGCCAGTTATATAATTTTTCAAGAAATCAATCACATGGTCTTACTGAAAATTGTCCTTTACCTATTCATTCTGAACATGGACCCCAGCAGACTATTGACATCTAGTGGACATGAATTGCAACAACACCTACTTTAAACTCAGGATTTCTCTTTCTAATTGTTATTTTTTTAAACATAAAGACATTTAACCTTAAACATTTCTTAATTGGACCTGACAATTAAAGACAATTGTTAATTTACTGTTAGCACTGTCATTATTTTAAAGTAAATAATTTAATTTAAAACTTAACCGTAGCCTCAAGACATGCAAAGTGAATTAAGAAGAGCAACTATCTGCAATTGACAATAACTTAATATGTTTAACTACAGTTGTCCCAATTGAAGCTCCCGTCACAGTGTACTGACTGATTCTGCAGTCCATTGCTGCTGTCACCATCAAACATCTCCACACACAGACAACACAATCATATCTGTCTACTGATTTATCAGGAAAACTCACAAGGTTTATCCCAATATCCATCCTCAACTTGACCCGGAAATCGATTGTCGAAGGACGTCATGATTCCTTAAATGCGTGCGGAGGAGTCGAGGAGGGAGGAGGCTTCCAGAAGAGAGGGGCGCGAGGAAACACGAGTGCAGGCTATGCGGAAGCGTTATTGCTACATGCGCATCAAAGCTCCGCCCACAGATCCAGAGCCGTGTGCATCGTGCGGCATGTATAAATGTTTGATATAATCAAAGTATTCGTCAATCATTTATTTTTTGCATATTTAATGTTTTAAAGATATTTCAGTCTAAATGTCAACATGTAGGTTATCCTTTAGTTTGATATGTAATTGTATTTGCTCAAATTCTATAAAGGCTTTGTTTTTTTCTTCAACTAAGTGTAACACTTCTTATCTTGGGCTATATGCTATCTGACTAGAAAGATTCTGAGATCTACTAGAGTGGATAGACAGGTAAGTAATTAGACCAGAGACCAGGTGGTTTGAATAGAACAGCCGGCAATTTACTGATGAAATAGACAAATAGACAAAACATTAAACATAGACAATGAATATCTTTCCACCTTTCCCTTGTTTTCTGATTTCTGTGACTTAGTAAATGGTATGGATAAATACATTTTAGTTTAGACCGGTCTACTAAGTATTATTTATAGGTTGTTCCTATTTTAATCTAGTTAACTATTTTTCTTTTCCCTTTTCACAGGTAAAATATATCTAATTAAATGAAAAAACACAATTGTACCATCAATGAAATCATATGACAAATGAAAACCTAGAGTACAATATATAGTGTCTCTTTCAATCCAGGTACAACTTAAGTCCAGTTCCAACCTTATCATTTCTTCAGTTCTGATCAAATAAAATAAACTCCAATACTCCTACCACTCTGGCAGCGAGTTCACCTATTAGGCGCTTTCACACCGCAGTACTTTCCCCACAAAGGTTCGTCAGAACTTAGTTCATGAGAACTCTTTAGTTCTCATGAACTAAGTACAGATCGCGTTCACACCGGAATAAGTCCCTGGGGGAGGATTAGGCAAATAAAGCCGCTGACGTCACTTCTTCTTCTTCTGCTTTGGAAGCCGCAAACAACTTCACGGCGTATACTGCCACCCGAAGTCCCCGGCCGGAAGTCCCCGGAGTTGGGGACTGGCTTCAGTAGAAGCTGCTGGGACTCCCAGCAGCTTCTACTGAAGCCTTCCGAGTAAATCGCCAGAACGCCGACACCTCCTCATCTCCACCGCTCCCATGTTTTCTTTTGTGTTGCCATAAGTTAGTCTCTCTGCGTTTGTGCGCTGGGCTAATGTTAATGCTAATAATGCTAATGCGAGGATAATAAAATGGCGGCTTCACAAAACTTTTTGGGAGTTTTACGGGGCGTGGTTTGCAACCCGCCCAGCCAATCAGACATAGGAACCCTTTTCTCCCACGAAAGTACCTGGCTGCTCTCTAGCAGGGACGGAGGGGGTAAAAAGGTTCTCATTAACTAATTTTAGTTCCGGCTCTTTTTGGTGTGAACGCGACATTTCGGAACTATATCGGAACTAAAGTGAGAAAAGTACTGTGGTGTGAACGCGCCTAATAGGCCTAAAAGTACTTTTCCCACAATAGTTCATGAGAACTTTAGTTCATGAGAGCTCTTTTAGTTCTGATGAACTAAAGCAGATTGCGTTCACACCAAAATGAGTTCCTGGGGGTGGATTAGGCAAATGAACCGCTGACGTCACTTCTTCTTCTGCTTTGGGTTTACTGGCAGGCCGCAAACAACTTCACGGCGAGTACAGTAGGTGGCGGTATGCACCTTAAAGTTGCAATCCGCAAAAAAACGAGAGAAAAAGAAGAAGAAAAACCTCCCGCGCCCACTTGCTGTAAATGAGGCGTCTGTTTACCTTCCGACCTCAGACATGAGCTTCACCTGAGTTATTTAAGCAAACACAAATACAGATCGTCGACCAGTCAAATGCAATAGTATTAGAAGTATTCGATGTTCTCGCGCCCAGGAGAGGAGCTTAGAATGAAGAGACTAATGGAGTCTCCGAAAAGGTTCAAATTGGTGAGTTTAATTAAATGGCACGATGATACAACAAGCAGAGGGTAAAGGAAAAGACAAAGCCGGTGTTGTCTTCAGAGTGGCTGCAGCGAAGAAGGAGTCCTGAATTGTCCTCTGTCCTCTGTTTTTATGCACGTCTCGTTGTCCCCCGCTGTGCAAACAGTGGGACCTCCCTTCTCATCTGTGGGTTTGATATCGCGAGAGACCAGATGATTTCGACATTTGGTTTTCTCTGCCTACTTCCTTAAGCATTTTCTCCTCCTTATCTCTGTCATGACTTTCTATTTAATACCTTATAAACAGCTGTAATCGTTAGTTTAGAAGTCCTAAAAACACCTCTTATGGCACGTCATAGCTCCTCACGTAATGTGTAAACACTCCATGATCAACTGTTCCTTCATTTAATATTCAGCAGTAATAATATCTTAACGTCTATCGATGTAGTGTTAAAGTCCGTACGATTTGGTGCGTACACTCCAAAGTCATTTTCACTTTACATTCAGAAAACGTAACATTTAGTCACATGCTAAACGGATAAAGGATTTTCAGAATAAAAGCTTGGCATTGATTTCCTGAGAACTTCCGGGTTTTTCCACAATAAAACAGCTTTAAACTGACGATATATTTTAGACTGAATTATGCTGTTTAACATTGATTTTAATTGCTAACAATCCCTCCTTTCACACCTTTTAAGGTGTGAACACAATACTGAAATTAATGAGTTCTTCATCTGTAAACATTGATTTTAAATTTCTAACAATCCCTCCTTTCACACCTTTTAAGGTGTGAACACAATACTGAAATTAATGAGTTCTTCATCTGAACTTTGCATAGTACATAACTCATATCAAAAACATACAATCAGAATGGAATGGTTTAAGTAACCGTCGTTAAAATACAAAAAATACAACAAATAAAAAATATACTTTGGCTGGTCTTCAATCATAAAAGTTTTCTTTGTGCATAACTTCTAGTGTTAACATTCAATATCATGAATAGCACCACTTAGCTTGGTATCAGAACATTTCTTACTCCCTCCTTTCACAGAAATCCTTCTCATACTACATTCAGTGTTAAGGCACTTGTTTTTTACAAAGTATAAAAGAAACAAACTTTTTTTAGAATAGTACAAAGTAAATAAAAAAATACACCATCTTGGAATAGTATAAAGTAATAAAGAATACACCATCTTGGAATAGTATAGTACATTTCATTGATTCCCTTCATATTAGCATTGTAGCTGGTTCTTCTTTCAAATGATTTCATCATTTGAAATATTACATCATTTGGACATTCTTTGAACAATCTCATCATTTATCATCCATATCATTTAACATCATTTACACACTGTTATCATTTTCATCAATATCTGTATATGGGTTGGGTCTTCTTGTTCTGCTAGTAATTGAAACGGTTCCCTTATGAGAAATTTACCCTCCCCCCTTTCATACTTTTTAAAGTATGAAAGTAATATGTTCTCTAGAAAAGGCCGTGGTGATCAATCGGTACGTTAGGGTGCGGGTACATGGAATGCAACTACAACCCCTAGCACTCCCCTATGCTATCCTTGTACACTGTGGAGCCTAAACTCCCTCCTTTGACTGGTCTCCTAGCCCTACTGGTTTTGGGGTGTTTCGCCATGTTGATTAACTGCCCCACTGTCATTGGTACTGCATATAAAACATCACTGGCTGTACAAATGCACAGGTCCCCGTCCAATCCTGTGGCAAGACTGCGTACAAGGTTTTAGTTCCATGATACCATCAAACATCTACTCTGGGATACGGCATTTCAGACAGTCATTTCTGGGAGAAGATTTTGGTCAGTTACAACAATTGGAGAATTTCATCACTTATGGTTCCTACTTCATTACCTTTTGGTGGTCTGTTCTAATGCAGTGATAAAGTTCCTTAAATGGTGTGAAAACCGGTGGAATATCAATAACTCATTATACTAATTTATCTTCAATTCTGGTCTACTTAAAGAACTATGCTAACCCCTTTAACAGTGTGTGGAACCCTGGGTGTCCGAGCATGTAACAGTTACTCCCTCCTTTATCAAGGATTTTAAAAACAGTAGTTATTTCATCAATGGTTTGTAGTTCAATTTAGGAATTTTCACTTATGGCGGATATGTTTCTACTTTAAATAACATCTCTACATTTCAGGTCATCCCTGATTAAATGGATGACCATTAGGAGGTGGTGACGCTTGTCTTTTAAACTCATAATTTGGTGCCGTGCGCTCCCTGTGTAGCTGCAAGTAAGATTTAAAACAACTGCTGGGTGGGTTGAGTGACCCCTTCTCCCTAAACGATATGGGTTGTCAATAATATGCACCATTGCAATGAGTGATCCAAGGTCCCGCATGTATTACTCCCAATGATATTGCTTTTTCCAAAATTAAATGTTCAATCGCTCTTTGCCCAGTGTCTTTTCCAACTCTCCATCTTGGAGACAAGCAGTTCTCCTATGGTAATAACTATGCTACAATGGCGAAAACAATACTTTAGATTGGGATACTATATTTGGCTTGGTACTAAGTCCCCTTTAACATTTTCCAACAAACACAGATGTGTCTGTTCTTATAGAGTGGTCACTAAAACTGACATAATAACACATTAGATCTCTACCAAATTCACCCATGAATAAGTATCTCTTAGGGAATAATTCGTTTACATGATGAAAAGATTGAAGAATATGTTCTACTCTGTACTCCTAAGTCCCAAAACACTCACTGTTTAAAGTGTAGTGAATATTTCCATCATGTCTGCCCCTTTTTCTCATAGTACCCTCAGTGTGTTTTAGGATTATTTCCTCTTTATTGCTATTTTAATTTCCCAATCTATTAATTCATGGCTAATAAATCTTTTTGTCTTTACGTCAAAGTCAATTCAAGTTTGTTTGTGAATAAGTGTGTTTATGTATAAACTCACTAATTCCCGTTTTCCTTTTTCTCCTCCTCATGTTGTCTCAAGCCACGACCCCCTCACATTCTGTTAGACCATGCCAACTCCTCAGGTTCCGTCTTCTCCTCTGGTTCCTTCTTCTCCTCAGTCCACCAGCTCTTGAACCCTTCCGCTGGTACTCTTTTCAGTGGCCCAACTGCTTTGCATTTCATCTCCTTCTTTATAGTCTCTTCGCTGTTGTATGGAGGGCGTATTCTGCTTTCATGTCCCACACTCTGCTCTTGTGCCATATCTCGTGGCTCAGCTTGGAACTTCATGTCCTGATGAGAGTATGCCTCTTTATGTCAGCATGCTGTTCTGGTTCTGGATGCAGTCTTGTCGTTGTTGGTTCAGCTCTGGTTCTGTCTGTTCGATGGAGAAGGAGGACGAGTCTCCTGTAGTGAGGTCTTTTGTCTGATAGGGGTCGTAGCTGTCTGACAGACAGAGAGAGAGAGTCCAGGTCTCGGGACGCATTACCTATAGAAATTCTAACACACTGAGGTAAAGTAAATCCAACCTTCTCCACTCTATCTTCTAATCATACCATCTGTTTTAGTTGTTAAATGCCATCTAAACACAATTAATGTCTACTAAATCCCTAAACATTGCTTTCAGCCACCGTAACACATCTACTCCAAATAACTCTTTCAGGAAACCATCTTCTTCTATAAATTGAAATACTTACATGTTTCAAGCACCACATATTTCACACACTATAAAAGGACGTCTCCATATATTCTCGAATGTTTAAATCTCACTATTACTTAGCGCAATAGTAACTTTTGTGACTGGATACATCTGTGCACTGTCGCCACAATCTGTTGGGGAATTTTGTTCATAGAGTTTGTACATACAGTTGTCCTCGTGGGTTAGTACCCTGTTTCTACTGTAATAACTTTTCAATAATTGTGCTCAGGTCACCAGTCGGTTGTCCATAGTCTTAACGGGGGTGTTTCTGGTACAGACTAAAACATGGATCCAGTGTATTTGGAGATTCCCCTAAATTGTAAATCCCCATCACTTAAATATTCCGATCACTTAAACCCATCTCATCATTTGGTACAAGAACTGCATATAGGGGGGGTGAATGATCTTGATTGTAACCTCCTCATCTTTGTGAACGAGTATTTCTAACTCCTCCTCTTGTTGCTCAACTGATCTTTTGGCTCTGGGGATAAGTGAAAGTCTCTGAAACACAGCTGGTGTTTTGTTAGTGATGTGGGCATTTTCTACGAGTGAACTAATGGATCCATGTCTTTCATGATATTGTACTCCCCATCCAACCAGAAAGGTGCCAAGTGTAATGAGCACAATCAACAATGCTATTCTGACTCTTATCCTTAGGGGACCCCATAATTGCTTTGGCTTTGTTCTTGACATAATCTCTATTTTATCCATGGTTTTGTCAGTTACAGAATGTAAATGATGAGTACAAAAATAACGTATACGAAAACAGAAACAAAACGTTGGACTCTTTTTTCAGGTGAAAAAACAAAATAGGTTTTCACTTAGTGTACAATCTATAAAAATCTAAAGACAATTCGTCTTTTGAGCTGTTGCTATCTTAATCGTATTTATATTTATTGTTTTGTTCCAGCTCTGCCAAATCAGTCCTAGCTTCCAATAATTTTCTGGAAGTTGCCAGTGAAGGGTGACAATGTGTGAGGTGGTGTCAATTTGCTCCTTTTTCTTTACCTTTAAACCGGAGAGCGTGTGAAGTTCATTACAACTTGTCACGGTTCCGACCACCGGGGATCAGCCCACTGTGTTTTGTGAACTTTCACCCTCACCCAATCACCTGGCCGAACAGGAGTCTCTTCTGATGTCTCGTCTGGTATCTGTGCAGTTTTTCCTAGCCTGTGTAGACAAAACTTGGAAAATATTACTCAGAGGTCTGACATATTCATCCACTTCTATTTGTCTAAATCTAAAACTGGACCACTCCACTCCTTGGAGGAGGCCCAAGCTTTGGTATACCTTTTGTTGTTATGAGATCCATTGTTGACAACATGTTATTTATTAACTACAACGTCACCGAAATCAATATATCTGTATAATCATGACGCTCCCTCCTTTGAGCATAACATGCTCAATTAATATTGCAATGATTACTCTATTATGAATAGGACATGGAAAACCCATAACGTTGTAGTAAATAAATATAAATTGTCCGTGTGCCCCACAAGGCGTACAAAGATGTTGTGTGATGTATCGTCTTCCTATGTTATAAATGCATATTCACTAACAATCTTCCATTAGCACAAAAATAGTTTACTTGTTAGTTCTATAATGGCTTTTGTCATGGTATTCTGTATCATTGTTGCTGCGGAAAAAACAACACCCTTGGTTTTGCTAATGCGTCTCAATAGCTCTAGGATTAGAGGCTTGGCTGAGACTGCTGGACAAAGATATCATGACAAAATAATATTTCTTTAAACTAGAGGGAAAGTACGAACTATTCTCACATAATTGTTTGGCTCATAAAAAAATAAAAAATAAATAAAAACTATACTTCAACTAACAATGAATGAAGTTCCCCCTTTAAACACAGCCCCGGTCTTCTGACGGGGTCTATCTATGTTGTGCCAGTTTCTGTCGCCCTGTCACTGTTCTCCCGCCAACAGTCACTCTCTAGTTCTGCTGGGTTCTGGTTGACTTCTTCACTGGTTTGAGACAAGTGGTTCCTATCGAAACACCTCCCTTTGTAGCCAGACTTCACCACAGCAGAATCGGGTTTCTGTTTTCAGGTCTCAACAGCTCCACATCAGGTGTATCTTCGCCCCTTGAACTGCAGTTGGTGTAAACAGGAGGACTTGGTAAAGACCCTCCCTCTTGGGCGAGTGCTAGGTTTTTCCTCTTCATGTTTTTGGTGCTAAACCCATCGTCTTGACCTCACTAGCTGTGTGGACACAATAGTTTTCTGTGTGGGGGAACAACATCACTCGTAATGTCTTTCCTTCTCATAATTACAAAAAATAGTCTGCTAAATGTTCTACTATGTTTTAATGTTCTTCTGGTGATCTGTGGATGTTTTATATTGAAATGCAATATGCTAGTCATGATTTTTTAAATAACATTCCACCTCTCCTCCCTGTGGTGACAGATATGGCTCTATGTGGCTGGATTTCAAAATGTCCTTCTTCATATTTGGGCATCCTGTTCCTCTTTGATATCCCTGGGACCCCCTGCCTCTGTTGTAGTCATGGAAACCTTCTCTGGGGTAACTGTGTGGAGGGCCGTTGCTTGGGGCTTGTTGCTGTGTGGTGCAATGTTCCAGTAATTGTAGCATCTTGTGTTGCGGACAATCTCTGGACCAATGGCCCATTTGGCTGCAACAGTAACATCCCTCAAACCGGAAACGTCTTCCACCTCTTCGTTGATTCTGCACCTGAATCTCAGGCACTACCTGAGTTTGAACTGTTGGAGGTGTCTGGCCTGCCTTCTCTGGTTCTATGGTTATCTCTGAAAGCTTCTCCTCCCTTCTCCTTGTGTTGTTCCTACAAGCCTCTGTGTCTTTCTCCGCTACCTGTATCTTCAAAGGTCTTAGTTGTAGCGCTTCCTGCTCTGTCTTTTGTGTTTCTCTTTCTCGTCGTCTTTCTTCTGCGAATTCTACTCTCACTGGCAGGTCTGCTATTCGGACCACATTTATGCTGTCTGTCAATAGGCTGGCATATTCCAGATCGAGTATCAGCCTTGTAACTCTTATAAACCTTTGTTCAGCTTCCCTCCATACATTTAGCTGTTGTAGGCATTGTTCATGTTCATAGTCTAGTACTGCTCTTCTATGGGCCTTTGTTGGTCCAGGTTGATTATCTGCTGGAATCAATCCTCTTGTTTGCCACTGTGTCAACAATTCCTGTTGTTGTTTCCAGCTCTTCTGTCTCTCATTTGGATGTGTTGTAGCATCTGATCTGATGTTTACCCTTTCCTTGATATCTGCAGTTGAGCCTGGAACTGCGAATGCTCTTAACTTAGTGTCTTTTGGTGACATGTTTCTCAAATACTAGGATGAAATTACTAAATTATCAAAGATGTATTACTAATCCTCTGAATAGTACCTTTGTATTCCTTTATAAAAGTATCCTATGTCTTCAGTAGTTAACCTTAAATCATTTTTTTTTTTTTTTTTTTTTTAAATTAATAAAGTAAATTAATAATTAAAATTATAAAATAAAATGTGTGTGCATGAGATTATGCAAATGTTATAAAATGTAGAAAGATAAAAAATGTGTGTGCATGAGATTATGCAAATGTTATAAAATGTAGAAAGATAAAAAATGTGTGTGCATGAGATTATGCAAATGTTATAAAGTGTAGAAAGATAAAAAATGTGTTTGCATGAGATTATGCAAATGTTATAATCTATGTTTACTTCAAAAATATGGTGGTTGAATATTCTATAGTCTAGGTTGAAAGACTATTATGTAAGGTTTCTTATCTTAAAATCAGGAACCACCTGTAATTTTATCTGTGTGTGATGAAGTATGTGTTTATCTATAACACGTGGGAAATAAACTTTGGCATATAATTGTAATTCTGCAACAATTCTGTACAACCAGCAGAGTGCGCTGTTGTAGTTTTCAGTTTCTGCCAGCAGGGGTAGCTGTTCTGAAACTGACTTCTATGTAACAAGGTTATTTTTCTAAAAAATACCTTTGAAATGGGAAGGAGAAACAATATTATTTGAACAGTAATGCATAAGCAAGCCAAAAACACATTTGCAAACACAAATATTTCAAAAAATCAGATTGGAAGGCAAAACACAATATGATTTGAACAGTAATGCATAAGCAAGCCAAAAACACATTTGCAAACACAAATATTTCAAAAAATCAGATTGGAAAGCTTAACTCCAGTCTGAGAAAATACAATAATCTTTGTTTACAACCACCAAAGTCCAACAACAATATGTATAGATAACCTGATTTAGCAAAAGACTAAATCCAACTGAGACAAGAAGAATGGTTTGTTCTTCACAAGATGGAGGTCAGATAAAGGGCTTGGCCTCATGGGAGTGAAACTACATGGGTTACAAAGAACAAAGGAGTCCTGAAATTTGCATTTCACGAAATGGCAACTGCCCTGTCTTTTCCTTGAAATGAGGTCAAAACAAGATGGCTACTGATTATTTCAAACTCTGACCCCCAGAACAAAGAGATGTTGAAATTACACCATGTGGTTCTCACTGATGAGATTAAATAATGGCTAGTGATCTTTAAATGGACATAATGGAAACACTGGTGTAGGAGAGCAAAGTTTAAAAATACAACACAAAACTACACTTTATATACAAAATAACATTTCTATCTAGTTTACTATGAATATGGGCTTTATCCTAGAAATATCCTATTTTAACATGAGGAGCCCTTACATCATCGGCCAATGACGTAATATTTGACTTTATAGTCTGTGATTATCTTTTGCTGTTTAAACACGCACTTTAATGGGACCAAATGGGACGCTATTAATATCTAACGCACTTCCCTTCGTAAACCACCCGCAATGTCTTGGAAAAACACACAATAGTATAATCACTGCCGTCCGAAACGACTTTTAACACCCCTAGTGTTTTTAAAAATATTGCCCCTAGCAACTTTATTGCCCTTTTAAGCAATTTTAACGCCCCTAGCGCAAAAATATTGCCCCTAGCAACTTTATTGCCCTTTTAAGCAATTTTAACGCCCCTAGCGCTTTCAAATGTATTGCCCTTAGCAACTTTATTGCCTGGTGATTATCTTTTGCTGTTTAAACACGCACTTTAATGGGACCAAATGGGACGCTATTAATATCTAACGCACTTCCCTTCGTAAACCACCCGCAATGTCTTGGAAAAACACACAATAGTATAATCACTGCAACTTTAACACCCGTAGTGTTTTCAAATTTTTGTTAGAAGCATGCAGTGTTAGTGAACAAAGAAAAGAAAAAATAGACTCACCCTGCTTGCTCTAAAATAGCGCCACGTGTTGTCTATGCTTCTTAATTTAGCTTGTTTAACATTAAATGCACAGTTATTCTCCGGATCCGCTGGCCTCCATCAAACACACAAACTTAAAGTTTCCTGCATAAGCTAGTGAAGATTTGATTTAACCGGTTCTTCTTACCACTGTGTGTGAGCTCTTTGTTGTCTGACGAGAGGGCTGCGGATCCGTCGAACAGCTGGCTTGGTTGGTTCTCCCGGTTCGGCGAGGTCCTGTGCGTGGTTGCCAACTATTAGAAGTATTCGATGTTCTCGCGCCCAGGAGAGGAGCTTAGAATGAAGAGACTAATGGAGTCTCCGAAAAGGTTCAAATTGGTGAGTTTAATTAAATGGCACGATGATACAACAAGCAGAGGGTAAAGGAAAAGACAAAGCCGGTGTTGTCTTCAGAGTGGCTGCAGCGAAGAAGGAGTCCTGAATTGTCCTCTGTCCTCTGTTTTTATGCACGTCTCGTTGTCCCCCGCTGTGCAAACAGTGGGACCTTCCTTCTCATCTGTGGGTTCGATATCGCGAGAGACCAGATGATTTCGACATTTGGTTTTCTCTGCCTACTTCCTTAAGCATTTTCGCCTCCTTATCTCTGTCATGACTTTCTATTTAATACCTTATAAACAGCTGTAATCGTTAGTTTAGAAGTCCTAAAAACACCTCTTATGGCACGTCATAGCTCCTCACGTAATGTGTAAACACTCCATGATCAACTGTTCCTTCATTTAATATTCAGCAGTAATAATATCTTAACGTCTATCGATGTAGTGTTAAAGTCCGTACGATTTGGTGCGTAACACTCCAAGTCATTTTCACTTTACATTCAGAAAACGTAACATTTAGTCACATGCTAAACGGATAAAGGATTTTCAGAATAAAAGCTTGGCATTGATTTCCTGAGAACTTCCGGGTTTTTCCACAATAAAACAGCTTTAAACTGACGATATATTTTAGACTGAATTATGCTGTTTAACATTGATTTTAATTGCTAACAATAGCAATGCTGATTCGGAAGCGAAGGCGGTTAAGAAGGATTGACAAAAGGATTGGACGACGACATGCGTGAGAAATGAATAAACTGTGCCAGGTGTGTCGTATGCACACTAAATAGGCTCAGCAGCTAACACACCTTTATTATATATCCTTCTGAGAGCAACTGCATCCGTCTGCCATGAACCCTACAGAAACCTACGTGTTAGTTTTGGCCCATAGTGGCCTCCATTTGTGTCGTGTAAAATGGGGGAAATCAAAAGTTAGCAAATCCCCATGTCATGTTCATAAAAACATTTAGTTTTAGGTCAAATAATTATTACACTGCTCTGAAACTCACTACACTAACTCCTAAGATGTTCCCTTACTATAATTAATTTAAAATATTGAACTCACAACACTGGTAATAACAAACTTAACCATTTCTCTTTCTATAAATAAATAGTGCTTGTGTTGGACACCATTTTGAAATACAATGAAATTATCTTTTTGAATAACAACATCACGCTGTCCCAGGTGTGTCGTATGCATGTAAATAGAAGTTAACATTTTCAATATCAAATAAAGTGTCAGTAGTATCAAAACATATATATATATATATATATATATATATAATAACAATATAATAACAATAGGTAGGATCAGCAGACACACCTTAGTGCAAAGTGAAGTGTCAGTATTAATAACAGTGGCATATATATATATAATCACAATAATACAAAATTAACTGTCCCAGGTGTAGGCAATTTGGGGTGAAGTGTCTTGCCCAGGGACACAACGACATGCTGACTGCAGTGGGGTTTGAACCTGTGCTCCCCTGATCCGAACACCAACGCACCAGACCACTGCACAACACGCCTCCCAACAAGTCATTGTACAGTTTATCAACGACGACAAGTATTTATTTATTTTTTATTGAAGGCCTGTTGGATTTAATCAGCTCGCTTAGCACTGCCAGAAGCCCAGCTTGAAAGGTATTTTGTTGCTCCACCTGGCACCATGAGCAGCTGGTCGTCCGATTCCTGGGCCTTGTGTGAATGCAGCAGCCGTTCGTCGTGCATCTCCTTGGCACGCAGGTCCTCATTCTCCTTGCTGACCATGGCACGGCGGTCCATCGCCATGATGGTGTCAAGGAAATTGTCATCCCGTGCCTGCTTTCCTAAGGAGAAATAAGCAAGATACAAGATCAGTTTAATCGCCTAGTAGTTTGTCAACAGAGACAACATTGGACATGGTGCAGGCAGGGACAGTGTACAAAATGCAGGTGTAAAGTAGAAGATAAGATAGGATCAAATAAATATCAAAGTGCCCTTATTTATTGTTTTGTGCTTAATGTATGCTTGAACTTTGTCAGTTAGATGCGTAGCCTTCTTTCAAGGCCAGAGTAGTAACAGTGTAAGTAGATTGACATCTAACATAACATGGCTGAGGACAATTATAACAATCAATAAAAAAAAGGAAAAATAAATTGAATTTCAATTACATTTTTGCTTAAATGTGCAAAATATTAGAACATCAGTCTTTGTGGCATGCAGGTAATCAACTGTTTAAGCTTTTACCATTAACATGTAGAATGAATGTTGCAAATGATGAAATTATAGCAACTACAATGTATTGTTAGGGGTAGCATTATGTCCAGCTAGCATGCTAATTGCTAACGTTATATTATCGTTTTATACCGGAGGGAAAAGCTAATTTCCAATCCAGAGAGAAACACCTCGCCTGAAACACACGATTAGTGGCATGAGTTAGTGAAGCAATTACAGAACATTGCACACTTATTCACAAGTCAAAACGTGTTCATAGCGGGCACGGCTGAGAATAGCTAGCTAGCTAGATGTTGTTAGCCAGCTTGGACCTATGTTAGCCAGTTCTAGCATGGCTAGCTCGATCTACTGAGCAAATAAAAGTACATCTGAGACCAGTATTGTGCAGATTAAAACAGTGCAGTGCATGTATTTTAGTTTACCTTGGTCCCGACATGACTTTGCCAGGTCTGCTAACTTTGCTGAGCCACGGAAACTGCATTCAGTAGAAGCTTCTGAATGCGGCGCTTCGCGTCCTCCGAGTAAATCGCCAGAAGCGCCGACACATCCTCATCACTCCACCGCTCCGATGATTTATTAAAAGTAATCCACTCGTTGGTGCGCTGTGCTGAGCTTAATGCGAGCAAATACAATGGCGGCCTTCAAAAAAGATTCTAGAGATTCACGGGGCGTTGTTTGCATTCCGCACAGCCAATCAGACGTATGAACTATTTTCTCCCACGACAGTCCCTGCTCTCTAGCAGGGACTGAAAAGCGGGTCAGATGAACTAATTTGAACTACTTTAGTTCCTGGGGCTTTTTGGTGTGAACGCAAATATATCGTAGTTCTGATGAACTATTGTGGGAAAAGTACTCCGGTCTGAACGCGCTAATTGTCTCTTGAGAAACCAGCAAGTCCTCTCACTGGCGCAGTCCGTGGGTCTGGCTCACCATCTTGTATCAGAGCACGTGTGTGTTTTCCTCTCACTTGCGCAGCACAACTCGATCGATCAACTTTCTTATCCAGTCCAAAAAACCTGACCTGTACTACAGGTCATGAAAGAATATAAATATAATATAAACTAACAATATAAATTACATAATTACATTTTCAAAACTACTGTAAACTTAGCTCTTTTGTCAATACAGCTTACAATGAGGCTCAAAATGGCAGCTTTACTCTCCTCTAAATGTTTCATTTATCCTGTTCACACAAAATAACACATATTTCCCCTTGTAAAACACACATTAAAGCCACGTAGTTTCAGCCAAACAAAATAACAAATACATGACTTTGCAAGCCATGTTCACAGGGTTGCCAACTCTCACGCATCTGGCGTGTGACACACGCTTTCACTCTCAATCTCACGCTGCCCAAACTATTCTCACGCCAAAAACAAGAATACCGAAGACTAGAAACGGTTTTGAAAACTTTTGTCACGTAGTGATCGTCTTCTCAATAGAACATCTTTGATAATGTCTTCTGGCCAATCAGAATCACGATAACGGCGTGGTGTTGTTGCAGGAAGTCCCGACGGAGAATACTTTTGCGGTAGTACATCTCTATATACATCGATACAACATTACGTGTTGATAGAAATCAACACGTAATGAAATAAGACCCCACGGTTTGATGATTGATAGGTGTGTGGGCTGTCTTTCATTTTGACACACAGAACAATGGGGGCTATCCACCCTTATCCACAATGTAAAGTAATTCACACAGCCTCTTCCCTCTTCTCTCTGTGAGGAGCAGCAGGTTCAGCTTTCAGAACAAAGTCACAAAAAACTAAAATGGCATTAATTTTTTTAAATATGTCGTGTAGTAATAGATTTATTTATTTTCTTCTCAAGAGAGTACCAGAATGTGTATTTTATGTTAGTATTTCAAAAAATCTCCTGGGGGAGAATCCCCCCAGACCCCCCTGCAGGGGTTGGGTTTTCAGCATGTCAACTCTTTCACTTGTGGGGAAATTGCAGGATTGGCTCCAGGTCGCCCTTTTTATTTACGACAAGACAAATGTGCCTTTTTATTTCATACAGTTCTATTCGGATTGAGACAGGGAAATAATCTAAACCTCACGCGTGGCGTTTCACTGTCGGGGGGAGCGTGTATGTAATTACATTGCAAATACTGATTTGAGCCCCACCACTGTATGGGTTAGCCCTACCATAGATTACACAACAAAAATACTCTGGAGCCGCAACTGCCGACCCGTATTGCGCATGCGCAGATCTAAGATCCAGTAGAAATGATAAAAAAGTAAAAGTCTGCTGCTTATTGTTCTACTAGGCCAAAATAGAGTCAAAGAGTATATGAGAGTGAGAGTGTGTTAATTAATATATTTGGCAGTTTGGAGTAAGTCTGTAGATTTGTTTGTGTGTGTGTGTTTCATGTATAGGCCTCTCACAATAATTAATTTTGTTGGATACATTTTCCCGGAAATTATTGCCGCTTGTGGCAGACCACACTTCCACGCTCACCGGCAGGCCCGGACTGGCCATCGGGAGGACCGGGAGGGTGTGTATGTGTGGGGCGACTCGCGCGAGCGAGGCACACCTTACGTGTTGTTGTTGTTGTTGTTAGCATCTGGTGCTAGCTAGCTGCGCTAACGGATATAAGGAGCTGTTTCAATGACATTTCGCCGACAACTGCGCCGAGCACTTGACTTTATGCAGGCAGCCAGACAGTGGGACATTGTACGAAAAGTCAGCACACTCAGCACGGATAGTACGCGCAACATGATTGCAGCTCCCGTTCGAGCATATATGCCTTGAGCTGCACATACTGTAGCTCCAACGATCCATCACAGTGTCTCCACACACACACACACACACACACACACACACACACACCACACAACACACACACACACACACACACACACACACACACACACACACACACACACACACACACACACACACACACACACACACTTTGTATTGTATTATTGTATGAGAGAGGTTCCAGGTTGAATTGAGGCGAATATTTGTAATGTTCAGAGGTTGTTGTGTTTAATATTCATGAGAATATTTGTCATTGTTCAAATGATAATAAACAAACATATAAAGCATATTTGTCCACTCATATGTTGATAAGAGTATTAAAAACTTGAAAAATATCCCTCTAAGGTACATTTAGAACAGATACAAAATGTGCGATTAATTTGCAATTAATCGCGATTAACTATGGACAATCATGCGATTAATCGCGATTAAATATTTTAATCGACTGACAGCCCTAATAATAATAATTCAAGTACATCCTTTCAAACTGCTAGTCACATCCTCATGAAAATGGCAATTTATCGAGGTCAGAAAAGTTATCGAGTTCATTTTTATTTATCGTACGATAAGTCAATTAATTGCTTATCGCGACAGGCACACAATAAAACAGTGGAAACAAACATGTTTGACTTTCATTAGTGAATGAAACTGTGTGCCCTTTATAGTCTGTGTCCATTATTGTGTATTTGTATATATTGTATATATATCCTATATGCCAAGGTCCCGCTGCTGACACGATAGCAGTCATTTCGTGCGCATATGTGTAATTAAACCAAATTAAACCCATGATATCAAAATCTCACTCCAGCCAGGTACCCAAAGTTGGCAACCCTGTGTTCATCATAGCTTCCCTTACAGCTCAACAACATGAAATGCTAACAATTAAGCTAACATTATTCACTCTTACAAAACTTTTCTATGAAAAGGTTTGACTCACCAAAACACCGTTGGTTAATGTTCTATACCGTCTATTGGGTTTCCCGACCGTGTGGATGGTATTTTTTTTTTTTTTAAATAAACTTGAATCACTTTTAATATAATTTACTCTGCTCCTCATCTGCTTCTTGCTCGTTTTCCTCTTTTCTCCTGCTACGCTGCGCTGCACGTGCCCAGTGAGCAGAGATCCTTAAAGGAACAGTAGGCCTACCTTGTACAGCTGCTAAAGGGAGAACTACAAACAATCCTCCTAAACCACCAAGTGTGCCAATCCAGAACAGATACGCTCCGCTGACCGACAACCGGAGATCTCTTTCTGATGACCTGGATAACCCGTCCTCTTCACACAGCAGGGTAAGGACCAATAGCTACTCCAAAAGTAAAAGGCTAGAGGGAAAGCTAACGGCTGGGCCTGAAACTCTGATTGTGGGTGATTCTGCTGTAAGAGATGTAAAAGGTCTGTGTAGTAAGAACAACACCAAAGTACTCTGTTTTCCCAAGGATATGGTCTCTGACTTGGCTGAGAAGATCCTGCATATTGGGGCTGAACATCCGACTGTGAAGAATGTGGTACTACATATTGGAACAAATGATGTTGTGAAACAACAGTCAGAAGCGCTGAAAGAAGACTTTAAATGTCTGTTGGAAACTGTCAGCTCTCTAAATGCGGAGGTGTTCATCAGTGGCCCTCTACCGCCAGTCAGAAGAGGAGTGGAGAGATTCAGCAGACTGTTTGCATTGAACATGTGGCTTTCAGCTGCCTGCACTGACCATTCTGTCCATTTTATTGACAATTTTAACTTTTTCTGGGATCGCAGACATCTTTTTAAGGCAGATGGAGTTTGCCTGAACAAGTCAGGAGTGAAATTGTTTATCTCTAACATATTCAACTGCCTGCGTCAGCAATCTGTTCCCTCTGCCAAGGACAAGCGGCAAGAGGAATCAAAACAGGAGAAAGACACAACACATTGCGCAGAAAACCCTGAAGAAGTATCACTGCACCCGCCTGAGGAATGTTCTGATTATGGGAGACCTATGACACAAATGGAGGAGTCTCCACTGCCCGTCACCCCCCCTGTCAACGCCTTGGAGGATACTCTTCATTCATCTCCCAGCTCTCTCTACTCTCCGCTCACCCTTTCACCCTCGCCCTCCCCCCTGGAGTTCGATGACCGCATGAAGGCGAGATGCAGGGTTGGCAGCATGTCCTTTACCCCCGCCCCTCAACGACGCCCACCAAAATCACCGAAGCAGAGACGCGCACCATCTCCCCCGTCTTCATCACTGTGCCTATGTCAACCACCTCCCATCCCTTCAAGAAAGCATCTGCAGTCTCCGAAGCCTGATAAGGATGTGTGTGTACAAAACGCAACAAACTTTTACTGATATGTGCTGGGTCCAGGCTCAAGGGCATATGGCACTCTCAACTCTTTCCAGCACATGCCGGGGCCCTGCCTGCCAGTAGCTTTGCCGATATCTGTGTTGATAGGTAATAGATTAAGAGCGGTAAATCAGCTTAGAAACAGGAAGTGCTCAAACGTTTGTGTGAGGTTATCAAATTTAGCAGTGATTCCATGTCAGCCACAGCTTGTCACAAAATGTTTTACTGATAGTGTATTTAACAAACTTAAACTAGCTTTATTAAATGTCAGGTCTTTGGCAGGAAAAACATTTTTAATCAATGATTTTATCACTGAGCACAATCTCGATTTTATGTTTTTAACGGAAACTTGGATTGAACAAAATAACAGTGCAGCTGTTCTTATCGAATCAACCCCTCCCAACTTTAGTTTTATGAGTCAGGAAAGAATGCATAAGAAAGGGGGTGGAGTTGCTATTTTGTTCAATGATTCCATTCAATGCAGGAAGACATCTTATGGGGACTTTGCTTCTTTTGAATATGTGGCCCTTCAGCTGAAATGCTCCTCTCGAGCTCTGTTCCTAAATATCTATAGACCACCCAAATACTGTGCAAGCTTTTTTGATGATTTTACTGAACTGCTGTCTATAGTGTGTATTGACTTTGACCGTTTAGTCATTGTTGGTGATTTTAACATCCATGTTGACAACCCCCAGGACAGAGGGGCTAAAGAACTGTTTTGTGTTCTTGATAACTATGGACTGACTCAGCATGTGGCGGAGCCCACGCACAATAAGGGGCACACTCTGGACTTAATTATCTCAAAGGGTCTGAATATCTCAAAGGTTGTGGTGACTGATGTTGCACTCTCTGATCATTCCTGTGTTTTCTTTGAGAGCTCTATTTCTGTTCACAAAAATGTTCAGAAAGAGGTAACCACAAAGCGATATTTAACTGAAAATACTAGGGAAATGTTTACTCATAATTTCTCATCCACACTTGCCCCTGCTAACATCTCAGTAAATGAGCTAGTAGATCATTTTAATTCAAAAATTAAAAATGTTATAGATACCATTGCTCCAACTAAGTTAAAGGAAGTGATTAGCAAGAAAATATCTCCATGGAGAAAGGCCATGACCGTGAGAACAGAAAAAAGAGAGTGTCGAAAAGCTGAACGTAGGTGGCGAAAAACAAATCTCCAGGTTCACTTTGAAATCTATAAAGAGAGACTTGGCCTTTATAATTTGGAATTGAAAAACGCACGACAGTCTTTCTTCTCTGACATCATTACCAAAAACAAAAACAACGCACGTGCCTTGTTTGCTACCGTCGACAGACTAACTAACCCCCCAGTGTCAGTAGCCTCTGAATTTCTATCCACCAGGGCGTGCAATGATTTTGCCTCCTTCTTCACTGACAAAATTCAGAAAATTAGACAAGCAGTCAGTGCCTCTACATCAGGTACAGCAAATGTTTTGTCCCTATGTCCACCTAATATCAATTCAAACACCATGACACAATTCCATCAGATTAATGGTAAAAACTTAGAGGACATTATTCAACTTCTGAAATCCTCCTCCTGCTGCCTTGATATTATTCCAACAGGATTTTTCAAAGATGTTTTTCCTTGCATGGCCTCAGATCTACTTCATATAGTAAACACATCTCTTCACTCAGGTATTTTTCCAGAGGCCCTGAAAACTGCAGTCATTAAACCGCTCTTAAAAAAGAATAATCTAGATGCCTCAGTAATGAACAATTACAGGCCAATATCAAACCTGCCATTTCTAGGTAAAATCATTGAAAAAGTAGTATTTCAACAGTTGAGTAACTTCTTGCATTTAAATAACTGTTTGGATGTGTTCCAGTCAGGATTTCGTCCAAACCACAGCACTGAGACTGCTCTTGTAAAGGTCTTCAATGACATCCACTTAAACACAGACAGTGGCAGAACTTCAGTGTTAGTATTATTAGATCTCAGTGCTGCATTTGACACTGTTGACCACAACATATTACTAGACCGACTAGAAAACTGGGTGGGACTTTCGGCAACAGTTCTAAATTGGTTTGAGTCCTACTTAAAGGACAGAAAAAACTTTATTTCTATAGGTAAATACACATCTGAGTTGACAAATATGACATGTGGGGTACCTCAAGGCTCCATCTTGGGGCCTCTTCTCTTTAACATCTACATGCTACCACTGGCTCAGATAATGAAAAACAACAAAATAAGTTACCATAGCTATGCGGATGACACACAAATTTACGTAACAATTTCACCAGGAGATTATGCTCCAATTCAAACACTGAGTAAGTGCATTGAACAAATCAATGACTGGATGTGTCAGAACTTTCTCCAATTAAACAAAGATAAAACTGAGGTAATGGTTTTTGGAGCCAAGGCAGAACGTATAAAAGTTAGCGCTGAGCTTCAGTCTGCAATGTTCAAAACAACAGATAAAGCCAGAAATCTAGGTGTAGTCATGGACTCTGACCTGAGTTTCAACAGTCACATTAAAACAGTTACTAAATCAGCCTACTATCACCTAAAGAACATATCTAGGATTAAAGGACTAATGTCACAGCAGGATTTGGAAAAACTTGTCCATGCTTTTATCTTCAGTAGACTCGACTACTGCAATGGTGTCTTTACAGGCCTCACTAAAAAATCTATTAGAAAGCTGCAGCTAATTCAGAACGCCGCTGCTCGAGTCCTCACTAACACTAAGAAAGTGGATCACATCACTCCTGTTCTGAAGTCTTTACACTGGCTTCCTGTGTGTCAAAGAATAGATTTCAAAAATATTGTTGCTGGTTTATAAAGCTTTGAATGGTTTAGGCCCAAAATACATGTCTGACCTACTGCTAAATTATGAACCATCCAGAACCCTCAGGTCTTCAGGGACTGGTCAACTTTCTGTCCCCAGAGTCAGAACTAAACATGGTAAAGCAGCATTCAGTTATTATGCTCCGAATATCTGGAACAAACTCCCAGAAACCTGCAGGTCCGCTGCAACTCTTACTACTTTTAAATCCAGGCTGAAGACTTTTCTTTTTGCCGCTGCTTTTAATTGAACTATTCACATCTTAAACTGCACTGTAACTTTTAACTTTTATCCATGTATTTTTTCTTTTAATGTTTATTTTATTATCTTTCCTTTTTAATGACTGATTTTAAATGCCATTTTTAAAATGTCTTCCATTTTTGTAAAGCACTTTGAATTACCTTGTGTTGAAAGGTGCTATATAAATAAACTTGCCTTGCCTTGCCTTGCCTTGTAATTTGTCATAGGCCTACTACTTTTATTTATTATATTTTTAAAGGATGATATCATTGACCAATTTTAAACTATCTTTTAATGAAATACCTTTTTAATGACTTTATGCTACTACGTTTTAATGTGGGTTACATAAGTATCTGATATCACATGTTTACATTTTTTAATAACTTAACCCTCCGGTATCACTGTGGGCGTTTTTGTCTATATGGGTCATTTTTCACTTTTCATTTTGCAATAACTTTGGTTATGTTGGTGCAAATGGCCTGATTTTTTGTAACAAGGCTATTTTCTCGATCTATTTTGGAATTCCAACAGGAAAATGTTGGTTTTAATCAAGTTAAGCATCATATATGATATGTCTTTTACTCAGAAAGTATAATCTTTTGTTTCTGTGAAGTATCTGATTCTACATATTTACGTAATAATAGCATTCATTCCATATATTGTTAACATGTATACTTACTACTGTTTACTATTTCAATAAAGAGACCAAATCTGCAGACTGGCTATGAATGTCTTTAATGTTTCCCAGATCAGAATCACAGCATACAGTGTATAATAACTTCTAAAGTAAACAGAAATATCATCACCTCATTTATTTATATAGTTTTACTATACTTTTTTTTAATAATCATCTTTTTTTAAATTCCATTATTTAACATTTTTCTTCATCTCAAGTCTTGGGTTTCTGAATTCAACAAATAATGTAAAAACAAGACAACAGGTGCAACTCCGCAATGGAGGTTGTGTGTGTGTGTGTGTGTCACTGTCTTTACCGTGGGCCATATGAAGTCATTTTGGTTTGCTTGGCTGACTGCAGTTTGTTGAGTCTAGGTGTGTCCACATACATCCAGTCTGATCCACCGCTAAACACACACATTCAACCTCTCTAAGTGCACTGGCCTTTTTGAGATTTACTTAAAATGTCCTCCCTTTCTTCACGGTTATGAAGATGAAACTGTTCACTGCTACATCAAATGGTCCACACAACCTCCATGATCACAATGCAACACAGTGAGTGTAGGGAAAAGGTCAGCCCAGCTGTGTGATCTCATTACTCTGTGAGGCATCTTGGTATCAAAGCCCTCATGTGGGCCCACGTGTTTAGGGGCCACAGGTTAACACTGCTACATGTGAAGTGAGCTAACATTGAACTGTCTTTGTGTTTAGTGTCTTGACCATTGTTCAAACGCCAGGTCCTAGGTTAGTTTGCTTTTATCAGTGCTCTTAGCCTCCATAAATACTTTGAAGTTAAATCCCTCACACATTCATCAGGACAATAGTTGGATCATATCCCTAAATAATAGTTTGCTAAAGCTTAAACCAAAAAGAGAAGAACAAAATGCAGAGTAATTGACCCCCTCTACTACAACCTCAGATAAACAAGACTTAAACTATATATATTTTTAAATTGTAATATTCAAACTAACTACAGAGTCTGGGGCCCTCTGTCGTGTGTGGGCTGCAGTGGAGATGAATTTCTGCTACAGTGACTTTCCTGCTAATGAATCAGGATGCTACAGGATACCCACGTGATAATGGGCGACATGACACAAAGTAAAGGGAAAGGTCATTTTTGAATGGCATGAAAGGGATGTCGGCAAGCAGTCGATGTGAAACCTCAAGCTGGTGGCCCTTTCTTTTGCAAACTGCACCTGTTGTCTTTTTGTTGTCACAAAGTAAGCATTTCATTCATTCACTCAAAAAGAAAAAAAGAAAAAACAAACAAGAAACTTAATATTTACAAATATTTTGTCTGTTTGATTCTTACACATAAAAATGTACAGTTTTGATCTTCTTCCAGATGTTGAGTGTCTGTCTGTCCTGCTGTCCAGTTTGGGCGCTTTTCTTCACACATCCAGTTTCCTCAGAGTGGGTTGACTGCAGTGAAGCCGCCTCAACGCTGCCCTCCAGTGTTAGCTTATAAAATAGACAGGGGAAAACAGACAAACTGAAGACCTTGTTGCTGTTTTCACCTCTGATGGTGTCATTGTAGCTGTGTTGTGGTGAGGTTAACCTCACAACCACTCACTGCCTCATTATCTGCAGCAGTGAGTAGAAAAGGGTTCATATGGGTCTGATTACACCCATCAGTCCCTCCATGGGACGATGAGCAGGGTATCCTCCTGTCAAACATTGTGGGTAGAAAGATGGTCATGCCTTTGAATGTCTTTATTTGCTAATGATTAGTTCATCCTCCTGTGATTTCTACATTTAAGGCTGCTAAGTCTTTTTCCTATTTCCTCCCGAAGTTTATTTTCCACAGCGTGCACCTTTCCCCTCGCTGTCCATCATCTGTTCCACAGCATTTATCCACGGGCAGCACACCCAAGTCAGTTGTTTTGTGTTTTACATTGTGCACAATTCCTTTTCAGCGGGCTTACAAAATCTCTGACAGGAGCAGCCAGGTATATCTCCTCCTCTCCAGCCCTCCCCGCTACCCTGGTAGGCAGTAATAAAATAGAAAACAAACAAACAGGCTAAAGCTAGGGCACAAGCAAAGACAGCACCAGTGACTTCTCCCATACTAGACGTAGGCTACCATGTGTTCCTGTGGGCTCAAACAACAGTTCATTAACGTACTGTACTAACCAGAGATGACCCATTTTTGAGATCCAGCAGAGAATTGGAGGAGGTGAGGGGAATCGCTGTTGGCCTGCACACTCTTACTCCAAAGAAAGGAGCAGAATCAGAGACAGCAGCTGTCCACTGTGTTGCTTTTTACCCTGTTTAGGAGATCCAAACCCCTTTTTCATCTTGCAGCTCTGCGATGCAGGCCACGGTTACCCTCAGTGTGCTTAAAGTTTAATTTACAACACAAAAAAGTCACACGCTTAGTGAATTAACCCTTGAATGTGAGAGCTGAACTGAGGTCAGAAATTGTGTGGAACGCAGCTGACACAGTGAAGTCAGGTGTTTCTGAGTTTTGCGGTCACGGCAGGGAGTCGGTCGCGGGCGATCACCGCAATATGGGTGCAAGAAATCAGTGGGAGGGGAGTAAGTGCTGTAGATATGGAGCGGGATGTTGGCGTACGCAGCAGGACGGAGCTCTACGTTTTTTTACCACAGGGGGGATCCGGCCTGTCTGCCTCTCTATGTCATTGCTGTTTAATTAGGGCCCACTGACGCCCATGTTAAACAGTTCTGACAACAGGCACAAATGAAACAGAATATGCATGTGCTGGAAATAGGGGTGCAGACAGGAGGACGGTGTACGCTAAAGAGCAAAGGCTGCCTGTTTCTGTTTTGTTTCTCACCCTTACTGAAATACAAAAATAATTCTGTACAGGCAAGCTACAACGACAGATTTGGTACCCTAAAAAACGATCGTCTTCATACAGATGGGAAGAAAAAGTAGCTCCTGTAGGATGGTTAGCGTGGTTTCACACCTTGTGGGAGAAAAACCCTCTAACTAACGTCATATAGGAGAACATGATTGGAAGAGTTGTTCAACAGCTCATGAGATTTGTGGCGATTACTTTTTTTTTTAATAATAAATGTTTGGACGTGAAGGGATACTACAGGATCTTCTGTGTTGCTTTTGATCTGTGAGATAAAACAAGATATCCAGAGTGGACCGATATGATTTGATTAGATTTGGGAAACGTGCATTGACAGATACAGTGTCCTCCCCGCCCCCCCGCCCCCGTCATCCTCTTTAAAAATAATTCATGCATAGATCCCCACTGAGAAAACCCATTTATATACTTTCTCCTTTGTACACATTTATATATAACTATATATAATATCATTTCTCTATATCTATATTTTCAGCAAAAAGATCTTTCCACAAAAAAACAACAATTAAACAAATGCTTGAAAAAAAAAAGAGAACAGAAGATGTGAGAAAGAATAAAACACAATCAAGGGCCAGTTTGGCACTTTGTCATGAGAACACACAGCATCTGTTCATTGACAGTAAATAGGAATACTGGAGAATCTTCTTTAGTTTTTTTCTCCCTCGATGCAAACACAGTAGTACATACTTGGCACAAAGAATGCTGGTAGTAATGAAAGTATCAGATATCAATGTTTTCATAGCTATGTGATTACTGTATGTACTCTATGCCCACTCCTACAGCTCAGCTGCTTGTGAGTCCTTAGAGCAAAGGAGCGCTAGGGAGAGGGAGAGGACCACATGTCGAATGAGAGGAACAAAGCAGGGAAGGAGACACAGATGTAGAAAAGAGAACAATATATGCACATAACACACCAGGGAGCGAAAAGAAGAAGATGATGGAAACTGCATGGGTCGAAAAAAGCATTCGTCCTTCTGACAAATGTCAGGGGGCTTCAGTCTAGAAAGAGCAGACCTTTGAAGAAAGTATCTTTGAGAGATCTGAGTCACCCCTTAACTGATCATCTGCTGCCATGCAGTTCAGTTGCTTCTCCACACGCCACCAGTGGAGCTGCTAAGTTTGACAGCATGATGGAGGAGGTGGAGTTGTTTTTGGAGAGAGAGTATAAGAGAACAGAACAAAGGCCCAAATCCAGAGGCCTCCCTTCTCGAGCCAGTATCTCTGGTCCTTAGTCCCTACTATACCCTGGTGGTGGAGTGGGGATGGGGCAGGGTGTTGTTGTGGCCGGTGGAGGGGAACGTGTTGAAGGCATGAAGAGGCTGCATGCCAGTGATGGTACTGGGGATCATGGTGATGGTGTTAGGCGTCATCAGCGGCACGTCGTCGGGGGCACGGCGCAGCGCCAGCGTGTAGTCTGGCGGGCAGGCGGGTCGTAGGATGTCGTGGGGCCGGAGAGGCTCCATGTCGTGGTGAGGGTCGTGCTCCGAGTGCTTCATCTGCAGCGACATGATCTCCTCCTCCTGGCTGTGAGCCAGATCATTGGCTGGCCCGCCCCGTTGGGGAGACAGCCGGTGTCGTCGCATCTCGTGCCGCTTGTCACGCTTGTAGTAAAGTGCGGCAAAGGCCAGGATGTTGAGGAAGAGCAGTGACGCCCCCACAGCGACTGTCACACTCAGCTCAGTCGAATAGTCCCGGGTGTCTCCGGGGAAAAGCTCCTGCCGCGGACGCTCCGAACCATAAGGCTCCGGATCAGAGGGGAAGGTAGGGTAGGGGTGACGCGTGGTGCGAGGGCCCGGTGTTCTTGGCCAGGGTCTCTGGCTGCCTGAGCCAGGACCCGACGGAGAACGGGTGGTTGTGGGGAAGAGCTCCTCATGTAGACTGTGGAGATGGGGGACTAACTCCAGCCAGAAAGCCACCTTGTTGGCCCTGTAGTTGTCCCTAACACGAGGCTTTAAGCCAATGTGGAGGTACTGCTTGTCCTTGGAGTTGAACTTGGTCCAGATGACCTCTTCAAAGCGGTTGGGCTTTGTGTGAATGAACTTGGTGTCCTGAGGGACTGGCAGGTTGGGGTCCCTAGTGGAGGAGAGAGGGGACATATCGTCAATATTTTAATCAATCTGGTTCAAAGTATGTAATAATTGTGTTGACATCTGAAAAAACCTTTCAGACTCAGGACACTTAGCTTTTAGAAACTCTACCGACATCTGGTTAGTAAACAGAAAGAAAGAAAGACACTACTCTACAACTGAAGAGGCCCTAGCCCTAGCTAGTCTATCCTGCATTTGCACTACAACGCAAAAAGAGACATTTTAATATACCGTTATGAAATCAAAATCATCAGAAAGACCTACCCAGTCTTGGCGAAGTTGGTCCAGTAAGTCATGACCACGGCACTCAGCATCACGTCGTTCTTCGAGAAGTTGCATGGGAACAGATCCGTAGCACCGATCATGGGCACGCCAAATACGTACGGTATCTCATCTCCATGTGCGGCATCGGCCCATTCGGGGCGCGTCTCCGTCTGGCAGTGGTGGTAAAATGTGTAAAAGTAAACCGGAGACTGAAACTCGGCGTGGAGTTTGGCGGTGGCCACTGCCGGCGCCACCCACTGGTGGTCTGTGAACAGCGCTAAGAGGGTCTTCCTTCGCATATCGCCATTGTCTCTGTCTGCCCAGTCTGTGTACATGAATTTGATAGTCTCCCTCAGGATGTCTTTGCCTGGAGGATAAGACGCGGGAAGGGAAAGGGACAGGAAAAACAAGGGGAAGGGGGGAAAAGAGAAAATTGTGATAAGTTGAGAGAAAAGTGTTGACATGGATAGAAGATTTTCATAGAAGTACAAAGAACTGGAATGACAGGTAAAGAGTGTTTGTATGCATGTGTGATAGATAAAACTGAGTCAAATAGTGACACAAAGGGCAAAAGCGTAAATACGCCTCTCGTAGAGAAGAATGAGTGACAGGCACTTGAGAGGAAGCGTGACTGCATTATCAAAATGCGTCTGTATTTTGACTGTGGCCCGCTGTGAGGGCTTTGCAGGCTGATCTGTGGAGAACAACAGCACTGTGATTGGGAGCTGCCTGGGGGATGATGAGAGACGGCATTAGTGCCCACGGAGTCTCAAAGGCCAAAGCACAGACCCACCACGGTGAAAGATCATCTCGATGATAGGCAATCTCTTTAGCATGCCTGTCTTGGTTGGTGCTCTTTGCCGGGCTCACATTGTATCTCTTTTCCTCATTCTTTGCCCACATATTGTGTTTAAAAACATTTGATTCCAATGGGAGTTGTGACGATGTTTTTGTATTTTTATTTTTTTAGAAAGCCTACATTGTAATGATGAATAACAGAATATGAACCCCTTTTTTCATAGTGTGTAACACACTCATCTACCAGGGAATAGTACAGTATTTATTAAATTGTTTAGGTCACTTTTGTGCTAATCATTTATTCTGTAACTGATACTTTTAGAACTTTAAGTTATTTTTATTTTGGCAATTTATCCTTTCATTTGAGTTGTGTGTGTGTGGACCCCAGGAAGGTTTCATTACATGGGGGTGTCATCTTAGAGGTGGTACACTCAGAGAGAGTACATTACAGCCTGGATGGAGTACAATGTCGACAGTCCCTACCTTCAGGGTAGCCGTAGAGGTTGTCCACGAAGTTGGAGATGGTGTAGTCGAAAGCAGCAGCTGTGATGCCGTCGTTGTCCTCACTGTCGTCCACAAACTTCAGCCCCTCGCCTTGGTTCACTCCTATCAGGATGTCATAGTTGAGGAACTCCCCCTGGTGGTGCAAGAGGGGAAGAACATGTTGAGGGCTGAATTCAGTACAATTATGAAGGCTGCTAAACACGACTTTGTTTTGTGCATTTGTAAAGTCAAATCAGCTTTTTTCCTACTTGTATGTGATATCTATGCCAATAGTGTTGATGTATAGCTTTTGTTGTGGGACAATAACTACAAGCTCAGTAAAAAACAGGGACAAGGTGAAGGAGTATCACTTAAAATAGGGGCAGCAGCAGTCTGACATAGAAATGTAAACAAACTGACGTTAATTGTGAGTATTAAGAACTTATAGAGCTTACAAGTAAAAGCAATTAAGAATAGCAAAATAAGAATGACAAATAAATAACTAAATATGAAATCAGAACGTTTTATTTGTATCTTTTGGACTATTCCTTATCTTTCCTGTGTCCTTGTGTAATACTGGGTGGTTTTACCTCCTAAAATGACTCCATTTAAGCTGAAAAAGAAAATCAGTCGTGGATTGAACGGATCACACGACCTGTGAAGAAAGGATTTGCAAGTACACAATGATTTGTATGTATGGGATAACAAGCACAAATAAGTGGTGAGCCATGGGTATAGAATCTACCACCGAGGCAGTGTGTTTCAGCGTTTTAGGATGCGAGGTCACACCAGCTGCTAAATGTCACAGCCAGACCCTAACTCTGTGGAAAGGTCACACCTCTTTCAACAAGTTCTCCATGTTCTCTTTGCATGGTAGACCCTCACCTGCTGCATGAGGATCTCAGGGTCGTCGGGCACCACGTCTCCGTCCACCACGGGGCCAAAGGCGATGTGGTAGCGGGCTGGCTGGATGTCCTGGTCCACCAGCTCCCGGAAGTTCTTGCGCCTCAGGCAGTCGACCAGGTCGGCCGTCTCTGTGTACGTGCAGCCCACCTTCCGGGCCAGGATCTTTGTGTACTTGAGGGGCTGGTAGTTGACGGACCAGCTGGAGATGGCTGTTCCACTCTGAGCTATGGCCCTGTGGAACAGACCTGAGGATATGAAAGAAAAAGAGGATTATAATACTGTATGAAGGGGTGAATATGACCAACATCGTTTAAAAATATTGGGTGATCTCTCTAAATGTCATGTGCTTTTCCCACCACGTGTGTTTTTTGCCGGCAGGATGGTAAGAGAGACTTCTTGATATGAATATCGCACATCTCTTTTTCCACTAAAAGAATTACCCTTTATAAAAAAAACTTCCAATTGTACTTTTCCATCTGATTATTCTCACTGGAATACAGTTGGCAGAGGCATTACGTCACTACAGACCCAAAGCACCTCGAATAGAGCATGCTACAGGGCTACAAAAGAAGCCAGACTGGGAATAAGCTCATCTGAGACGTCAAGAGAGCCATTTTCCTCTTTTTCGTGCTAGCTGTTTCTTCTCTCACTCTCCCTGGCTGTGTTCCTCCCTCCCCCTCTTCCTCTTTGTCTCTCTCCGTCTCCATGGTTCTGCCTTTCCGGTGCTGTTTGAACCACTCAAGTGGCTCGTTAAGAGGCCGCCTGACTCACTCCTTTCCTCTCGCGCTCCCCTTTTTCTTTCTCTTCCCTCTCTTGGGCTGAAGATTGGTCAGTTAATTATTAAGCAGAGCTGCAGAGCCTTCTTTCCCTGGAAATCAATTATAGTAAGAAGCAGCTCGGAAACAGCTATACCTACACATCTGCACCGAAAAAGACGCTATTATTTAATTCAAAATAAGAGAGCCTTCGCCGCTCAGTACTTAGCTAGATTTGGCTACTATATTCTTCCTCAATAATGTTAGAATGTCTCCACCTCTTTCCTTAAATACAGGATACTTTGGGTGATGTCTCCCCCCTTTATCATATCAGCATCACTTATAACCCCTCTCTCTGTCCTGTCTACCACTTCCCTCCTGCCATCCATCCTGTGCGTGCCTGCTGTCGTTTTTGATTTGCGACGGCGTGTAGGTGACATGATTGGTGTCCCTAAAGGGTGGGGATGACAGACTCCTTACCTGGTGTCCCTGGCGGGGGAGAGGGGGGAGAATGACAGACAGGCGGCGTCTAGAGGGCCGGTGTTAGATGCGGATGATGACGATGGGTTGATGACAAAAGTGGAGGCATGAGAATGGACTGGTGGCGGGGTGAGGGGGGTTGGTTGTCAGCAACAGGAGACAAGGGGTTAATACAGGCTTTCCCAACCGTTAGGGTCTGTCTGCTGCTAAAAGGGGGGGGGGGTCCCTGAAAACATATAATTGAGCTACAATGAGTGTCAATGGCTGGTTGCTATCTGAAAATAAACAAGCAAGCAAGATAGCCAGTGCACATAAGCCATCTGAGAAATACTACATCATCAATAAACTTCATTTACTTTTCTAGAGTTAAATGAAATGTATTCAACACTTGTGTCTGTACTGTATGTTAAGAACAGACCTGGAGCTGGGAGCTAACTAAGCTAGAGATGTGTATTTTAGTGTAAAGCCAAGCTAGCTGTTTACCTTTCTTCTCTGCCTTTATGTTAAGCTACTGTAGACTAACCATCCTGACTCAGGCTTCATACCTTATGCAAAGACAAGAGTGGCATAATATAGTATGCTTCTGAGATATGATTTGACTTCATATGTCATTTCGAGTTACAAAATATCATATACAAGGTGGTTTAAATGTTGCTTTCTAGAGATGCTAATAACCTCAAAAAGGCATGGTTAGCAGTCATGCTAATGTTAATGCTAATTTGCTCTTTCCATATTTTGATTCCTAAACACAGAAACTTAAGGAAAGAATGTGATATTTTCTCGAATGCATTAGAAACACACTTGAAATTATTTACTGCTTATAGCACTGTTTACAAAGTTATAAGCACTCATACCAACACAGTCTCACGGCATTTCGTGTTATAGTCACGAAATTAATCTATTGATTCGTGTTCACCAACACGATTTCGCCATTTTTTTCGTGTCACACAGAACGATTTTAAAAGCAATGTAAATAATAACAAATTAGAAGGAAAAACAGATAAAAAAAAATACAGATTTCAGTATTCTGACACAGAACGATTTTAGAAGCAATGTATTTCTATTGGTAGTATGTTTCGTGCCTGCACCAAATAATAACAAATTAGAAGGAAAAAAAGATGACAAAAAATACAGATGTCAGTATTCTGAGGCTCTGAGCCATTTCTTTTCCTCGCGGACGGCAAAAAAAACTCCGACATTATACAACTTAAAATAAAAAGGTTAGGCTTAGGGTAAGATATTGAGTAAGAAAATGTTTTATGAACCACACAGCTTCTGGTATTCCAAGACCCGACCGGACAAAAAGACGTGGTGCAGGCACGAAACATACTACCAATAGAAATACATTGCTTTTAAAATAGTTCTGTGTGACACGAAACAAATGCAAAAATCTTTTTGGTGAACACGAATCACTAGATTAAATTAATTTCGTGACTATAACACGAAATGCCGTGAGACTGGGTTGCTCATACATATTCAAAATGCTTTATAATGAAACATTGAACATTTGAATGACTTAAATTGCTAGTCAGTCCATGACATTTGTTTTTGCAGGAATTAAAGCATATAATAATTCCCATAAAACATCATCTTTTTATAATGGCTTATCCATTAGCTATCCTGAGATATAGATATTTACAAGTGCTTATAACTTGAAAGTAAAACGCATAATATAATGCAGTATAAGTATGTTTATATTGTATTATAGACATCACAGAAATAAGTTAAAACTTTCCACACACTATGCATGGCCCCTGTTATGATATCAATATCAAATAATTGGGGTTATGGGAGGTTGCTAACGGCTAATTGGGTCACCTGCCGATGAGTGGAGAAAGGTTGGGTGTGCTGGGTTAATATGAAGGGTAGGCAGACATCAGTGTAATTATAGAGGCTGGGATAAATGGACACAGTGACACAGCAGCACAGATGCTCACTGGAGCTTTGACAACACACATTTGTTATTACAGCAGATTTACACAGACAGAATGAGTCAAAGTTAGAGGCGTCTGCTTGGTGCTTTAGACACAAACAAACACACTTAGATACACACAAACACAGAGAGGATCGAAACAGATGTGAGGTTTTGTGAACACGCTCTCTTGAATCTCTCTATCCACCGTTTCTTCCCTGTGTCTGTCCTACGCGGTTTTGTGAATGAATAGAGGAGAGCGATATTGAGAGAGAGTCCTTGAGCAGTGTCGAGTTACGATTTGAGGAGGGCAGCTTCAAGAACGGCATGATCAAAGGCGCCGAGTGCGTGACCGTTTGGCTGCGGGTCGGCAGCCACACTGATCTCAATTCAGATCAAAGTGGATCGGTCCGTAGGCGTCTCTCTTTTGGTGGTGCAATGTTAACACTTAGCCCTCGGGGTGTGCTGTTGGTAATGGGGAGCACGAGGTCAGACGGATGTAGGTTTCTTTCGACCGAGGTAGAGCCTCTCTGCTGCAGAGCGGTGGACCGTTAACAGAGCCAGGAGCGCTCGCATACTCAGGTAATGTGGGGAAATGTTGGGGATTCATCCTCCGCAGACATGTACGACACAACCTGAATCAAACCTGGACTCGCTCATTAGACACATGACTGCTCAAATTCTTCAGTTCAAAGGATGTGCAGTGTTTTCCTCCGAGGATAGAGGTGTCAAGCGAACATCACAGGACTTAACGATTTCTGCGCTAGATGCTGCTAGCAGAGTCTCCATCTGACCACATGGGACAGGACCTTGCTGCTATGATTACATTTACACGGGTCATGAAATAGCCAAAGGCTGTATAAAGGAACAATGATGTTTAAATACAGAGCGAGTCATTCCAGCGACAGATACAGGATCACACATTTTTTGTTTAGAGTTTTCAAGGTCGACTGGGACATGAAGGTGTGCATTGCCATCTTTTCCCAGTAAATATGCATTGTGGATGTGCGGGGATTAGCGAGGAATGGTCTCAGCTTTAACATTAATGGATCAGGTGGAATTCATGCAACCAACCACAATCCGTTTGTCAAAAACAGTCATTTTCAGGGTTGGACCGAGACTATTAACATCACCATTTATTTTAAATCCAGGAATCCTGTGACCAGTGGGAAGATGCTGCACGGTAGTTTTTCTATTAAAACAAATGGTGAGACACAAACACAGTGAGTCTCTAATTACCTTCCGAGTGGTGCGAGAGGATGAGGAGGTTGACGCAGGACGCCCCAGCTCCGGAGCCGAAGATGGTGATCCTCTCTGGGTCTCCTCCGAAGTGGCCGATGTTCTCGTTGAGCCAGCGCAGGGCCTGAATCTGGTCCAGCAGGCCGTAGTTCCCCTTAGCAGACTGATCGCCGGTACTGAGGAAGCCTGAGAGAGGATATTCAAGAGGGAAAAGGGATGGGAGAAGGATAAAGAGAGAGACAAGAGGACGTTAGTATCAGGACATTTAGTACCTGTCTGGCAAATGTTCCCTACTTTGGCCTGTAGATCATCTTCTGACTGTGAGGGATTTGCATATATGTTTAAGCGTGTGCGCGACATCGTCATTCAACAACACCAGGAGCAACAGACAGAGAAAGCGAAGTGAGCGAGAGACGAACTTGCTATCTCAGCTCCTCTCTTAATGACATTTACTCTAATGGCATTGAGCAGGGACACAAAGCCACTTACAGTACAGCAGCCCCAGAAATATAGGTGACCCCAATCTGAACCACACCCATAACTGGATTACAAGTGATGACACATCATGCTTGGAATCAGGATTGTGCAATGTCTTTCTTCTTTTTTTGGGAGTAAAACAACTTTTCTTAACCAACCATTTTTGGCATGAGAAAACATAACTCTTTTTAAGTTAAATGATTTTCCTTTGGCTTTTTTTAGGCAGCAGACTTTCTAACTTGCCACAGGAGAGAAAGCACAGATGTTACTTAAGTTTCCCAGCATGCCATGGTACAGTGTGAAAGTGAGCAGCATGCACAGCACCAGGAAAACAGGAGGAGCTAAATGAAAATCAGACGTCATTCATTTTCCTACTGTGACATTTTAAAATGCCTTCAAGGAAAAATGTCTCAGAAGCCAAAATATGATGTGATATCCTTTAAAGTGCACCTATCATGCTATTTTTAGGCAATAGGTCTCAGATATATACAAATATATAAAAAACATGTCTATGAAGTGTTTTGCTCAAAATACCAAACAGATCACCCATTCTAGCCATGCCTCATATCCCTCTATTTCACTTCCTGTTTCAAAATAGCTGATTTTGGGTATAAAGTTGATTAAAAAAAAGAATGGGGCTGAGCTCATGCGGGACCCGGCAGCTACTGTCTAAACTAAATACTGCCGTGATGAAACGCCATATCATGGATTATCAAGGATTATTTCTGTAACAGTATGGAGCTCAAAGGCTTTCTCTCTTGCCGGTTATACCACAAGGTGAGTTCCTTTTTATATCCAGCTTCTTCACACACATGCTCTCCAGTACAGGTTAGCTCTGAGTGTTAGTGATGCTAATGTGACACCGACCATATTACGTCCAAAACAGTCGGGCATTGTTTCTGATAGCAACTTTCTGATAGTGCCGTGGGTCCACATTTCCGATATTACATCATATCGGACGCAAATCTGGATCAGCTCCGTTGTACCCCTGTTTTTAGAGATTTGGGTACGGAGGAAAAGAGAGAGGGTTTTATTTTCTGACGCTGCGTGAGTTCCCCGACACACCGGGGACACATATTTATGTATAAAAGACATAAAAAAGTACATTTTGCATGATAGGTCCCCTTTAAACGTGGATGATAATTTAAGAATAAACGGTTTAATGTTTAAATTCCCTGGTAAAGGATAAGACTTGTAGCATTCTATTTGTGTGATTTCAACACATACCAAAACATTGAGTGATATTTTCATTCATTAATATGAACATGGACACTTTAATTTGATTTGATTCAATCCCAAATACATACATAGAAATTCTGTCGGTGGTCCGGCCGACTCCAGCACCCCGTGTCCTGTCGGTGGTCCGGCCGACTCCAGCACCTCGTGTTCTGTCGGTGGTCCGGCCGACTCCAGCACCCCGTGTCCTGTTGGCTCTATGGCCGACGCCTACCCCATGTCCTGTGATGTTGGAGGTCCCGCCGACTACTCTTCTGCCGGGGGTCCTGCCAACCCTATGTCCTGTGATGTTGGAGGTCCCGCCGACTACTCTCCTGCCGGGGGTCCTGCCAACCCTATGTCCTGTGATGTTGGAGGTCCCGCCGACTACTCTCCTGCCGGGGGTCCTGCCAACCCTATGTCCTGTGATGTTGGAGGTCCCGCCGACTACTCTCCTGCCGGGGGTCCTGCCAACCCTATGTCCTGTGATGTTGGAGGTCCCGCCGACTACTCTCCTGCCGGGGGTCCTGCCAACCCTATGTCCTGTGATGTTGGAGGTCCCGCCGACTACTCTCCTGCCGGGGGTCCTGCCAACCCTATGTCCTGTGATGTTGGAGGTCCCGCCGACTACTCTCCTGCCGGGGGTCCTGCCAACCCTATGTCCTGTCCTGTTGGGGGTCCCGCCGACACCTGTCCTGCCAGGGGTCCTGCCAAATCCATGTCCTGTCCTGTTGGGGGTCCCGCCGACACCTGTCCTGCCAGGGGTCCTGCCAACTCTGTGTCCTGTCCTGTTGGAGGTCCCGCCGACACCTGTTCCACCGGGGGTCCTGCCAACTCTGTGTCCTGTTCCGTTGGGGGTCCTGTCGACACCAGCCCATGTCATGTTCAGGACCCCGTCTACGCCTGTCCCGTCGGCTCCGGTTCCTGTCCGGCCGATACTGGTTCCTGCTCGTCCTCCGGAGCTGTCCCGTCGGCGCCTTCCTGCCCGGCCTCCGGAGCTGTCCCGTCGGCGCCTTCCTGCCCGGCCTCCGGAGCTGTCCCGTCGGCGCCTTCCTGCCCGGCCTCCGGAGCTGTCCCGTCGGCGCCTTCCTGCCCGGCCTCCGGAGCTGTCCCGTCGGCGCCTTCCTGCCCGTCCTCCGGAGCTGTCCCGTCGGCGCCTTCCTGCCCGTCCTCCGGAGTTGTCCCGTCGGCGCCTTCCTGCCCGTCCTCCGGAGCTGTCTCGTCGCCGCCTTCTTGTTCGCCCTCGAGCCCGGCCTCCTGAGTTCTCCAGCCGCGGTCTTCGCCCTCGGGCTCGGCCTCCTGATTCTTCCAGCCGCTGCCTTCGCCCTCGAGCCCGGTCCCCTGAGAGCCGCTGCCTTTGTTCTCATGCCCGGCCCCCTGAGTTCGCCCGCTGTGGCCGTCGCCCCTTTTTGGACTCTGCCTTGCCCCCGGGCCGTCCGCCCGGGACCCCTTTCGGGCCCGTCCTCCGGACCCCCTCCACCCACCCTTTTTTGAAGTGTTAGACTATGTTTTTTGGGACGTCTGGGATCCGTCCCTTGAGGAGGGGGTTATGTCACGATCTGTCTGTGTTGTGTTTTGTCTTGTCTTTTTCTGGTTTCCTGTTTTGTTTTGAAATGTTTTCCTCGTGTCTTCTCTGTTCCTTCTTCCTGTGTTTGCCTTCCTGTCTTAGTTTCCCTGGTGTGTCTGATTGTTTGATTGTGTTCACCTGTTGCCCTTGTGTTTCTGCCTCCCTTACCCCAGCTGTGTCTCGTCTTGTGATTACCCCTCTCTGTATTTAGTCTTGTCTCTTCCTGTGTTCCCCTGTCGGTTCATTGTTTGTTTCTCCTGTCTCCCACCATGTTGGTCACGGTCAGTTTTCTATAGAACCTATGTGTTTCATGCCATGCTATTGTTAAGCTTTAAGAATAAAGCTCGTTTTTGTTTCAAGACCGTTTACCTTTTCTGATAGTCTGCATTTGGGTCCTACCCTTCCACGCATCCTTACACATAGTGTGTAATACACTCATCTACCAGGGAGGGGATGCCGGGCCGGGTTGCTGGTCAGACTGAGAAAACGTGAGAATCGGCCCCCTCTTCCGAGTATTCTTCTGGCTAATGTTCAATCCATTGAAAATAAGCTAGATGAACTCAGAAGCCGGATTGCTTTTCAACGGGACATTAAGAACTGTAACGTGTTAATTCTCACTGAGACTTGGCTCAACCCCGCTATCCCGGACTCCGCTATTGTCCCTGACGGATTCTCTATTTTTCGTCAGGACCGGACTGCTAACTCGGGGAAAAGTAAGGGAGGCGGTGTGTGTGTAATGACTAACAACAACTGGTGCTCAGATGTGAAGATTATTTCATCGGACTGTTCCGCACAGCTAGAGCACCTCATGATCTCATGTCGGGCCTTCCATCTGCCGAGGGAATTCACATCTGTTGTGATAACAGCAGTGTATATCCCGCCGCAGCCACTCGCCGACAACAACACGGCACTCGATCAGCTGTTTGGGTTTATTGATAAAACCGAGACTTCACGGCCAGATGCGGCGTTCGTTGTGGCCGGAGATTTCAACACCGCCAACATGAAGAAGGTTTTGCCAAAATATTACCAACACATCAACTTCCCGATGCGCGGGGGAAACATACTGGACCATGTTTATTCCCCTTTCCGGAATGGATATAAGGCTCTCCCTCGCCCTCCCTTCGGCAAATCAGACCATATCTCACTACTGTTGTTGCCTGCTTACAAGCAGAAACTTAAAAGGGACAGACCGATAACAAGGACAGTACAACGATGGAGCGAGGAGTCAGATTCAGCACTGCAGGATTGCTTTGCATCTACGGATTGGAGTGTGTTTGAGGACAATAACATCAACACACACACGGACACTGTCATCTGCTACATTGGGAAATGCATCGATGACGTGGTACCGAAGGTTTCTGTACGGACATTCCCAAATCAAAAGCCCTGGGTAAACGGTGAGGTGCGCGGCAAACTGAAAGCGCGCACTCTCGCGCACACAGCGGGAGATTTGGAGGAGTACAGGAAGTCTAGGTATGATCTCCGGAGAGCAATAACAAATGCAAAGAGACAGTACAAAGACAAGGTGGAATCTGACTTCAAAGGCTGTAACACTAGGAATATGTGGGCGGGACTAAGGACAATGACTGACTACAAAGGAGCAGCGGGGGGTGCTGCGGGAGTGTCTGCGTGCGCATCTCTCCCAGATGAGCTAAACAGTTTTTTTGCACGCTTTGAGAGCAGCCAGGCTGTGGAGGTACAGAGGGACCAGGAGCTACACTGCCCTTTTGTTTTAAATAGGGCAGATGTGTGTAAATCCTTTAAAAGGGTTAACCCACACAAGGCTCCTGGACCTGATGGCATCCCTGGCCGTGTTCTCAGGGTGTGTGCAGTTCAGCTGGCAGAGGTGTTCACAGACATCTTCAACAGGTCCCTGCTGCAGTCTGTAGTCCCCACATGTCTTAAACACTCCACCATCATTCCTGTCCCCAAAAAGACAATCATCACCTGCCCCAACGACTACCGCCCAGTAGCACTCACCTCCATCATAATGAAGTGCTTTGAGCGGTTAGTCAAATTATTCATCACCTCCTCCCTCCCTGAATCTCTGGACCCCCTGCAGTTTGCCTACAGAGCAAACAGGTCCACAGACGACGCCATAGCCCTCACCCTCCACACTGCCCTCTCACACCTGGACCCGAAGAACAGGAACACATATGTGAGAATGCTGTTCATTGACTACAGTTCAGCATTCAACACCATTGTGCCCTCCAAGCTGGCCATCAAGCTCAGAGACCTCGGGCTCAACAGCGCCCTCTGTGACTGGATCCTGAACTTCCTGACGGGCAGACCCCAGGCAGTGCGGGTGGGAAATATCACATCCTCCACCCTGATTCTCAACACCGGTGCCCCTCAAGGCTGCGTGCTCAGCCCTCTCCTCTACTCCCTGTTCACCCACGACTGCGTGGCCACACACAGCTCCAACACCATCGTGAAGTTTGCTGATGACACGACCGTCATCGGCCAGATCACAGACGATGACGAGACGGCGTACAGAGAGGAGGTCGAAAACCTGACATCTTGGTGCCAGGAGAACAACCTCCATCTCAACATCAGCAAAACAAAGGAGCTGATTGTGGACTACAGGAAGCAGCAGGGAGAGGGACACGCCCCCCATCGCCATCAATGGGACTACGGTGGAGAGAGTCAAAAGCTTCAGGTTCCTTGGGGTCCACATCACTGAGGACCTGACATGGTCTCTTCACACCACCACCATCACCAAGAAAGCTCGACAGCGGCTCTTCTTCCTCCGCAGGTTGAGGAGGTTCAAAATGGATTCCAGGATACTCTGCAACTTCTACAGGTGCACGATAGAGAGTATCCTCACTGGCAGCATGACGGCCTGGTACGGCAGCTGCACCGACCTCGATCGTAAGGCTTTACAGAGGGTGGTGAAAACTGCACAGCACATCACCAGGACGGAGCTGCCATCCATGGAGGACCTTTACTCCCAGCGGCTCAGGAAGAAATCACTACGGATTATCAAAGACCCCCATCACCCCAGCCACAAACTGTTCTTTCTGTTGCCGTCTGGCAGACGTTACCGCAGCATCCTGGCAAGGACAAGAAGATTCGGAGACAGTTTCTTCCCGCGGGCAGTGAGACTGTTAAAAAAATTGAACTGTTGAAACAACTTCAAACATTCAACTGCTACTCAGTAGTATGTATCTAATACCTAATATATATATATCATTCCAATAACTTGTATATAGACTCATACTGCACTATTCCACATCATAACTTTATTTCATTTTTATAACTATTATTATTTTTGTATTGCTCTTGCTCTTATTGTTATTATGTTATGTTATTATGTTGCATTGTTGGAGAAGCCTGTGACATAAGATTTTCAACTGCATAATTACTCTGTAGCTATGTCAGATTGACAATAAAGAACCTTGAACCTTGAACCTTGAACCTTGAATAGTACAGTATTTATTAAATTGTTTAGGTCACTTTTGTGCTAATCATTTATTCTGTAACTGATACTTTTAGAACTTTAAGTTATTTTTATTTTGGCAATTTATCCTTTCATTTGAGTTGTGTGTGTGTGGACCCCAGGAAGGTTTCATTACATGGGGGTGTCATCTTAGAGGTGGTACACTCAGAGAGAGTACATTACAGCCTGGATGGAGTACAATGTCGACAGTCCCTACCTTCAGGGTAGCCGTAGAGGTTGTCCACGAAGTTGGAGATGGTGTAGTCGAAAGCAGCAGCTGTGATGCCGTCGTTGTCCTCACTGTCGTCCACAAACTTCAGCCCCTCGCCTTGGTTCACTCCTATCAGGATGTCATAGTTGAGGAACTCCCCCTGGTGGTGCAAGAGGGGAAGAACATGTTGAGGGCTGAATTCAGTACAATTGTGAAGGCTGCTAAACACGACTTTGTTTTGTGCATTTGTAAAGTCAAATCAGCTTTTTTCCTACTTGTATGTGATATCTATGCCAATAGTGTTGATGTATAGCTTTTGTTGTGGGACAATAACTACAAGCTCAGTAAAAAACATGGACAAGGTGAAGGAGTATCACTTAAAATAGGGGCAGCAGCAGTCTGACATAATGAGCTTTTAATGTAATTTTCCCAAAATAATGCAATTTTTTCTTTCTTTCTTTCTTAACATATGTTTCAGGTTTGAGTTATTGTTGCATGTTAAGATGATGTCATTTTGGTCTATCGTGAAAGCAATAAAGTATTTATCATAATAAAAGTAAGAAACCATTAAAATAAATCCAGTTTAGATACATTTATATTACATTTATCCAATTATACCATATCCATTATATGATAATAATCATAATAGTATATTGGAACAAATCACTTTTTGTATTAGGACTGCATTTCTTTATAATACTTTCCCTCAGTCCGTCTCATTTTTTTACCCTTATGTGAGAAATGTAAACAAACTGACGTTAATTGTGAGTATTAAGAACTTATAGAGCTTACAAGTAAAAGCAATTAAGAATAGCAAAATAAGAATGACAAATAACTAAATATGAAATCAGAACGTTTTATTTGTATCTTTTGGACTATTCCTTATCTTTCCTGTGTCCTTGTGTAATACTGGATGGTTTTACCTCCTAAAATGACTCCATTTAAGCTGAAAAAAGAAAATCAGTTGTGGATTGAACGGATCACACGACCTGTGAAGAAAGGATTTGCAAGTACACAATGATTTGTATGTATGGGATAACAAGCACAAATAAGTGGTGAGCCATGGGTATAGAATCTACCACCGAGGCAGTGTGTTTCAGCGTTTTAGGATGCGAGGTCACACCAGCTGCTAAATGTCACAGCCAGACCCTAACTCTGAGGAAAGGTCACACCTCTTTCAACAAGTTCTCCATGTTCTCTTTGCATGGTAGACCCTCACCTGCTGCATGAGGATCTCAGGGTCGTCGGGCACCACGTCTCCGTCCACCACGGGGCCAAAGGCGATGTGGTAGCGGGCTGGCTGGATGTCCTGGTCCACCAGCTCCCGGAAGTTCTTGCGCCTCAGGCAGTCGACCAGGTCGGCCGTCTCTGTGTACGTGCAGCCCACCTTCCGGGCCAGGATCTTTGTGTACTTGAGGGGCTGGTAGTTGACGGACCAGCTGGAGATGGCTGTTCCACTCTGAGCTATGGCCCTGTGGAACAGACCTGAGGATATGAAAGAAAAAGAGGATTATAATACTGTATGAAGGGGTGAATATGACCAACATCGTTTAAAAATATTGGGTGATCTCTCTAAATGTCATGTGCTTTTCCCACCACGTGTGTTTTTTGCCGGCAGGATGGTAAGAGAGACTTCTTGATATGAATATCGCACATCTCTTTTTCCACTAAAAGAATTACCCTTTATAAAAAAAACTTCCAATTTTACTTTTCCATCTGATTATTCTCACTGGAATACAGTTGGCAGAGGCATTACGTCACTACAGACCCAAAGCACCTCGAATAGAGCATGCTACAGGGCTACAAAAGAAGCCAGACTGGGAATAAGCTCATCTGAGACGTCAAGAGAGCCATTTTCCTCTTTTTCGTGCTAGCTGTTTCTTCTCTCACTCTCCCTGGCTGTGTTCCTCCCTCCCCCTCTTCCTCTTTGTCTCTCTCCGTCTCCATGGTTCTGCCTTTCCGGTGCTGTTTGAACCACTCAAGTGGCTCGTTAAGAGGCCGCCTGACTCACTCCTTTCCTCTCGCGCTCCCCTTTTTCTTTCTCTTCCCTCTCTTGGGCTGAAGATTGGTCAGTTAATTATTAAGCAGAGCTGCAGAGCCTTCTTTCCCTGGAAATCAATTATAGTAAGAAGCAGCTCGGAAACAGCTATACCTACACATCTGCACCGAAAAAGACGCTATTATTTAATTCAAAATAAGAGAGCCTTCGCCGCTCAGTACTTAGCTAGATTTGGCTACTATATTCTTCCTCAATAATGTTAGAATGTCTCCACCTCTTTCCTTAAATACAGGATACTTTGGGTGATGTCTCCCCCCTTTATCATATCAGCATCACTTATAACCCCTCTCTCTGTCCTGTCTACCACTTCCCTCCTGCCATCCATCCTGTGCGTGCCTGCTGTCGTTTTTGATTTGCGACGGCGTGTAGGTGACATGATTGGTGTCCCTAAAGGGTGGGGATGACAGACTCCTTACCTGGTGTCCCTGGCGGGGGAGAGGGGGGAGAATGACAGACAGGCGGCGTCTAGAGGGCCGGTGTTAGATGCGGATGATGACGATGGGTTGATGACAAAAGTGGAGGCATGAGAATGGACTGGTGGCGGGGTGAGGGGGGTTGGTTGTCAGCAACAGGAGACAAGGGGTTAATACAGGCTTTCCCAACCGTTAGGGTCTGTCTGCTGCTAAAAGGGGGGGGGGTCCCTGAAAACATATAATTGAGCTACAATGAGTGTCAATGGCTGGTTGCTATCTGAAAATAAACAAGCAAGCAAGATAGCCAGTGCACATAAGCCATCTGAGAAATACTACATCATCAATAAACTTCATTTACTTTTCTAGAGTTAAATGAAATGTATTCAACACTTGTGTCTGTACTGTATGTTAAGAACAGACCTGGAGCTGGGAGCTAACTAAGCTAGAGATGTGTATTTTAGTGTAAAGCCAAGCTAGCTGTTTACCTTTCTTCTCTGCCTTTATGTTAAGCTACTGTAGACTAACCATCCTGACTCAGGCTTCATACCTTATGCAAAGACAAGAGTGGCATAATATAGTATGCTTCTGAGATATGATTTGACTTCATATGTCATTTCGAGTTACAAAATATCATATACAAGGTGGTTTAAATGTTGCTTTCTAGAGACGCTAATAACCTCAAAAAGGCATGGTTAGCAGTCATGCTAATGTTAATGCTAATTTGCTCTTTCCATATTTTGATTCCTAAACACAGAAACTTAAGGAAAGAATGTGATATTTTCTCGAATGCATTAGAAACACACTTGAAATTATTTACTGCTTATAGCACTGTTTACAAAGTTATAAGCACTCATACCAACACAGTCTCACGGCATTTCGTGTTATAGTCACGAAATTAATCTATTGATTCGTGTTCACCAACACGATTTCGCCATTTTTTTCGTGTCACACAGAACGATTTTAAAAGCAATGTAAATAATAACAAATTAGAAGGAAAAACAGATAAAAAAAAAATACAGATTTCAGTATTCTGACACAGAACGATTTTAGAAGCAATGTATTTCTATTGGTAGTATGTTTCGTGCCTGCACCAAATAATATCAAATTAGAAGGAAAAAAAGATGACAAAAAATACAGATGTCAGTATTCTGAGGCTCTGAGCCATTTCTTTTCCTCGCGGACGGCAAAAAAACTCCGACATTATACAACTTAAAATAAAAAGGTTAGGCTTAGGGTAAGATATTGAGTAAGAAAATGTTTTATGAACCACACAGCTTCTGGTATTCCAAGACCCGACCGGACAAAAAGACGTGGTGCAGGCACGAAACATACTACCAATAGAAATACATTGCTTTTAAAATAGTTCTGTGTGACACGAAACAAATGCAAAAATCTTTTTGGTGAACACGAATCACTAGATTAAATTAATTTCGTGACTATAACACGAAATGCCGTGAGACTGGGTTGCTCATACATATTCAAAATGCTTTATAATGAAACATTGAACATTTGAATGACTTAAATTGCTAGTCAGTCCATGACATTTGTTTTTGCAGGAATTAAAGCATATAATAATTCCCATAAAACATCATCTTTTTATAATGGCTTATCCATTAGCTATCCTGAGATATAGATATTTACAAGTGCTTATAACTTGAAAGTAAAACGCATAATATAATGCAGTATAAGTATGTTTATATTGTATTATAGACATCACAGAAATAAGTTAAAACTTTCCACACACTATGCATGGCCCCTGTTATGATATCAATATCAAATAATTGGGGTTATGGGAGGTTGCTAACGGCTAATTGGGTCACCTGCCGATGAGTGGAGAAAGGTTGGGTGTGCTGGGTTAATATGAAGGGTAGGCAGACATCAGTGTAATTATAGAGGCTGGGATAAATGGACACAGTGACACAGCAGCACAGATGCTCACTGGAGCTTTGACAACACACATTTGTTATTACAGCAGATTTACACAGACAGAATGAGTCAAAGTTAGAGGCGTCTGCTTGGTGCTTTAGACACAAACAAACACACTTAGATACACACAAACACAGAGAGGATCGAAACAGATGTGAGGTTTTGTGAACACGCTCTCTTGAATCTCTCTATCCACCGTTTCTTCCCTGTGTCTGTCCTACGCGGTTTGTGAATGAATAGAGGAGAGCGATATTGAGAGAGAGTCCTTGAGCAGTGTCGAGTTACGATTTGAGGAGGGCAGCTTCAAGAACGGCATGATCAAAGGCGCCGAGTGCGTGACCGTTTGGCTGCGGGTCGGCAGCCACACTGATCTCAATTCAGATCAAAGTGGATCGGTCCGTAGGCGTCTCTCTTTTGGTGGTGCAATGTTAACACTTAGCCCTCGGGGTGTGCTGTTGGTAATGGGGAGCACGAGGTCAGACGGATGTAGGTTTCTTTCGACCGAGGTAGAGCCTCTCTGCTGCAGAGCGGTGGACCGTTAACAGAGCCAGGAGCGCTCGCATACTCAGGTAATGTGGGGAAATGTTGGGGATTCATCCTCCGCAGACATGTACGACACAACCTGAATCAAACCTGGACTCGCTCATTAGACACATGACTGCTCAAATTCTTCAGTTCAAAGGATGTGCAGTGTTTTCCTCCGAGGATAGAGGTGTCAAGCGAACATCACAGGACTTAACGATTTCTGCGCTAGATGCTGCTAGCAGAGTCTCCATCTGACCACATGGGACAGGACCTTGCTGCTATGATTACATTTACACGGGTCATGAAATAGCCAAAGGCTGTATAAAGGAACAATGATGTTTAAATACAGAGCGAGTCATTCCAGCGACAGATACAGGATCACACATTTTTTGTTTAGAGTTTTCAAGGTCGACTGGGACATGAAGGTGTGCATTGCCATCTTTTCCCAGTAAATATGCATTGTGGATGTGCGGGGATTAGCGAGGAATGGTCTCAGCTTTAACATTAATGGATCAGGTGGAATTCATGCAACCAACCACAATCCGTTTGTCAAAAACAGTCATTTTCAGGGTTGGACCGAGACTATTAACATCACCATTTATTTTAAATCCAGGAATCCTGTGACCAGTGGGAAGATGCTGCACGGTAGTTTTTCTATTAAAACAAATGGTGAGACACAAACACAGTGAGTCTCTAATTACCTTCCGAGTGGTGCGAGAGGATGAGGAGGTTGACGCAGGACGCCCCAGCTCCGGAGCCGAAGATGGTGATCCTCTCTGGGTCTCCTCCGAAGTGGCCGATGTTCTCGTTGAGCCAGCGCAGGGCCTGAATCTGGTCCAGCAGGCCGTAGTTCCCCTTAGCAGACTGATCGCCGGTACTGAGGAAGCCTGAGAGAGGATATTCAAGAGGGAAAAGGGATGGGAGGAGGATAAAGAGAGAGACAAGAGGACGTTAGTATCAGGACATTTAGTACCTGTCTGGCAAATGTTCCCTACTTTGGCCTGTAGATCATCTTCTGACTGTGAGGGATTTGCATATATGTTTGAGCGTGTGCGCGACATCGTCATTCACCAACACCAGGAGCAACAGACAGAGAAAGCGAAGTGAGCGAGAGACGAACTTGCTATCTCAGCTCCTCTCTTAATGACATTTACTCTAATGGCATTGAGCAGGGACACAAAGCCACTTACAGTACAGCAGCCCCAGAAATATAGGTGACCCCAATCTGAACCACACCCATAACTGGATTACAAGTGATGACACATCATGCTTGGAATCAGGATTGTGCAATGTCTTTCTTCTTTTTTTGGGAGTAAAATAACTTTTCTTAACCAACCATTTTTGGCATGAGAAAAAACATAACTCTTTTTAAATTAAATTATTTTCCTTTGGCTTTTTTTAGGCAGCAGACTTTCTGACTTGTCACAGGAGAGAAAGCACAGATGTTACTTAAGTTTCCCAGCATGCCATGGTACAGTGTGAAAGTGAGCAGCATGCACAGCACCAGGAAAACAGGAGGAGCTAAATGAAAATCAGACGTCATTCATTTTCCTACTGTGACATTTTAAAATGCCTTCAAGGAAAAATGTCTTGGAAGCCAAAATATGATGTGATATCCTTTAAAGTGCACCTATCATGCTATTTTTAGGCAATAGCATAGGTCTCAGATATATACAAATATATAAAAAACATGTCTATGAAGTGTTTTGCTCAAAATACCAAACAGATCACCCATTCTAGCCATGCCTCATATCCCTCTATTTCACTTCCTGTTTCAAAATAGCTGATTTTGGGTATAAAGTTGATTAAAAAAAAGAAGGGGGCGGAGCTCATGCGGGACCCGGCAGCTACTGTCTAAACTAAATACTGCCGTGATGAAACGCCATATCATGGATTATCAAGGATTATTTCTGAAACAGTATGGAGCTCAAAGGCTTTCTCTCTTGCCGGTTATACCACAAGGTGAGTTCCTTTTTATTTCCTGCTTCTTCACACACATGCTCTCCAGTACAGGTTAGCTCTGAGTGTTAGCGATGCTAATGTAAACACCGACCATATTACGTCCAAAACAGTCGGGCATTGTTTCTGATAGCAACTTTCTGATAGTGCCGTGGGTCCACATTTCCGATATTACATCATATCGGACGCAAATCTGGATCAGCTCCGTTGTACCCCTGTTTTTAGAGATTTGGGTACGGAGGAAAAGAGAGAGGGTTTTATTTTCTGACGCTGCGTGAGTTCCCCGAGACACCGGGGACACATATTTATGTATAAAAGACATAAAAAAGTACATTTTGCATGATAGGTCCCCTTTAAACGTGGATGATAATTTAAGAATAAACGGTTTAATGTTTAAATTCCCTGGTAAAGGATAAGACTTGTAGCATTCTATTTGTGTGATTTCAACACATCCCAAAACATTGAGTGATATTTTCATTCATTAATATGAACATGGACACTTTAATTTGATTTGATTCAATCCCAAATACATACATAGAAATTCTCTCTAGAGGACAGAAATGTGTATTAATCCGCAACTGAAAATAGTCCCCAATAAATGTATTATTTACCCCTGTTTTAACTCAGTTGCTTAAAATAATGTGTTTAAAGGTTTCTGAGATTAAAAAAGTAAAGTATGCCTGAATACAGTACAGTATCATTGAGAGATTCAACATTTCCATGTTCAATAGGACACATATACTTTACATGGACTTGTACTACAGCTACTGTCAAACGTTTGTACATAAAGAAATAATATCACGTTTTGTATTTGTTAAATATTTTCCTGATCCTTTCGAGTTTTATATATTTTTAAACTCAGTAGCGGGCAGTGCATTTCACACCTAGGCCTTCAGTAGTGTCCCACCTGAATGAATCCACCTCTTAAGACCATCATTATGACTTCACGGCTATAGAAACCATTAATATTGTACAGACACGCAGTATAACAGGGCTTTGCATCACTGACAGCTGACAGGTATCTATGTAGCGAAAATGACCGCCATTACAAAGCAAGAAACCCAAATAACACAATGCAACAAGTCTCCTTTCACTGCAGCCACACCACACACATCAACTCTAGCAGAAGCTCCAATATTTACTTAATAAAATGACAAGAACATATAAAAACATGTAAAGAAAAGTCATTAGAGCCTTTACTCACCAATACGTTTGATTATTTGTACTATTTGAGTTTTCAGTTCCAATAATAAGTCCTGTTCTAACGCCATTGAGGCTCCCCCAAAGGTTTCCAAAAGCACCGCTGCTTGTAAGTTTCCAGCAGTGCTTTTGTGTCTCGCCGCTGCCTTGGTTAGACTCAAGTTTGCAAACTTATAAGGCTCCAAACACCAAGTCCATTAGTTGACAATATCAGGCATTTCCAGCAATAGAGAGGCGAAGTCCCTCCCCTTCCGGGGACCTCCATGGGACCTTATTTCGGAAAAAGTATGTATTGAAGTCAATGGAGAGAGAAAACATATCTCTCGATCCGGTTTGAATTGTGCCACGAATTACACATTATGATGTTTGTCAATCTTAAACAATTATTTCCATGTCAAAAAAGTCACAGTTTGTCGTAAAACTGTTGAAATATAAGACTATGAAAAATACGAAAGACTACAAATCCCAGGATCCCGGTCCCGCATGTTGGCTCTTACGGAACCGACTAACTCCCCTTGTGTGTATGTACAGCTCTCAACATGCCCAGACTTGTAGTGATTTTCACCTCTTTTAATACTTTTCGCCTCATTCTGAAAGAAAGAAGGGAAATGTGCCAACGTGACGGCCGTCTTGGTGTGTGGTGCGAGATGGGAGATGTAGTTCATTGAGCGGTTTCACACAAAAAAAAGTGTTACTTCACAGTTTTAGGACACATTTTAATTGTTTTGACTTGCAAAATTATCTTTTAAATTGACAAACATCATATGTGTAATTCGTGGCACAATTCAAACGGGATCGAAAGATAATCTTTCTCTCCCCATTGACTTCAATACATACTTTTTCCGAAATAAGGTCCCATGGAGGTCCCCCGGAAAGGAAGGGACTTCGGCACTCTATACAGTTTGCAGTACTCCTCCGAGGCTGTGAGCCAATGGTACCGCTCGTAGCTAGTGGTGGGCGGACAAACCCTTTCCCCGGCTACAACATGCTTTCTAGCTTCGACCAAATCAATTTCTCTTCCGCTGTCAGCGATTGTGGGCTGAAAAAAACGCTCTAAAATCTAAACACAAATATGTGTACATTGTGCAGGTAGCTAAGGAGGCTACAGATGCTGTGTGCCAGCCGTTTGTTACCGGTAGCTACCGCAACACACGCTAGTGTTTGCTAATGAAAAGTGAACCGTGAAAAGGCCGACGTCATCGTCGGCCTGCTAGATGGCCCCGGTGTCGCCAACTCGAAATCTGATTGGTCAATGCAACAGTTTCATTGCCACTTTTTTAAAGTACAAGCGCACGCACTGCTGATTCTGAATGTCTCCGGCAGATTCATTTGACCCAGCAACACATTCTGACTCAAATATGATTAGATAAAAGAAGCCCCAACACCAACATTAACAACCATTACTGGACGCAGCGCTACCGAGCGCAACACAGAGAAAATGCTATGAAATGAAGAGAATATACTATTCTATTCTATTGGAAATAATTGAATACATGTCAGTGAAAATATATATTAAAAGGTTAGTCAGTAATCCGGATAGAGTTTAGGCAGAGAAGGCCTTGCTGGCCGCCAATGACAAAACTCTTACTGGTTCTGGATGTGTATTTTGTAAATTGTGTAATTTATAGTTGTATCTTTAATATTTGTATGCATGCTTCTTAATACTAAGCTATCTTTGGTTCTTAGCTGTACCAATGTGAATTACCCCTCTGTAGGAAGAATAAAGGTATTCTGAGTGAAATGAAAAAAAGTACTAAATATTCCTCAACGTTTCCCTCTAGACTATCATTCATTTATCAGATTACTGCAATAACAGCTAACCTCTTCTGTTTGCTGACATTTGCCTCTAGTGAGTACCTCTGAGTATCTTCCACCAAACACCTACATCTTTTTTATTTAAGCACCCATTAACTGGTAGCCGCTCAGGTCCTCATGGCTCTCTTAATTAGAGCTTTATTAAAGGCAGGTGAACTGGAAAGGTCATCCATTAGGCCTGTACAGTAGAGGTTAAACACTCAGACCAGATGCTAGGAGACAAGCCCACAGTGTGTTGTCTGCTCTGGGTGGCTAATTAGTGTTATCAAGATCCTTTATCAACATTTCTAATTAGACTCAATATAAAGTCACAAGCATTCCTCACTTAACTACGCTTATTTGAACATGAGCCTACTCCTACGGATATGAATAAGGTGCATTTTCACTTTCTCTGAATATTATAGAAATATTAGGAAGTGCATTTGCTTCAAAACTATAATGCAAAACAATAACATTCACAACGGCTGATTCATACAATTCTGGCATAATAATAATAATAAGGGAAATTATGAATAATACTTTATTGAACCAAGTCTGCCTTATCACCCTTTTACACATGTATATTTGTACTGTAAATAAAAGTGTATGTGTAATATCCATACTCATAGTAAAGGCTAACTTACTGAAGTTACAATATCACTTGATCATTTCTCTCTTCATCCTTGAAATATAACCAAAACTAATCGATAATAATAACCTCAGATGATCCGAAAAAAGGGGGATCGAAGCACAGGCAGTAACCGCATTTTGTGCTGCCCTTTAAACACACCACAAACAAGCCGCTGTGTTAGAGTGCATTAATTAAAGCGGGCACAAACACGAGCGAATAAGCCGCCTAATGCCCTACTGTAATCACCATGATATATTAAACATAACCAATTATGCTCATGAGGTCCTTAATTAAGCTAATTAATGCAACACAAAGCAATGTTTCTACTGTATGTCAGCGGAGTTTCTTGCACAGAAAATAGGAGTCAGTCGAAAAATGTACTAAGGAAAATACACTTTGAGACAATTTCTTGTTAGCATTCTTGTAAAAATAGTGCTGGTGAGGCTTGAAAGGCTGATCTAGGTTACACAGTGTTGGAAGACACCCTACATCCGAACGTTATCTTGTTACAGTCAAGCTGCCGTCTTTCCTGCACCTTCACGCAGCGTCCATCTGACTGTGAGTCAGTGTACAACAGCGGGCCACTTCACCCGTCCTCCTCTTCCTCAATAATCTGATAAAAGGCTCGGGAAAGGAAAAAAACAGAGGAGCTGGTTAAAGGGGCGCAATGCAAGATGAAAGCGCGGCTCGACATGAATAGCCTTTAAAATGGCTGTGATAAGGAATGGTGGTTAGAGGAGGGTAAAGGGAGCGGGAGAGAGAAAGGAGAGGAGGATAGTGGGTGTTCTGTGAGTCCCGGATAGAGGCACAGTGTTTCATCTGCCTCCAAGACACCAGAGGTTGGCTCTAACACACACACACACACACACACACACACACACACACACACACACACACACACACACACACACACACACACACACACACACACACACACACACACACACACACACACACACACACACACACACACACACACACACACACACACACACACACACACACACACACACACACACACACACACACACACACACACACACAGGGACAGTGATCAAAGGCTGACACTACAGAGAAGACTGCCTCCTTCTCTCTTCACCTCCTTCTCTCTTCCACACACAGAAACAGACACTCATCCACACACACGAGGACAGAGGAATAATGCAAATACATACTCCTATCCCTTTTGTCTCCAATGCACATACAAACAGGACACACAGAAAGTCAACACATAATCATAATCATGCTAGCGCCCACCCATGCTAAATGTTTCTGTGTATCCATCCTGCAGTCACAAGGAGCCGTTTATGAGCCATCATGACATCTTTTGATAGAATGCACGTACAGGTGTCTTGAATGTATGCAGCCATATTTGTCATAATGATGTGTGTGTGTGCAGAGTTGCGTGCATCTGTGACTTTGAGTGCAGCTGCACACGTGATTATGATTTGTGTACAAACAGAGCTTCTAACACACTGCGTCCCATGGGAATCCATTGTTGGAGGTTGACATGGGTGCCAGAGCTCTCAGCGGGAGAGTGTGTGTGTTCTTGGCAGCAGAGTAATTATTTTTTATCAGAGGAGAGAGTGTGTCGTCCGGAGAAATGAACAGATGTGGGTGGCTCGGAGCATCTGAATAATGTATAGGGGACACACACACCTCGGATTGGTTATTTCGGAGGGGATGAAAGCCGATAGAATGCACGTTTGCAAACTAAGTGTATTATTGCGATTACAGCAGCGTACCTCACTGCCACCAACGCCTATGTAAAAACGCATTTCATCCTGCAGCCCTGCTAAACGCTTCACTTTTAGAGCGTCACGCCAAAGAAGGGGGAAAAAGGAAGTGGTTTAAAAGTGGAAATATAAAAAAAAGAATCCCCTTTTTTTCAGCCAGTGAATAAAAAGGTCTTCTTTTCCACAAACACCGCTCTGGCTTAGACACAGCGATTGGCCTTGGGTGATTGGCTCCGCTCCTCTCCTCCTTTCTTATTCCCTCTCTAATGTTGTTATTACTATTGGCTGGCTGTGACAACCAAATTATCTGTGAAATGATTCAGATTGTATGCCATCATACTGGCCAGGACCCTTCTAAGTGTGTGGTCTAATGTAAAGCCCTTCCTGAGCAGTACACACAATCATTTAAAGATGTGAACAGCTGAATGCAATGGAGACGTGCTTGGTGTCAGCACGTCTCCATAATCTCTTTTTCCTATTTCACTGTCTTGCTCTGTTTCTCTCCCATCTCTCTCCCAAATGTACTTTTCATCCATTTATTCCCGTCACAGTAATCTTTGACTCTGTTTTTAGCAGCTACTATTTATAGCAAGTATTTTAGTGGAGTTGAACTTGTCATTACTGCATTAGATTAACATTTCCTAACTATGTATAAGGGATTCCAAATATTGGATGCGTTTAATCCAGAGTTACTGTAGTTTTATAGGCCCAGACACACCAGGCCGATATCGGCCGTCTTCGGTTGTCTGGCGACGAAGCGTGCCCTGTCGCCCAAAGTGAATTTGGTGTGTCCCGAACCCTCGGCCGTGACACGCCTTATTTGGCCTTTCACGGTCGACACATGCCATTTGTCGGACACAAGCTATCGGGCCAAGAAACCACTCTGATCAGCTGTTCAGCTAGCAAATGAGAAGCGAAACGGAAGTGAGGGACGTAAACAAACGATTTAAGAAGGCACAGGACAGCAGCTAAACACCAGCAGGTGATACTTAAAAGACATCAAACATAGCCCTTAAATGTCCTCTCTTACCTCCCACACATAGCAGGGACATCTCTGATATCGGCGGGAGCGTCCCCGGCTGTCCTCTGCTGAGAGCTCCGTGATTTGTTTGGTCAAGTCCGGTTTTTCATCTCATGGGTTTATTTGTCAGTATAAAGTTGCAGGATTAGTCTCAAGTACCTCAACATTGTCCTTAAGTACAGTGTCTAAGTAAATGAGATACTGTCTACTGCTGTTCATTTACCTATTGTGAGTCAACTCGGATAAAAGCATCACATGGAAATGTAAATTTAGCAAGAAGTGGCATACATACATTACTACATTGCTGACTCAATAAACTACACACCCACCAGAACACTGCGATCATCAGATGCAGGTCTATTAACTGTGATTTTATAGTATGTCTGCACTTTATGTGCTCATTTCATCATTCATGTATTTGTATATTCTAAAACATGTTTTCGATGGACGAGAGTGAAAATGGAACGCACATGCTATTTGTTTGTTTATATCAGTCTGTTCTTCTTCTCTGTCTTCCGGTTGTTGCCTATTTTGAATGACGAATACACACTACCACCGCCTGCTGGTAAGGAGAGTTATTGCCACTCACGCATGCGCAGTTCGTACGTGCTCGGCTGAAGTCTTTGCGGTGTGTTCCAGTGCGACACATGGCCAAGACGCAGGAGAACTCGCCGATGCAACAGTCGATGTCGGTGTCGGCGAGTTCTCTGGTGACTGCCTGGTGTGTTAGGGTCCTGTTCACGTACCTAATGCCACATCAGATTAAAGGGGCCCTATTATGCTAATTGTCTGGTTCATATTTCTATGTTGTGTCTCTTCTGTGACATGTCTCCATGCTTTAATGTTCAAAAAGCTCTTTTTATCATACTTCCTGTGCTGCAGCACCTCTTCTCACCCTCTGTCTGAAACCAGAGCCCAGTCTGCTCTGATTGGTTGGCTTGCCAGCTCTGTTGTGATTGGTCCACCGCTTAGTGATATCACGTACAATTTGTTTGAGCACTAACCAATATAAAAGTGTTAGTGAGTCCAATGGAGGTGTTTCAGGCACAGGGGGAGTGTACTGGAGAGAACGCCCTCTGGAGGGAACACAGGGATTTTAGCCCCATTTACAGTACATGCACAAAAACCTATATAACGCACTACAGGAAAGGGGAAACCCCAGAGAGCATTAGAGAGCCTCTTTAGGTTTCTGCTAAGCATCTCCTCCTATAATAATTCAACTGGTAAATGATGGAGTGGCTTATATTGTACAGTTGACGCAGATAATGCAATGTGGATGCTGATGAATGCAAAGGAAACGGATCAGGTGAGACTTGGAAATGAGTACAAATATCTTTGCCAACATTCATAGTTTCCGTGGCCATTCCCTTGAGTTTATGCAGGGCGGAACTCATTTTTCAGAATATAAAAATGCCAAATTAGTTTTGCGGTAATCCTGCTGATAAACAAAAAGGACAAACCCAGTAGAAAAACCCAACTTCTCTAAAGGAGGTAAAAATGCTTTGGTGATTCACATTTTAAATGTTGTCAAAGTTTCTTGAGTTTTTGGCACTTTTCCTCCCTCTCTCTTTCACTGGTTGTCCTTTTCATAGAGGCTCCTTCATTCACTCTCTCATCCCTCTGGTCCCCTGAGGCTCAACTATTTTCATCTTTCAGGGTTTAGTCTGGGGCCTCTGAAGTCCTGTCCTGTGTGTGTGTGTGTGTGTGTGTGTGTGTGTGTGTGTGTGTGTGTGTGTGTGTGTGTGTGTGTGTGTGTGTGTGTGTGTGTGTGTGTGTGTGTGTGTGTGTGTGTGTGTGTGTGTGTGTGTGTGTGTGTGTGTGTGGTGGTTATCAGACACACTGTCAGTGGACTTTCTTTTAAGCCTTGTCACTGTCTCGCCTACCCTTTAATGAAGTCGTAGTGTGTGTGTGTGTGTGTGTGTATGTGTGTGTGTGTGTGTGTGTGTGTGTGTGTGTGTTCGCTCGCATCAATGTGTTTTGATGTCGTCTCAAGCTGTGTGTTGTCATGCTGTATGCTCTGTGTTTGTGTCGTACAACAACACAGACATACCGCAACAGCAGAAGTAAAACGTGTGTGTGTGTGTGTGTGTGTGTGTGTGTGTGTGTGTGTGTGTGGAGGCTGGTGAAAGAGAAACCAGGCCAACTCCCAGCAGATTAGGGCTGTGTGCACAAAAAGTGTTTCTCAGAGCTTCAATCTGCACATGCACTTTTATTTGCGAGTGTGCATGTGCGTGTTTCACATTGAGGAGTGTGATTGCTCGCGTTTGTGTCGCGGGCCGGTCCAAGTGTCACACACACACACACACACACACACACACACACACACACACACACACACACACACACACACACACACACACACACACACACACACACACACACACACACACACACACACACACACACACACACAGTGAGGATGACAGGGAGGGAGAAGGACGAAAGCTTCTGACAGAGACAGAATGAGTCACAAAGGTACAAACACAGTCGGAGGAAGTGAGATGATACATTGTCAGGTGTGTGTGTGTGTGTGTGTGTGTGTGTGTGTGTGTGTGTGTGTGTGTGTGTGTGTGTGTGTGTGTGTGTGTGTGTGTGTGTGTGTGTGTGTGTGTGTGTGTGTGTGTGTGTGTGTGTGTGTGTGTGTAGGGACAAATAGGAGTGCCGGTATCTATTTCACTCTCCTTCTTTAACTAGAGTCTTTACAGAGTGGCGTTGTGCGTCTATCGATCAGGTTTTGTTGCCTTGTGAACATGTTTACAGACCCCAGGAACAATAGCTCACCTGCCTGATCACACACTCCCGTCATGATCCTTTCATGTGTGTGTGTGCTCAGAATTGCAAAGCCTTCACCTGCCATGTCTCCTTCTTTTCTTTCTGGATCTCTTCCTCGGCCTCCTTCCATCCCCTCCCCTCCTGCTTATCCATCATTTGGCTCTCCCGGGTGTTGCTCTCTCTGGGGGCTTCTAACCAGTCAGAGGGTAATGGCGGGTGAAATGGAGGTGCTATGGGCCAGATCGGTATGATGTGTGTGCGTTGGTGTGTGTATTACATTCTTACAAAGCTACAGTAATTGTTTTTAGTCATTGCTGTGTTTGACACCGGAACTGTAAAGACTTGAACGTCTCCCCTGATGCTTTTGAATACAGTTATTACTGCTGCCAGACTCATGGTGACAGTGAGAGGCGTTTGCTTAATATATTTCTTAATATTTTCATTTCATTTGATAATTGAGGTCAGGTCCTTGGATTGTTGAGTCTCAAGCTGATCCAAAAATAGTAGTCAGTTGTTTGGTTACATTATGTGAAACAGTTTCAGATGCTAAAATAGTAAAAGTATGTTCAGTAAGTAGAAATTCTCCTTTTTTGGCCACTGAGAAGCCGTAATCTGACTTTTAAAGTCCGTAAATACCAAATATCTCAACCAGTTGTCCATTAAGCCAAATGTACTCTTACATTTTGACAAAGTTTATGACAAATGTAACCAGTTTTGGTAATTTTTCATTGACAAATTGTGTTATATTTGCTTCTGTAACCAGCATTGTCAGTATAATCAGATCAGACCACGCCCACACAGTCCTGATAAAGACGAGTGTGAGTATTTGACTTAAACAATAATACCTTAGGAGGCTTGTTTCATTACTTTGACTTTAATTGTTGCTTTTTTAGTCGGTAATGTTTAATACAACAGATCATTTCAAAATGATAACGTTTTCAGGGCCTTTTATGGGGCACTAAAGTGATTTTATATTACACTTACATAGAGTTGAGGGACTTAAGCAGCAGAAGCTAAGATATCATGACTTGTATTTTTATATTTTTTATTATATAAAGACACTGGATCCTATTTCCCATTATCTTACTGAATAGTATTTTAAGTTATCGTTTAATGTGTAGGGCCATGCTGAGATAACCCTGATGACATCATGTTTGCCATTTAACAGTTCCTCTAGAGACCTATTGGGATCAACACTGATCATGGATTTGGTGGAGTGGCTAAAACTCCCTCCCCCCTAAAAAAAAACAAATCTTCAAATCCCAAAAAGCTGCAGAGGGAGACAGAGGGAGGAGGAAAGGAGCTAATGAATCCCCAAACTGCTGTCCACGCGGCTCCAGCAGCAGCAGCTGTGCGTGGTTGGGATTTACCGAGCAAAACAAACAAACAGCAAGAATAAATGGATAAATACTCATTGTGCGTCTGCAGGGGCGTGCAAATGTGTGTGTGTCTCGCATGCAGGTGTTTTCTTCTTATGTTTATGTGCATATGTGTGTCTTCTATTTATGTGTTTGTCCTCCACGGATGCTAGTGGAGTGATTAGCCGTTGTGTCTGTGCGTCTCTGGAGCTAAAAGTAGACTTTTGCTATTCCACTACGCGCTGGCAAAATGCTGCAACACTTCAAACAGAGCCCATGCTGGGTTGGCCTAGATACTGTACCTCCTCCTCACACATCACTCAGTTTGTATGGCACCCAATATAACCAGCATGGTGCAGTTTAGCTGAGCGTGGGTTTTGTTCAGCTGGCACCTAAAATGCTTTCATTGGACTCATTTTTATCTGAGCATTTGTTATAGATTATTACAAAATTGATCCTACATCATGTTAGGGCTGTTATCGGCAAGCTTCAGGAGAAACGGATGACATGTAATGGGATACAAAAAAAAGACGTTATAAGATTACTAGCAGGATTACAATGTTAGTAAAAACTAGAAGAGAATATTGTGTTCGTTGTAAAAGGAGTAGATTTTATTTTGTTCTTTGTAAGCTGTACTTTACTGCAGGCTAATACTTGAAGTGCTCAATACGCCTACTGCCTCGAAGGAGTACATTCTTAATATAAATATACATTTGAGTAACGGTTTTGATAAATATGTTGTTTTTCCTTCTGTGAATTAAGCGTGAGAACTGTTTTGAGCCCTAACATTTAAATGGTATCCAACATTATTGAGGATAACATTTCTGCAGTGACCAGAAAGCCTTTAGCCTTACAAATACATATTTAAAAAAGTATCAAAAGGCTCTGTTCTAAAGTGTTTGGATTAGTTATTCAGCTGCTAACCTCCTCCTCAACTGATAGGGTCGGCCTCACGCTGTGTGGGGGGGGGTCCCCACTGAGATACTCCTGTGCCGCAGGATTGATACTAAAACTCAACACTGCTAACTCAACACCTCACTATGCACATCGTCCTCACACACAGCACATATTTACACCATCACCCTGTCCATCAGACGTGCAACAACATAACAGACACTAATGGAGACGCCTGATATTCCCCCTTCCATGGCAGTGTAATTAAAATATGCAAATGTGCAATAATATGTATTTCTCTCTGATGGCGACAATGTCAGTTACTCAGTATTGGAAGGTAATTGCGAGATAAGGCTGCTTTGCGTTAGAGTGTGGATGGCATGGGCCTGTGTGTGTGTGTGTGTGTGTGTGTGTGTGTGTGTGTGTGTGTGTGTGTGTGTGTGTGTGTGTGTGTGTGTGTGTGTGTGTGTGCGTGTGTGCGTGTGCGTGTGCGTGTGCGTGTGCGTGTGCGTGTGCGTGTGCGTGTGTGTGTGTGTGTGTGTCAAAGAGAAGTGTATCTCAAGCGCATAAAGACACCAATCTGACTCTTGCTTCATACGTTTGGAGGACGACTTCTCAAATCCTCTGATAACTTTGAATGACTGACCTTTCTCTTGCAGTAATATTGGGTAAACAATTGAAATAAACCTACGCATTTGTTGTGTATTTGTCGAGATATGCAGCTCAAGATAACAATATGAAATTGTATTGTAGTCCTTCGTCCTCCTATGTTGACAAAAATGTACTTAAGTACAGTACTTCAGTAAATGTACTTAGTTACTTTCCACCACTGTATGATTTCATCCCAGTGCTTACCAGGGGCAGCAATGGCGAGCAGAAAGGCAACTCATGAGCAGAGAACTCAAGGGAAAGCTAATAAAAGCATCTTCATGTCAGTGGGAATAAGTGAACAATCAGCAGGGTGAACAGCACAGAGGGCAAGCAGCTGTCAGGGAACAGAACGCAGTGTACCTTGATCGGCAGAGCGGATCTATTCATCCAATTTCCCCCCACTCTCTCTTCCTCTGTTATCTCCTGTATCTGTGCCTCGCTGCCTTTCTTCTCTCTCATTCAGCTGTGGACCAGCCAGGCTTAGTGTGTGTGTCTCAGTACCAGTGAGTACATTTACTCAAGTACTGTACTAAATCTGAGGTACTTTACTCGACTACGTTATACTTGCATTTTGGAGTCTTTTTCTTTGACTTTTTACACTAATACACTTATTTATACAGCTTTAATTACTTCTTTGCAGATATAAATTAATAATACAGAATATAAATTAGCTAATACATTATTATGTATTATTATAGGAAAAACTACCCAGCAGTATATCAAGTCATTCAAATAAACTGCACCATTACCAAGTGAAATATTGACATTAATGCATTCATTCATCATAAAACAATAATGTATTATATTATTTAAATAAGGTATATGTTAAGGAATAATTCTTCTAGATATCTAACCTTTTACTCTGACATATGTTATCTCCTCTAAGGAAAGGCCTTGGTGCCATATGTGTTGTTGTCCCCAGTGTGAGACCGGTCAACTTGACTGGCACGTAGGGTAATTGTTGTGAGAACACTGAAGCATTTCTTTATCGGTGTTTGTGGGCTCTCGGATGTGAAATCCTTGAGGCCATGAGCGTTGGACGCAGATGATTCAGTGTTTAGTCTACTCCTTCAGAGATGTTGATTCTCTGTGAACCTGTTAAAAGGTCTAGCATAGAGAGAGGTTCTTCAGAATTGACGTGGCAACTCTACCGTGTGGTCAGAACCTCTGACTCTTTGATTTGTGATGTGAATCCTCCGGCCGAATACTCTGAATAAACCCATCAGTGTTTGACATCAAAGCTCCAACTCTCACCGTGTCTCCTTCCTGAGTGGGTGACTCCATGCATTACTACACAGAAGTTTCCTCCACAAATTGGCGTTGTCGGCAGGATACCAACATATCTTCAGAGACTGGTAAGTGTGATTTCAAATCTACATTTGGACATTGCCTTACCAGAATCTGTGATTGACGGTATCCTAAAATTATCTGTGAAGCTAAGCGGCTGCGGTTCGTTTTGGTTAATGAACATTTGGGGCTATTAACCCCAGGGGATCATCCAGGGACTCTGTCCTGGCTGGTTCCCTCTGTGTGTGATGCTCGGACGTATGTGCCGTGCAGGCATACACGGAGATGTTTAAAAAAAACCTTAATGAGGGCAGCAGTAAAGTGGAACTTCTGTGTGAAATCAAAATAGAGATTTGTAATGAACAAATCGCCGAGATTCCGGGGGTTTCAGCGGCCAACACTAGCAGTTAACTAAAGCAGCCATAGATATTACCCCCAGCGCCTCTAAAAAACACACGGCTCCAGCTGCTGCAGCTCCGGGGAATGTGTGTCAAATACCTCCCCGTATCTGCATGAGCTGGTGAAGTGAACTCAGAGGGAGAAAATCACAGCTTTTGTCTATAACTTTAACTCACACCACCGCCGTCTCTATTAAAAACGAGACGGTTTAAAAGCACTCTCGTGGCTTGTGGCCATTTACGATGTGCTGGCAAGTGCGAGGTGCGTGCATTACCTGATGCGACAGGCACCCTACATTGCTGAGGAGCTGATGTCGGTCCGGGGTGCATACATAAAATGATAGGCTAATTGATCATGGGTGGGCAGTGGTATGCAAGTGTAGAGCAAAACTTTGTTTCATCGTTGGGATGAGCTTGATGGGAGGTGTGTAGGCTGGTCGAGTAGGACTACAGTTAACTGTGTGGTTTCGGATAGAAAGGGTAGAGGAAAAAAGTCTATGTGCCCCGATCGGGGGGGCATAGCACCACTAAAGCAGGGATAGTGGAGTCGCAAGAGGATAAGCTAGTTATTGCTCTTGGACGGTCTTCAGGCACCGATCTAAGGACTTGTATACAAGGGTGGAGGTACGAGTCAAGGTACCCCACTGGATTCCCATTGGGAGAGATCATAATAGTCCCTACCCCCTCTGAAACCTCTTTAATCCGGACTAAATTGAGCTGGATGAATTTTTGCTGTCACGCTGGTGTTTATTATGAGTTCATCATGTTTGTTTGTCTGATTGTTTGTATCAGGGGTCTATATTGGTTTGTCTAACCGCCGTCTTGTGCATGTTTTGTAACAACTAATAATGAATCAGTCCATAGCCAGGGTAAAATAAACTAAGCTTTAGTTAACTCACCAAAAGTAAATGACTTGAGAAAGATAAATAATATATAGTGTTTTGCAAAATTCTGGTAGTATAGATGTGCTGCAAAATGAAAATAAATAGCAAAAGAGTGTTTTATGTCCTGCATCTGAGTGTGCAGAGGAAATGTAAACAAGAAGCACACTGTTCAGGGTGTGCGCTGCATCTGAGTGTGCAGAGGAAATGTAAACAAGGAGCACACTGTTCAGGGTGTGCGCTGTAGGTGTAAGAAGAAGAGAAGATAATATTACTTTAAGAATACATTCTTAAATTGTATTGCTGGTATGTTAAGATATGTTTGTGACCTTTTATAAACCCTATGCCCCGTCCTGCACCCTGAGACCCTCAGAGGCATCACTGCTGGTCGTAAACAACCTGCTTGAGGAGGTCAGGGTGGCAAAATCTGTCTGCTGTTTTAGGTCAATATTGTATTATTTGTTTCATTTATTCTTAAATCTATGTATTGTATGGTAATAATGAAAAAAACGTAATGTATTGAACACATTCCGAAACAAAGCTGATAAGACAGAACTTGACTCAGACATAATACAAATTATTGTTGAAACCTTTTGCGCTGTTGCTGCAAAATGGAAACTTTGTTGATTATCTGTTCCAACTGGCCACTGGAATCAGATAATTAATATAAGTTGAAGTTTAATTACAGTTTTAAATATAGTTTAACATTCTTTATTAAACTGCTTCAAATGATTTCTCGTATCAACCAATTGGTCTCCATAGACATTACTAAAATTCTAATAGTTGTTAAACTACTGACAAGTTTTCTGAAACCGAGTTTATTAACAAAAGAGTAAAGGTCGCTGGTTAAGCCAGGATCAATATATTTGTTGACGTTTTCATTACATTGTGCATAATAAATGTGTTAAATGAATTGAGCAATTCTTTAAAAAGTATAATGTTGCAATCTCTTTACAATAAGTAATTACAGTTAACAAAGAAATAGAGGTTGTTTTCCAAGGGCCTCTCCTTCACAGCCCTACACTTTAAATCATGAGACTTTCAAATCATAACAGACAGAGATCGGTATCACTTTGTGTTGCAAGCCAAATCCATGTAAAGGTTCTACTTGAGCCCAATTTAAATACCATAAAGAAAGTATTGAACCCAGCTCAAGCTAAATGTCAAATGTATTTAATTAATGTACAAGTGTTTTGATTTATTTCAAATGTTCTAATCTCAGCTTCTTTCGAGTTCAGTCGAAGCAACAAATTGTTTCTCATAACATTCTCACTGCTGTCCCAAATGTTTTAACCTTGGGCAGACAAGCTGTTCACACACCCACACACACCCACCCACACACTTTGGATAAGTAGTCACCTTATCCACATTGTAAATTGTTGCTTTCTTTAAAGTTATTAGTAATTTAAGATTAATTATTAAATTAAATGTGGTACATAAGATAAAATAAATAAAATAACTTGACTTGATCATTTTGTTCACAACATTAGACCTGTCCTCTAATCTCTACTAGAATAAGATAAGTGTGCATGTTTGGATGTTTTAACACTCCTGTAATGTACCTAATCTTGATATCCTTTTCATTACAGAGCTGGGAAAATGGTGTATTGATTAGATTCTGATCCGTGCAAGTCCAATTTTAACTGACTTTAGTTCTAATGTTAATGTTAATTTGACTTCAACCCATAAGTAATTAAGTAAATGAACTCTAAATGTCACATGATGATGGATTAGGGTTCCACATTTCTTCCACTAATTTGTTTTACAATTAGACCAAAGGTAAAGAGAGACATTGATGACCTTGTGTCCCTTTTGTTAGTACGTGGTTCCATTTTGTCTATGGCCTTGGACGGCTTCACTAAAAGTCACCCAGTTCTGCCCTGCTGCAGTCCGGCTGAGTGCAGTCACAGAGATGCTATGGCTGCTCTACATGACATTAATGGTCTGGTCTGAATGGACACCATTTCCTGCTCCCAGAGAGAATGACACTCCTCAAACTGAACATTACAGCCGTTGATACTGTCTCACATGGGTCTGCTCCCCCCCACTGAGCCATGAACTGAAAGCATGACATCTGCTATGAACACTTGGAAGCCTCCCTGTCACACCAGCACCAACCCTTGGGTCAGTCAGATGAGACTAACGGCTTCACTTAGGGCATTTGGTTCAGATACATGACTCTCGTTACCGCAGAGTGGGTTGTTTTTAAGGCTATTCATACTGCTATGCAGAGGATGCCTGTAAGTTGGCGAGCTGGTAAAAGCCCCTACTATTGTTTCAAATAGGCCTAATGTCAGGGGTCTCTTAATGTCTAGTTCTACATGTATTCACATTATATAGACAATGTTTCCACCTGGTAAAACTAAAGGCTGCACAAAACTCAGGCTACAATACAACCATTCTGTTCTGCTCTAACGATTCCATATATAGATTCTACATCAAAACAATTAGCTTTTATTGTTTCCAATGATAACGTCACCTTAAGTGGAGGAATGCAAACCTGTTTTCAAATGTAAGGTTTTGATTTTGTTTGACATTTCTCAGTAATGACACCCTCAGACACCCAGTATCATGCATGCTATGCCTTCAGTAATAACTCAGATGTTAAAGGGATGAAACTTTTCCTCCCAAATCAGATATGCTTTGTTTTTCAACAAATGTATCAATTTCCTGCGTAATATATGTTTATCACAATGGTTTTTTGTAAGCTGCACACAGGTGATACTGAGTCTTCTCGATTAATAGATTATAAACTATACCATGTTTAAATAGACTCCTAAGTTATTATTTCATATGTACCATATGTAAGAAAAGGGAGGGAAGAGTCAATTATATTGAGTAAATTATTTTATATTGGGTAATTTATTTCTCAAACCTATGTTTTATGGAAGAGACAAAATATTTCTGATAAACTAATATTTTATCAAAAGGTAAATGGTGAATTAATATGCATTTAGAATCATTGAGAAGGGGTTATATCCACAGGGACAAGCTCACCTTTAACTTACAATAACATTTCTCTGCTATGGACTGATGAGTATATGATTCTTGCATGTTCAATGACTAACTATGTGAAATATCTAACCAATATGTTGAGAAGGTTTCACAGGCAGGTGGCTGACAGGCTCCCTCAGCCTGGAGAGGAGCCCACACACCCTTTTCAGATCGGAGATAATGTGCTAATCAAGTCTCTTGAAAAAGATGTTTTGTCTCCCAGGTGGAAAGGTCCTTTCCAGGTGTTAATAGTGACCAGAACAGCCTTAAAAGTCCAAGGTAGGACAGAGTGGATCCACGCTTCACGATGCCGTCTGTCTCCTCCACCGGTCAGTGGGGAGGGTCAGGGTGTAGGCGTGTGAAGGCGGTCCTCATACTCCTTGTACTGCTATACCTGGCCAAGGAAGCCCTGCTGGACGACGCTGAGGCAATCCCAACGACAGGTGGCGAGGGCTCTCGCCACTCAGAGGGAGAGTATAAGGTGCTCTTATCCAAGGGCACAGACAGGTTGTTTTCGAGCACCACACAAACATTCAGTATGGTGCGAGAGAGAAAAAGAGTGAGAAGAAGGAGGAAAATGGGCCCCGAGAGAAGGCTTCTCTCTCTTCCTGCTCTTTTCAGTGACAAACCCCTTTTCATCCCCAAGAGAGGGTCACAGAATATTTCCTTTGAATGTTCGACTACAAAATGTAACTCCAATGACTGTGTTGTTGTGTTTCCTGTGTTTTTAAGCAAAGGCTTGTGGGCGTGGAACGTCTATCCAGAGACGGGGTACCAGCGGTTCCAGGTCTCACAGCGGATGGTAAGAATAACACTCAACACTGTTGCAAATGTGCCCCCAGAAATGTGGTGTTTCACTAAGGAACAATTAAAGGATGATCCCATGTGTACCACATGGACACCAAATTACAAAGATCCCAGTGCAGGGGTCACTAGATGTTCATTTAGTGAACCAGGTTCAGATGTAATTAAGTCACCAGAGAGTGATGTAGACTCTTCAAAAAATGCCTTAATTACTCCACCTAAACAAACTCAAACCAATTCCGCAATGAGTTTAATGTTAGACTATGCACATGAACGCAAGGTTAGCAACTGTTGGCTGTGCCAGAACATGCCAGAATCCATGTACTCTCCCATGTTCAGCCCAATTCCTTTCACAAAAGCTGACTACAGTTTAGTCACCTGGAGTGATATAGCATCCCGAATTAGCAAGGATGCAGATGATTGTTACACCCCTTCCTACCCCATAGACTTTGCAACCTTTAAAGTACAATGGCTTAATCTCGCTCATTGTTGACACAGTAAATAAAGACTACCTGCCAGACGGTTTCAAACGATTGAGGGTTCTAAAACTTATATATGTGAAGAAATACGTTGAACTAGCTTTTGAATACAGATTCCAATTAGCTCTAGTCCAGACTAATTGCTCAGCCACTTCCACAAGTCCAACATGTTCACCTCAACCGCACACACCATCTTTGTTGGTTGAAGCCATGGTAGCAGTTGTACCCTGGTTTGGCGCCCGAACAGTGAACTCAGTGAAAGTTAAAATACATGACTGTTCACTGCCATTACCCTTAGGTAAATCCCCTACACGTGACTGTTCCGTTTATGTTCCCCCAGTTGTGGTGCATGAGTGGAAGAATGTGTCCATCTGTTTCCAGAGCGTAGGAGGGTTTTCGCCCTCTAACGATGTGGGCCACAGCGACTGTAACACCGTAGTAAAGATCAAGTTAACCAGAACTCCCCTTCCAGAGAGGGTTTACTTGGTTTGTGGGAACAGAGCCTACGGTTGCATGCCTTATGATACTTTTGATGGCACCTGTTATCTAGCCTATCTAATCCCTTTGATCCGTAAAGTAGAGACTGAGGAGATTGCAGCAATATTCCCTGCCCTACACAGAACTCGTAGAACCATCACAACAGGTCAGCAGCTGGCTAGCGCATTTCTGCCCTGGTACGGTATTTATGTTTCCCAGCAGGAAATTATAGCTCTCTCCAAGGTTGTGGAGAAGCACCTTAATGTGTCCAACACAGCCATGTTAGCTGAACACAAAGAACTGCAGGAAGTTAGAACAGTGGCATTACAGAATCGCATGGCACTGGATCTTCTACTAGCAGCACAGGGGGGTACATGCAAGGTGATTGGATCTGAGTGTTGTTCTTTCATCTCTGATGCCACACCTGAGGTCATGGATATGGCTCATGATACTGCTAGGGGAATAAAAGAATTGCACGAAACTCATGGGTTTGCATTTGGGGATTTAACTGGAACATTTGGGTCATGGGGAGGAGGGATTGTAAAATTCATTGTTACCATTTCAGTGTTTATCCTAGGTGTGCTAATCCTGATAATATGCCTAGTCACTGTAGTTAAACTAGTCCTGCGAAAGATTACCAAAGTCGCCCTCCAGGCCCCACAGAGACTAGTGGGGTACACCACCGTTGATGACACCGTGATGATGTACGACGCCGAGCTTCCAGACCCGTGGGTCACTGCCGTGGTTTCCGAACCATGGGTTCCCCCTTACAATGACCAATGAATTAAAATTGATGCTGAGATTAAAGAAAAGATATTTCGACTTTTCCCTTTCAGGTTGTTACACTACACGACAAATATCTGATTTTTCCTTTTCAGATTTTGAACACTGTATTTGATTAAAATGAATGTATTGATTTTTCTAAGACTAAGTGCCTTACTCTTGACTAAAGCGTAATGAAGTAAACATAAAGTAATCCTAAAATTGAGGACACTGCAACTTTGTGGATTACAGATTGATCAAATCACCACTGTGAATGTTATGCCTTAGCTGGATCTCTGATGATCCTAAGTTTGAAATGCTTTTGACTAGTGATTGCCTTAAAGCAAATCTTTAAGCTGTTTCTGGTTTTGATTTTATAGTTTGATAAATGACATTAACTAATGGTTTAAATGATAAAAGATATTAGTTTAAAACAAATATTTTGCTATTATGTATCTGTGTTTTATGTGTGTTCATTATTATGCTTTTGACAAAAGATGCTCCAAACACTGATGAGAGATAATTGTTCCTATTATGATTGGCTGTATCAATCATTGTGATTGAATGTTTCAATCTTATTCTACTTTGTGATGTAATTGAATGTAAGGTGAGACCACACTCGAATCTGAAGATTGATTTAAGTATTGACCAGAATTATTAGACTAATGTTTTAAGGTTATCAAAAATGATAAAAAGAGAGGAACTGTTAAGGAATAATTCTTCTAGATATCTAACCTTTTACTCTGACATATGTTATCTCCTCTAAGGAAAGGCCTTGGTGCCATATGTGTTGTTGTCCCCAGTGTGAGACCGGTCAACTTGACTGGCACGTAGGGTAATTGTTGTGAGAACACTGAAGCATTTCTTTATCGGTGTTTGTGGGCTCTCGGATGTGAAATCCTTGAGGCCATGAGCGTTGGACGCAGATGATTCAGTGTTTAGTCTACTCCTTCAGAGATGTTGATTCTCTGTGAACCTGTTAAAAGGTCTAGCATAGAGAGAGGTTCTTCAGAATTGACGTGGCAACTCTACCGTGTGGTCAGAACCTCTGACTCTTTGATTTGTGATGTGAATCCTCCGGCCGAATACTCTGAATAAACCCATCAGTGTTTGACATCAAAGCTCCAACTCTCACCGTGTCTCCTTCCTGAGTCGGTGACTCCATGCATTACTACACAGAAGTTTCCTCCACAGTATATTATTTCAATAAGGTATATTTTGATGCCAATACTTTTTTTACTTGTACTAGAGTACTATTCTGAATGCAGCACTTGTAACAGGATATATGTGTACTGTAGTAATGCTGCTTTACTGTGCTGCACTTCATCTCATCTTTCCCCCCTTTCTCCCTGAAGCTATTCTATCAATTACAGCAAAACAGCCTGAATACTAAAGCAGTATTTCAGAGACAGTCCCTGAGCAGCTGACTCTGGTAACAAGACTGTAGAAAACATTTCATCTCCTCTCCTCTTTTTTAATCTCGCCGTCCATCGCTGCCCTCTTTGATCTCTGAAGCAGACTGAACTGCCCGTATATAATAAGTGTCTGAGCAGCAGAGCAAGTACTCGCCCTGTGAATTACGTGCTGTGTTCAGGGTCAGGAAAATACAATTCATGACGCAGAAAGAATGATTCACGCTTCCACTAGAAATGAAGATGCCTTTGTGGAACTGACGTCTCGAATACTGGAAAAGTGAGTACGTACAGTAGAAAGACAACAATATAAACCTGGTAGCTTCAATTGGTGACATATCTTGAAGCTTTAACGAGGACTTGATATTAAAGCTAGCCCCTCATGCACACATTTGTTAAAGTTGCTAACTGCTCCCAGCGTGCCAAAAAGGTTCTTAGGATTTTGTTTTCTTTTACATGATACCATCATTATCCGATTTCCTATTGTTTGGTATTGGTTTGACAGTCTGTATTATTGCTAATTATTTTTTATGGTGTTACAGTTGATAGTCATTAAACAGTCAGCAAGCAAAATAATATTTCAGCTAATAGTTCTGATAATACACTCAAATATTTCAGAAACGATAGGGAATCCAAAAAAATGTCCGTGCTAAAAAAAAACAAAGGGGGCGGCCTGTGGGGACTTGGCTTTGAAACTGAAGGGTCTCCAGTTCAAGTCCCCGATCACACCAATGATGGAGTATGGACAAACTGGCAGCCTTGATTTCTTTCCATATGACCATGTGTTTATATTTGTATTTATGTTGATGTAATCAGACCTACTCGTGTATATTTCCTTTCCTGTGCATGTGTGTGTATTGTACTGTGTGAACAATGGAATTTCCCCTTTGGGAGGAATAAAGGGTCCTCTTCTTCAAATACTGCTACTCAAAACTCAAACATATTGTAGAGAAGCCCTTTTTACCCCCCTCTTGTTAGCCAGAGAAACCTTTGGCTTTCCAATGTATATGGACCATACAGAGTTTGAAGAGAGTAGTGCTTCAGCCCCATGGACAGCTCCAGGCAGAGTCACTGAACTAACATAACAGATAGTATTCCACCTCTCCCGTGTTGTCAAAACACCTACAAAAAAAAGACATAGATCCTTTGAAAACCCTCTGTCTTTTTACAGTGAGTTATAGTTTCAAAAATGGGTATACTAAGGGGAATAGCCATAACACACATGAATAGAAGTGTGCATATTGGATCCAAAACTAGTCAAAGAGCATGCAGAAATATTCTAATACACCATTTTTTTTAATGAGGCATGCTTAAAACTAGATGATATTTGGCTAAGCTTGTATGGGATTGTCATGTCTGTACAGATGGAGACCCATAAAGCCCATTTTTCTTGGTCAGTTCATTTTAATTTTGACGCCAACTTCACAGTGCAGCCTGAGCTTTCAGGGTTTGATTACACCTCTAGAATCTATAGCCGCGTTCACACCGGAGTACTTTTCACCGTACTTTTCGCGTTTAATTCCGTTAGTACCCCTTATGTCGCGTTCACACCAAAAAGAGCACTTCATCTCGGGAACTTTTACCCCCATTTTTAGTGCCTGCTGAGAGATGGTACTTTCCTGGGGGAAAAAAGTGCCCCAGTTCTTAAAGGTGAGGTCCTCACCTTTAAATTCATAATGTCAAGTTTATTGTCTATCAACCCTCTATTGATGGTGTTATGAAGAGCTCAATGCTGACTTCAGGTCTTAGACATGGCTGACAGCGTATGTTGTGGGGCCTGGAGCCATTTTCATTACATTACCCTGTTTTTCACGTGGGGAGCGGGACCAACAGTGTTCGAAATGGGGGGGAGCCAGGGGGAGCTTGGCTCCCCTAAAGACGGGGGGAGCTCCCCTGAAGGCCGACTTTGAGATAAATAGGGGGAGCCGCATATTTGTGTCACACAGATTAGAAATGTTGAGTTTCTGTCAATAAAAGTTCTTGAAATAAACAATAGTCATTGTTCATTAGGTTGAGGATTGATAAATACTATTTAGAGTACTTTTAGTGTGTACTTTTTGAGTGATCCTCTGTCAAACTCCCCTCTTGAGTACAATAATGCATGTTTTCTGCTATCTTTGATGAGAGATACAATTATTTTCTGCCATAAATTGTTAATGAGAGTGATACTGTTTGACTCAGTATACTAATTTAACTACACCAACAAATACTTTTTCAGGTATTCTCTTTCAAATTCCCCTCCTTATACAAGAATGCATCTTAAATAAAAATGTGTCATTAGACTTATATTGTTGGACAGAGTATTTTAAGAGGATATGGTAGACATGATATCAGCACTACTTCCAGTCAGTACTCCAGCAGCAGCTTTTACCCCTTGGGAAATCTTCAGAGAATATCCTGCATAGCTGGTCTATCCTTCAGCAAAGTGACACACCCTGTCACTCTTGTTGGCCTCTTATGTTGATGCTGTCTTAACCTTTAACAGCCAGCGCCACCATTTTTACAAAAAAATTGAAAAATACAAGTTGAATAGGACGTTGTGGATCTATTTTCTCTCACCTTGTAATTACACAATCAAATAATCTATAATACGGCTTTGGACTTCACTCACCAAAAAACATTTGTTTTTATGTTTTGCATTTGTACTATTTTGTAGTCAATTTGGACAAATATCTTTCGAACAAAAAATATCCTATGATTGCATATGGTGTGAATATGTATACCCTGCTCACTCAGTATTATTTTAGGTACAATTTATATTTTAAATGTAATGAAAAAGCCAACTCAATAGTGTGTTAAAAATAGACTTTAGGATATTGTAAAACAAAAAACTGCTATATAATGTATTCTTAACCCTCCTTTATCTTCACATTTGCTTTACACCCTTTATCCTTGGTGGTCATTTTGACCCCAGGAGTTTAAAGCTCAAGAAAATGATCATATTCAAAATTGTTACCAAAATGTACGTTTCAAGTACTTTATGTTTCTTAGTTGACTAAATTTCCATTTAAATAAAACACTACCCCCACCTCCCCTTCCACCCACAGCATTATACATCCATCATTCCTATTATGTGACCATTGTAAAATATATAAATCACCATAAAATCTCACTGATTGACGCAACATTTTAAAGGATGATCTTTTTGCTGTTGTTAAAGGATCTATATTATTTCCATGTACAATTTGGGCATTTCAGAAATGTACAGTATATTATCAAGGATAGTAACATGTATTATGTTTTGGGGTCAATATGGAAATATTTCCCTTCCAGTGTCAGCATTCCAAAGGCATGCCGTTGCCTCCCTTTTTTGATTTCTGCAGAGATGGAGTACTCGAGTCCTGGACTCGGACTCGAGTGCCGATTTTCGGGACTCGTGACTCGACTCGGACTCGTGCACTGATTGACGCGACTCGGACTTGGACTCGTGAATTCTCGGTATGCTGACTTGGACTCGGACTCGGACTCGTGCATTTTCACGTACGCTGACTTGGACTCTGACTCGGACTCGTGAATTTTTCCCCCCACGATGACTCGGACTCGACTTGTACATTGACGCTCCGACTTGGACTCGGACTCGAGCAAGTTTTCTATGGAGTCTGATGTCCTCTATCCTGGCGTGTGCACCGGCTGCAAGGCGAGTTCACGTACTGGGCCCCGCTATTCCAGTCTAAAGATGTCTAGAGACACACCCCGCATCGTGCTGTATGCTTTCACACATTCTGCTTCCACATTGGAAAAGAGCAGCGCAAAATGCTCTATGTGGAAACAATATTGAAGAGAAGGCTCCGTAACACATTACTCTAAACATCGAGTTCAGACATAAAGGCTGTCTTGAACACTATCATCAGAGTAACGTGATCTAATCAATAAATAAAGATTCAGCCGATAACACGAAAGCACATGGCTACTTAACATACAGAATGACGTCATTTTGCATGCTAAGTAGCCATGTGCTTTCTGGGGCTAAATCTTCATCAGTAAACCGATTTAACCGGTAAAAGTTCCTTCAAAATAAGAGTCCCGATCTTATTACTATCAAAATAAAAGTGCAAAACGAAAACTTTACCATAGTAAAATATTGGCATACAAATATAATCACTTCTCTAAAAGGTAACTCATTTTAAACATAGTTTATTTATATATAATAATAATAATATTAATATTAGTAATAAGCTTTATATTTGTATAGCACCTATTACAAGAATTGTAGCCAAACTCGTTTCACAGCAGTTCATTAAACAGATTAGTATAACATGACAGGATAAAAGCAATGTAGAGGAGCAGCTAGATTTCAACACATATATCCACGAAGATTAATACATGAAGACTTGTGACTCGGACTTGACTTGGACTCTTCTTAGGTGACTCGGACTCTTCTTAGGTGACTCGGACTTGGACTCGGACTCGAACACAGGTAATGATGACTCGGACTCGGACTCGACTCGGACACTCCTTGGGTGACTCGGACTTGGACTCGGACTCGACTACGACTCTCCCTTGGTGACTCGGACTTGGACTCGGACTCGAAGAGTGGTGACTCGAGAGTGACTTGGACTCGTGAATTGGTGACTTGACTACAACACTGGATTTCTGCACTCCTGCGAAAATGAACAACCCAATGTGGGCTTGTAAGTGGTTCCCACCCAACTCCTAACTGTCCGCATGCATGCACCTCACAATAAACTTGACATTATGTATTTAAAGGTGAGGTCCTCACCTTTAAATTCATAATGTCAAGTTTATTGTCTATCAACCCTCTATTGATGGTGTTATGAAGAGCTCAATGCTGACTTCAGGTCTTAGACATGGCTGACAGCGTATCTTGTGGGGCCTGGAGCCATTTTCATTACATTACCCTGTTTTTCACGTGGGGAGCGGGACCGTGAGTAAGCAAGTTATGATCATGACAACACCCTTTTTCAGTTTCCTTAAATGTTCACCTGTTAATAATGCCATGTCACAGAATTAGGATCATGTTAATTTACTTGCTTTTTTCAGAAGCAAAATAGAGTTTCTTTCCACTTCTTTCAAGACCTTTACAGAAAATGACATTGCAATTCAATTTTTTCATTTGCACACTTAAAAAAACTAGGTAAGATGGTGTTGTGCAAGCCAATTGTTTTGTAATGAAGGAGACAACAATTTCCTTGCTCTGTTGAACATCTGATGTTAATATGTATTTGTTAACATAATCATTCTCAGAAACCCATTTTAATACTGCTGTCAATTCCTTATAACAGATACCTGATAATGGGTGAAAGGCGTTTGGTTGGCTTTGTAAGATATACCCAACAATAAAGTCTGCACACAACAAAAACGAAAGCAGACTAGTACTAAGACACATGGTATTTTATCTTTGTGGGATATTAATAGCAGTACAGTCTATAAGAGTCAAAAAAGGCCACAGGATTATCAAAGACCCCCATCACCCCAGCCACAAACTGTTCTGTCTGCTGCCGTCTGGCAGGCGGTACCGCAGCATCATCAGGACTAAAACCACCAGACTAAGGGACAGTTTCATCCCACAGGCCAAAAGACTATACACCTGAGCTTGCACGATATTTATTTTGATTGTTGTTTTTTATACACATTTTAGTATATTTTAAAAATTCCACTGTTGAGGAACCTGCGATCTAAGTTTTTCATACATTACATAATTACATCGTAGTTTGTTATGATGTTATGACAATAAACCTTTGCATTTTGAGATTAAAGCTCTCTTATTGTTTTCAGAGAGAAGCTGTTTTCACAATCATGACGAAGAGCGGGTTGACTGAAAATAACTATTCAGAAAGGGAGGATACCAAGCAATACGTTTCTTTTTCAAGGAAATAAAATGCAAAGGAACTTCCCAAGGCAGTATAAAAGGAGACACCTCTAAAAGACACTTGCATTGGCAGAGAAGGGCAGGGCTGTGTACTTGCAGAGCTTTATACTACTATACACTGTAGTTAAAAGTTCTGGATAAAAGAACAGATTGAAGTGTTACCATGGTTCATCTATAAAAGGTAGGAAAGCATTTCTTTGTTTTTCATTGGTTCCAATCTTTTAAGACCTGAAATACTTTTTAAATGATGGCCTCACATGGTCTCAAACTGAAGCATAACTCCTCATATTAAATCTGTCTTTGTGGCTCCTGTAGTGGGCTGATTAGATTGGTCTTTAAATGTGGTCTACATTTTAATCTCTCAGGCTGCAGAGTTCACATGGCTGTTTGATCTTTGGTGTTCAGGTGTTGTGTTGAATGGTTTTCAAGTACTGTACTCAAGTATGTATTTGAGGTACCTGTACTTCACTTGAGTATTTCACTTTGTGCTACTATATACTTTACTTCACTTCATTTTGGAGGCAATTTTTAACTTGTTACTCAACAATATGTATTTCACAGTTTTAGTTACTAGCTGCTCTGCAGATGTTGAATAATAATGCAGAATAAAACATAAAGAAGAAGAAGATACACTTTAATAATCCCTAAGCAGAGAGGCTGCCAGGTACCCAGCACCAAGGGAGCAGTTTCGAGGTTAGGTGCCTTGCTCAAGGGCACCTCGGCAGTGGCCTTGGAGGTGAACTAGCACCTCTCCAGCTACCATCTCACTCCATCTTCTTTTCTTTTTGGTCTGATCGGGACGTGAACCGGTGACCCTTCGGTTCCAAGACCAAGTCCCTACAGACTGAGCCACTGCTGCCTCAAACTAATAAACCATCATGTCTTATTATATGATAGGCACCCAGCAGTATATATCAAGATATACAAAATGAACCCAACCTCTACCAAGTGCAACATTGACATTAATTGAAAATGGGCCTTACTGCACAATGATTACTTTCACGTTTTGTACTTGAAGTATCTTTTGATGTCATTACTTTTGTAAATGTACTAGGGTAACATTTTGAATAAAGGACTTTTACTTGTTACAGAGGATTTTTACACTGTAGTAATGGTGCTTTTACTTAAGTAAAAGATCTGAGTACTTCTTACATCTCTGGTTATTTCCTATTACCTTTAGTGGGATGCTGTTTGGATAATCTGGACAGTGTGGGATTGCTGAGGGTGTATCAAAAATGGAGTACACTGATAAGGAGGTAAACCATTAAATGACAATAAAAGTACAAATACATGTCACATAAGCTATTGTTAATATAGTATGACTCGTTCAAAATAGAATGTAAACATACTGTAATGTTCTCAATTACCAAGGAACATAATGAAGAAACAGATCCCTCTCCTGACCCGGGCTGTGAGGAAGGAAAGAACACTCCAGCATCACCACAGTCCGACCGTAAGTGTGACCGTCAATAACTGATTTAATGTTATAAATATATGCGCAGCGATATGTAAAGATACTGAGATGTACTTTTCTTCTCTAATGACAGATGTTCCTCCACCAGGGGAAGTACCTGGGTTTAGACTACAGTTAGATTACTCCTGTGAAACAAACAGCGGCAGTTTGACTGTTGATAACGCCAAAACTGTCACGGTTAAGGCACTGATTCACAGGACTGAGTGTACCATCAGATTCACAAGGATTTCAGACAATGGAAATCAAAGAGAAGCAACCTCGCTATCTGTCTGCACAGGTAAATCTGAAAATGTAATCAATGCCACCTGTTTCTGGATCTTTTGGATACATATATATGGCTTTTTTGTGGCCTTTACTTGGGAGTCAAACAGCACTTTAAAATGCTGACAAACATTGATGGAACATGAATTTTTTAAGTTTTAGTGAAACCTTTCTGTTTTCCCCCACAGAGCCCAGCACTCCTGTGCAGAACAAAGTCCATCAGGTCAGCAGGGAGTCAGAGTCTCTGCATTCGGACCCACCTGCTGTTGAAGTGGAGCGTAACAATGCAACGTGGTGCATTGAGGTTGAAACTGTGCAAGAGAAAGCCAATGGACCATTAAGCAAGCTAACGGTACCATCTGCCCCCAAAGGTAAGTCAAATATAATCATTATTGCATGGTTGATGAAGTCCTTATAAAGAGTCAAAACAAATAAAAACAAAAGAGGCAAAACTCAAATAAAGTGATGATCAAACTAAGTTTTTCTTTCTTTTCGACCAAAAACAAAAAACTGGCCTACATAGTGGCCCCTATCGTAATGGGCATCTTTAATAACAATAAACATAGAATTGAAATCTACATTCTAGTTGTGACAGAGGGTTGTTCAGTTATTTTGGCCTTACTCTGAGACTGGCACCAGAGAGATAACTTTGCTAACTGGTCTTTCCAGCATGTTTGTTTCTGTCATACAAATAATCAGACTATTTCTTGCAAAAGTGGTAGGTACATTAGAACCTTTTGCAAGAAACAAAAACTGTCTCTGACAATGACCCTTCAGAGTGTAAGACTGCCAAGACAATTGCAGATGACATCAATGCAGAATTGTTCCTTGAATACAAGAAAGATCTCCTTGCAGAAGACAGAAAGCTGATTGCCCAGTTTTGTGTAGTTAAAGCTATCTGGCATTTCAAGTTATTCCTTTGTCCCCTGTATGAGTCCTTGGTGAAGCTAGAGATCCTCCTGACCATGGGACACGGGCCCTTTAGATCAGTGGTTCTCAAACTTTTCAATAATGTACCCCCTTTGAAAAAGAAATTCAGCCAAGTACCCCCTGATCAGCGCAAAAACTATTTGTTAGGGAAAAAATGCCAATATAAAGAGGTACAGTACAGCGCTGCACAATCAGTGTCTGATTTATTAAAACAACAACCTTGTAACTGAGAAACACTTATGCTACATTTCAAATATTTACAATTCATTACTAAATTCATGGCAAACCAATTTTAACATCATGCAATAACACTAAGACGACATTAGTTGCATTGAACTGATCTTTTTAATAAGTTGTACTTACAATTTAGTGAGAAACATGGGCTTGTGCTTCACTGAGGATCTTTGTCATTCTGACAGGGAGGCAAACTGCAGTTATTACACTTCGCGTTTTGAAATATGTGTAACTCTATTAATATAAAACCCACACTGCTCAAACTTTGTTACTTTTCCTAAAATTGGTAAATGTATTTATGTTGGGGCGTGGGGAATGAAGAGAAAAAAATATATGAGCATTTTATGAGCATGGGATTTTGACCCCTCATATAAACATATGCATAATGCTGCACTATACTTTGCGGCCACACCCCGTTGCCAAGCAACGCTTATTGTTTAGGTGTCCTTTGATAAGCAGGCAGTCATATCATTAACTAGAACTAGCTAGATCTGATGGATTTGGACATAAACGCGAGTGAAGTATAACCGGACGCGAGAGAGAGATCAGAGATCAGCTGCTGATGACGGAGAACACGCAGCTCTACCGGATCACAGCTCCGCCGCTGTGATGGACCGTTGAGCGGAGTAATACACACTAAGAGTTAGACCTAACACACTTAGCTAGTTTATCTACTCTGGAACTAGCTAAACTAGTTATAAATATATGTATTCTTTACTGTTGGGTCACTTATTACAGGTTCAGCGAGCTGAAGCATCCGTCTATGCATGAGACGGATACTGACGGGCTGTCAGGAGAGAGGAAAAGAGAGCACCCCGTTTATTTTTCCCATTTTATTATCCAGTATTACTGTAAACTTTTGAATAAAGTAGTTAATCTACTATTAGTAGTTTGTATAAATGCATTACTTTTTTTTCTTTTTTTCATTAACATAAAATACATCTCACAGTACTCCAACGTACCCCTAGGGGTCCGCGTACCGCCATTTGAGAACCACTGCTTTAGATTGCACAAACTAGCCTGGACCATAGATTGGCCAGTTGTCCATTAGTGACCTCCTTAAGTCTTTGTAGGGTGCTTGCTGACCCAGAGGTCAAAGTTCTCTGTGAGAATGTTAAAATATAGGGGGGCCCCCCAACGTTTTTTTTATAATACACAGTCTGAGACTCCAATAGTTGCGGGTTACCATGAAAAACACAGCAGAAAGATCCAGAAGGATGATGACAGAGGAGAGCGATGCGGATGCTGCTCTAACAGTGTGACGTTCTTAATTGACAGGGAGGAGGACGATCTCAGTTGAGTGCAACCAGCAACTGATCAACATCTCAACAAGTCAATACTTTGTGTTCTGCTTCTCACAACCACAGAACAAGCTTCAGTTCAACATCATCAAGACACTAAAAGAAACATTGTCTTAATAAAACTGCTTCATTCAGATTGTAGCTTCACAAAATATAGTCAAAGCAGAAATGAAATATTCTGTTAATCTGAGTGTAAATGTGAGTCTGTTTGCCTGATATGTCTGTTAGAAGCTTTGTGAAGAATACAACAATGAACTTTCAGTTATTGTTTTAAAAAGAATATAATTTCTTTCACATGTCCAACAACAAATCCAAACTTGGACTGCTCGAGACGGGACAGTCCGTCCCTCTTTTACAGCCTGTCAGTGTCCCTCTCTATGCAAAGTGAACTTCCTCACACTTTAAAATGCTGACAAAAATTGATGGAACATGTATTTTTTAAGTTTTAGTGAAGCCTTTAGTTTCTTTCCCACAGAGCCCAGCACTCCTGTGCAGAACAAAGTCGATCAGGTCAGCAGGGAGTCAGAGTCTCTGCATTCTGACCCAGCTGCTGGTGAAGTGGAGAGTAACAATGATAAGCGTTGCAGTGAGGTTGAAACTGTCCAAGAGAAAGCTGATGGAACATCTAGCAAGCCAACTGTACCATCTGCCCCCAAAGGTAAGTCAAATATAATCATTATTGCATTGTTTACGATAAAAACTTAAGAGGCAAAACTCAAATAAAATGATGCGCAAACTAAGATTTATTTGTCTTTCTGTTAAATGATAACGTTAAATAATCTGACAAAGACCCTTCAGAGTGTGAGACTGACAACGTTTTTTTTTTCGAGACTGTGTCTCTCAGGGCTTCTTAACATTTATGAAACTATTAATGTGTAGCACCAGATTAATGGGAAGAATCTCAGCTAACTGAAGATACGAACCATTTTTACCAAAACAAAACACAAGTCTCATAAGAAGCTTCTAAATTACCCCTGAGCGAAACAATTCTAACGCACTGCGGCACAGAACTCAAGATAAAGATACCCTTATTACTTATCGTAACTGCACATACAATATATCCGATTAAAGCTGAGACTCCACAGATTATATAGGTATAGTATCATCACTGAGCGATCCGAACTCTTGACAGGGGAAGCAAACACAGACATCACAACACACAAAGGTAAGTCAAATATAATCATTATTGCATTGTTTACGATAAAAACTAAAGAGGCAAAACTAAAAAAAAATGATGCGCAAACTAAGATTTATTTGTCTTTCTGTTAAATGATAACGTTAAATAATTGAGCGGTTGAGAACTCTGCCACATAAGCCCATATCTGTGTTTCTCAATAAGCTGGTGTTGGGTAATTGTAGTCTTTTATTTTCTATAAATAGACAATATTATTTTGAAATTTTGAACCAAACAAAATTCTGGCCTACATAGCGGCACTTATTAGGCGCATTCACACCGCAGTACTTTTCCCACAAAGGTTCATGAGAACTCTTTAGTTCTCATGAACTAAGTACAGATCGCGTTCACACCGGAATAAGTCCCTGGGGGAGGATTAGGCAAATGAAGCCGCTGACTTCACTTCTTCTTCTTCTGCCTTGGGTTTACTGGCAGGCCGCAAACAACTTCACGGCGTATACTGCCACCCGAAGTCCCCGGCCGGAAGTCACCGGAGTTGGGGACTGGCTTCAGTAGAAGCTGCTGGGACTCCCAGCAGCTTCTACTGAAGCCTTCCGAGTAAATCGCCAGAACGCCGACACCTCCTCATCTCCACCGCTCCCATGTTTTCTTTTGTGTTGCCATAAGTTTGTCTTTCTGCGTTTGTGCGCTGGGCTAATGCTAATGCTAATAATGCTAATGCGAGGATAATAAAATGGCGGCTTCACAAAACCTTTTGGGAGTTTTACGGGGCGTGGTTTGCAACCCGCCCAGCCAATGAGACATAGGAACCTTTTTCTCCCACGAAAGTACCTGCTCTCTAGCAGGGACGGAAAAGGGGGTAAAAAAGGTTCTCATGAACTCATTTTAGTTTCTGCTCTTTTTGGTGTGAACGCGACATTTCGGAACTATATCGGAACTAAAGTGGGAAAAGTACTGCGGTGTGAACGTGGCTATTGTAACAAAAAGGAGCCAGATATAAAAGGTTCAGCCTTTGAAATCTATATTCTAGTTGTGACAGAGGGTTGATCAGTTATTTTGCCTTATTTTGAGACTGGCACCAGAGAGATAACTTTGCTCACTGGTCTTTCCAGCAGGTTTGTTTCTGTCGTAGAAATAATCAGACAATTTCTTGCAAAAGTTTTAGATAAATTGGGACCTTTTGCAAGAAACAAAGTCTGTCATAAAAATAATCCGACCTCTTGATCTAGGTGGTGTCTCCAGAGCTTTTGCCATTAACCAGGATCCATGAGGTGCATTTGAGTTTATGATCAATACACATATGTCCAGGTATATAGTTTCTTTGAATGCAATTCCATTCCGGTCTTTCTTGCAAAAGTCGTAGATTCATCTGGTCTAGAACTCCGTTATGCATTGCACTTGCTGCCAATGGTGTTTTGGCTGTGTATATTGCCGATGGATTTAACCTGGGGGCAGCATTGGTTTGACCTTGAGCAAGTGGTCGGGTGATAGAGGTTCAAAGTCATTTGGAACATTTGGCACTGTAGTTATGTGTGTCGGCTGTTGATAATTTGTTTACACGCACATAACTGTTGAAGGGCTTTCATCATCAAGCTGTCCATAACTCTGACATACATGTATGGTGGCAGCTCTGGCGTAAATCTGTCTCTTGGTAAATCTGAGATGTTTTGCTCTTTTGCAGTTCTATGTATGCACCTGCACTTACTGTCGCAAAACTACTTTCTTTATAGTCATCAGTATCATGTCTTTAGATGAAAACAACCACAACTGGAAACATCGAATTTTTCATTTTGTTTGAATCTATGAATTTGCAGTTCTCCACTTTTCCCTGAGTTTAAAGGAAGGTATCAATATCTTCCATTGAGTTACAACATCCTTAAAGACAAATAGTTTAAGTGAGCAGTGCTTTTCTATCTTCACTGTTAATGGCATTCCAATTGGACCTTTCTCCAAACAAGCTGCTGCAAAAGAGTTCATGTCCATAGTTCTCTTCGAGCAATCTCTTGGCTTTCTAGTCCTTTTTAGAATTCATTTATTGAAACCTTCTCACCAAGTCTTTAGTTTGGCCAACATCCCAATACATGGAAGGTACTCTAATTTATATTTTTTAAAGATGGGTATTTCTCTGGATGGATGTAATCTTAAGCGTTGCTCCTTTGGCAGCAGTTCAGTCATTTTGATTTGGCGCTGCATTACTTAAATCGAGTCACTCTTTCTTTGCTATTTGATCAAGGTTAGCTTCTTGTTTTTCAAGCGAATGTATCTGTTGTGAAGCAGTAGTGAGTTCTGAGAGCAACTTTCTCAGCAACAGCCTTTCTTCATGTTAATGAAGCTGTTATAGATATATTACTGCCAGCATAGCACATATGACCCTTACTGCTAATCTGGCTCACACATTTTATGTATGCGTACTTATCAGAATCAAAATCAGAATTCCTTTATTAGTCCCACTGCGGGGAAATGTACAGTGTTACAGCAAAAGTGTCATAGCAGGTAAAAAAGGCAACCAATAAATGGCAAACAAAGATTGTATTTTATATATATATATATATATATATATATTAAAGTATTGAGACCTTATAACAATTAAATGCTGGGACATTTATAAAAAAATGTGCTTTTACATAAAAATGACTATTGCACAGTACAATTGCAAACAAGTGTATATTTTTTCCTTTTCAGGTCGGTGTTTGCTTAAACCAGGGGTCTGCAACCTTTTGGACCAAAAGAGCAATTTTGCCCCCTTTTCCACCAATTTGTTTTGTCTGGAGCCGCAAAACATAATTGATAGCTTATAAAGTTGTTTATATTGTTATATATATATTTTTTGCATTTATTATGTATTACATTATAGTAAACGGTTTACCTCTAATAATAAACAAAGAACTCTTATAAGGAGAATTTAAAAAAAAAAAACACAGGCCTACTTTAAAATAAATTAAACACAGCACTTGGGGAGTCCTCTGCACATTGAAGAAAATGAATATAATTAAAATGGGCCCACTTTGAAATAAATAAAACATATAGCTGCACCCTAAAAAGAGTTAACTGATTGAATTATGACTGAAGATCGTCAGCTGTCTTCCTCTTCCGGGTTTTTCCTCCAATGTCAATGTCAATGTTGTCAAAGGCTGCAGCACCTTTGACAACTTCTCTCTACATATCAGGGAGGCTGTGGCTCAGTGAATTAGTGCGCTGATCTTCGAATCAGAGGATAGCAAGTTCGAATCCCACTGCAGTCAGCATGTCGTTGTGTCCCTGGGCAAGACACTTCACCCTAAATTGCTCCTGTGGGGATTGTCCACAGTATTGAGTATGTAAATCGCTTTGGATAAAAGCGTCTAACAAGTGACACATACCGGTAAGCCAGCATCATTTGCTGTGAAAGCATATAACTCTAACCACGCAGAATTAAACCCATGTGTTCCTCCGATACTTTTCTTTTCTTTGATTTATCCATAGTTCGCTCATCGAGCCGGGGGTCAGGTTATTCGTCTGCAAGAAAAGGCGCTGGCGCCGGACCGTAGCAGGATATGACTCATATTTGAATTGACCGTTTAAAAAACGTTTTTTTTTTATTTATGGGTCACAGTATCACCTCAAAATACAAGATACAAAACATTTTCAACCATGCTACAAAATATAAATAGTCCTACAAATATTTGTATTTAATTTCCTTCTTATTTTTGTCTAAGCTCAAGGGAGCCAGAGTAGAGGGCTTAAAGAGCCGCATGTTGCAGACCCCTGGCTTAAACCATGCATTATATATATCTTTTTGATATGATTGATCATGACAGACATGAAAGATAGTTTCTTTCAATGTTCACCTATCAATGCCAATGTCAAACACAGTGTATTGCATTTTTATAAACCTGCTGTAATTTGATTGTAATTACGTCTCAATCTCTTCTTTCAAGTCCTTTCACTAACAATTCCATTGCAATCTGCCAATTAGATTTGTATATCTCTTCATTTGATTCTAGTGTTGTTGAAGGATCTGGATCCATCTATTAGACAAGCTGTTTAATAATTGACTTCCCATCATTGTTGTAGGTTAACCTGTTAAGCACCAAGCCTGTTTTTCATGTTTCAGGCTCGAAAATGACATGCCCAAAACAAATGACTACAAGTTAACTTCTAAAAGGATTATATGAATAATTTCTTTTATCAAAGCAAGGTTACATCTGTGAGTTGGATGTAGAAGTGTCAGAATCAATATAGATGTTTTTTATTTTAAAGAAAATTCAGATTTTACATAGTAAAAAACTGTAAATTATAGTGTCCGTCCAAAGAATTTTTTTTACAGATAGTGAAAACTACCCTTGGATGATGGGTTAGTAGACTAAAAGCTTTAGGAATCCAAAGTACAACATATAATAAGTACCTTGTATCAAGATTGATGCAAAACAAGTGACATTTGACCTTTTTAGAGAGGTTTAGCCAAAACCACCCCACCTCTGAGGTGATTTGGGTGAAAATGTTTTTTTTTCCATATCTCTGGCCCCCCTTCGTCGATTTGGATGGTTGACACCTCTTTCTGACCGTTAGAGCCAATAGAATCGAAGGGGGAGGCCCACACACACACTCATTGTGAAGAGAAAAGGTGGGGGCTGCGCGCATGTAAATGTGCAGCAGAGTGCACCGATCTCTCGCTCTGACATTTGGAAACAAAAAAGCAGTTTTATTGCTTATGGATTATCAGAAATAATTTCAAAGAGGACACAGATACATTCGATTAACCTATGGATTAGCTGCAGCATCGTTTTTTTATCGTTTTAATGCCATTGAAGACCAGTTTTGACCAAGGTAAGCCATGTTAGCGTTTCTAGCTACCTAGCTCCACATGTTATAGCGTCGCAAATGTTTATCACTGAGTGTTGAGGTGGGCACCAAACGATTCTGTGTCTCCAGGACACCCAAAACGAGTGGTTTGCTGTGCATCTAGGATAAGTAATAAGGGAGTTATTGTGAGTTTAAGTGCCGTTTTAGGTTACATTTTTCGCTCGTGGATAATTCAGAGGCTGAGTGTTAGCATTGTGGTTTTTTTTTGGAAAAAAAAATTAAAAAGATCAGTTAGCTGAGTTTCTTCCCGTTACATGGATATAAAACATTCATAGTTTATTAAATATTAAGATTCCTTAGACGTTGTTTCCTGCAAATGACGCGTTTATCCGCCCGGTACCGGGCGGATGGTGCGTAACAGGTTAAGCAATGTGTACCTTATAAACTATAAGAAAATAACATTGTTATAATAAATGTTGATCCATGCTCATGAATGTTTAATAATCAATTTAGGCTTTAATATTTGTTGTTTTCATTTTCTACAGAGAAACACCTAGAGAGCCTTTTGGAGGAACTGGGGTTGGATCACCACATTGAAGAGAAGTTATCCCTAAGCACACTTCTGAGGATTGACAAGAAGACCATTACTGATGAACCTGCTAAGTGTAATTCAGATCTTCCATGGTATTTTCTGAAGAAACTAATGATGGTTAATGTGACAGCTAGGAATGTAAAATGTACACCTTCACATGAATCAGACTTGGATGATAACTTAGATCTTGATAATCTTGAGGAAAGTACACATTCAGGTGACACACTGAATCTGTTAGGATTATGTTTTAAACAGGACCCAGGCGCAGGCAATGACTGGAGATGTTTAAAAGGTTTATTGTTCTGAGACTCAGGCGGGTTTGGAGACTATGGAGGTCCGGAGTGGAGGTAGGCAGTTCAGGCTGGACTGAGAACAGGGCAGGCAGGTATGGTGAAGGAAGAAGCAGGCAGGTTGGCTGGAAGCTCTGGTGGCCGATGGCTGAGGGATCGTACTGGAAGTACAAGGAGAAACTAATTACAAAAAGTACAGAATAACACGCAGACAGGATAACTGAAATGAGCAGCCAGGAGGATGCAATACCACTGGTGTAGAAAACAATCTGGCGGTGAGTTGCTGGGAGACTGGAGTAGATATGCTGTGTCTTGATTGGATTGATGAGGGACAGCTGAGCCGGTCGGCCAGGTGAGTGCAATCAGGCTGCTGCCTGCAAGGGAAACCACACCCCCTCCACACACACACAGGGGAACAAACAGGGACACACAGGGACACACAGGGACACAGTTTGGGCCGTGACAGTACCCCCCCCTCAACGGGAGCCTCCAGGCGAACCACCAGGCTTGTCTGGGTGGTCTCTGTGAAAGTCCCGAATGAGAGAGGGACCTAGAATGAGCTTGCGGGACACCCAGCTCCTCTCCTCAGGACCATAACCCTCCCAATCGACCAGATACTGGTACCCACGGCCCCGGCGGCGAATGTCCAACAGCCGCCGGACCGTGTAGGCCGGGTGGTCATCAATAACAAGGGTGGGTGGAGGGGAGATGGCTGGAGGGCACAAAGGGCTGGAAAACACTGGTTTCAACTGGGACACATGAAAGGTAGGGTGAATTCTCATGGAGGGAGGCAGCTTGAGTCTAACAGCAGATGGATTGATTATGCGCTCGATCACATAGGGACCAATGAAGCGTGGTTTCAACTTCTTAGACTCAGCTTGTAAAGAAATATTTTTAGATGAAAGCCAAACTTTCTGACCTGGTTGGAACTGGGGAGCTGCGGTCCGGTAGCGGTTTGCAATATGCCGATTGCGTTCAGCGGAGCGGAGAAGGGCAGAGCGGGCATCCTTCCAGATCCTCCGACAACGACGGAGATGGGCTTGGACAGAGGGAACTGCGATCTCGTCCTCTTGGGCTGGGAACAAAGGGGGTTGATATCCAAGAGAACATTCAAATGGGGACATACCGGTGGCAGCACTAGACAGTGAGTTATGAGCGTATTCAATCCAGGGCAGATGTAAACTCCAGGAGGTGGGATTCCGGGAGGTGACACAGCGAAGTGCAGCTCCAAGGTCCTGATTGGCTCTTTCGGCCTGCCCGTTAGTCTGCGGATGATAGCCTGAGGAGAGACTGACAGATGCTCCAAGTGCTCGACAGAATGCTTTCCATACCTGAGATATGAACTGTGGCCCTCGGTCGGAAACAATGTCTGTTGGAATGCCATGAAGCCGGACCACATGATTGACTAGGAGGTCAGCAGTTCCAGAGGCTGTGGGGAGTTTAGGAAGAGGCACAAAATGAACCGCTTTGGAAAAGCGATCGACAATAGTGAGAATGGTTGAGTTACCCTGTGAAACCGGGAGGCCGGTAACAAAGTCTAGGCCGATGTGACTCCAGGGACGACTAGGGACTGGGAGAGGCTGGAGTAGACCGATAGGAGCCTGGTGTGAAGACTTGCTACGGGCGCAGACAGTGCAGGCCAGCACAAAGGCTCGAGAGTCCGCTTCCATGGAAGGCCACCAGAAGTGTCGTCTCAGGAGGGACAGGGTCCGATTCACACCCGGGTGGCAGGCAAAGCGGGAAGCATGGGTCCATAGGAGAACCTGTGAGCAGACAGAGTCAGGTACAAACAAACGGTTATCTGGACCATTTCCTGGATCTGGCTGGTCTCTCTGTGCATTCCTCACTGAGTTCTCAATCTCCCATGTCACAGCGCCCACCACTCTGGTAGCAGGGATTATGGTGTCAGGAACTATGGGGTCCTGATCCACTGCAAACTGCCGGGACAATGCGTCAGGTTTAAGGTTTTTAGAACCAGGTCGGTAGGTAAGGGTGAAGTTGAACCTGCCAAAAAACAATGCCCAGCGTGCCTGACGGGAGTTTAGTCGTTTGGCAGTTTGTATGTAGACCAGGTTCCTGTGGTCTGTCCACACAATGAATGGATGTTCACAGCCTTCCAGCCAGTGCCTCCATTCTTCCAGCGCAAGCTTTACAGCAAGCAGCTCCCTGTTGCCAACATCATAGTTGCGCTCAGAGGTTGTCAGTCGTCGGGAAAAAAAAGCACAAGGGTGAAGCTTTTGATCGGAGACTGAGCGTTGTGATAGAACAGCCCCCACACCGGTGTTGGATGCATCAACCTCAACAATAAACTGAAGAGATGGGTCAGGATTCATAAGAATAGGAGCCGAGGTGAAACGTCTCTTCAGCTCAGAGAAGGCAGCCTCAGCCTGAGTAGTCCATGAGAAGGGGATTGCTGGGGAGGTGAGTTGGTTGAGAGGACCGGCAACACGACTGTAGTCTCTGATGAACCGGCGATAGAAATTTGCAAAGCCCAAAAAACGTTGGAGCTGCTTCCTGGTGGAAGGTTTGGGCCATCGTGCCACTGCTTGTACCTTCTCTGGGTCTGTTCTCACCTGACCTTGCTCAATGATGTAGCCCAGGAAGTCCACTGAATCCACGTGAAATTTGCATTTCTCTACTTTGACAAACAGCTTGTTCTCGAGGAGCCTTTGTAGAACCTGCTGCACATGTTGGGTGTGTTCCTCCATGGTCTGTGAGAATATCAGAATATCATCCAGATACACAAATACTGAACGGTTCAGGAAGTCACGGAGGACATCGTTCACAAGAGCCTGGAAGACAGCTGGGGCATTAGTGAGTCCAAAGGGCATCACTAGATACTCGAAATGGCCTAGTGGGGTGTTGAATGCGGTCTTCCACTCGTCTCCTTGACGTATGCGGACCAGGTGGTAAGCATTCCTGAGGTCGAGTTTCGAGAAAATGGTGGCCTTCTGTAGGGGTTCGAAGGCTGAATTGATGAGGGGCAGTGGATACTTGTTCTTGATGGTGATGTTGTTAAGGCCCCGGTAGTCAATGCAGGGGCGCAGGGAGCGGTCTTTCTTGGATACAAAGAAGAAGCCTGCTCCGACGGGGGAAGAAGAGGGTCTTATGATGCCAGCAGCGAGTGAGTCTTTGATGTATGTCTCCATGGCCTCACGCTCAGTTCGGGACAAGTTAAACAGGCGACTGGATGGGAGAGATGCCCCAGGAAGAAGATCTATTGTGCAGTCGTAAGGGCGATGAGGGGGCAGAAAAAGGGCTCGCTGCTTGCTGAAAACCTCTCCCAGGCTATGATAAACCGGAGGGACAGCGGACAAGTTGAGTGGCTCCTGCTGAACTGGGGGAATACCGACCTCTGCTGGGGGAATTGCAGACCGCAGGCATGAAGAGTGACAAAAGGTACTCCAACTCCTTACTTGATTCTCCGACCAGTCTATGTGGGGGTTATGCAGTCTTAACCATGGCTGGCCCAGAACTAGGGGTGTGTGAGGGGAGGACATGACGTGGAACTGAATCATTTCATGGTGATTACCGGACAGGACGAGATGTAGGGGTTCGGTGACATGGGTAACGTGTGCCAGGAGCTTCCCATTCAGACCTCGAGCATTGAGAGGAGCTGTCAGAGGTTGAGTTGAGATGCCGGCTGAGGCAACCAGTTGGGCATCCAAAAAGCTCTCATCAGCCCCAGAGTCCAGTAGGACAGGCAGAGAGAGAGACTGTTGGTTTAACAACAGTGTGGCTTCAAGTGGCTTGCGGGTCTGGGGGGTTGAGGAAGAAACAGCCTTGCTCACCAGTATCCCCACCTTTACTGGCGAGCACCCTCTTTTGGGCGCTGGGGGCATGTGTCCACGAAATGACCGGAGTGAGCACAGTAGACACAAAGTCCTTCTCTTATTCTCCGGAGACGTTCTTGGGGAGTGAGTCGGGCTCTGCCTAGCTGCATCGGTTCCTCTGAAGACAGGAGAGGAGAAAAGACTTCAGATGGGGCACTGGGACTTGGGAAAGTTTCCGACCCGAATCTTGCGAGAGGAGACGAGACAGGGCGAGAGTGGAGTGACCCAGGAGATCGGCTGGCTCTTTCCCTACGGCGCTCCCTAAGGCGATTATCCAGTCTTATGGCTAGAGAGACCAACTCATCCAAGTTAGCTGATTCGTCCCTCACTGCTAACTCATCCTTAACCGAATCAGTTAGCCCTGTTTGAAAAACCCCTTGAAGCGCTGTGTCATTCCAACCCGCCTCTGCAGCTAAGGTCCTAAATTCCACTGAGTATTCGGCTACACTACGGGAGCCCTGTCGCAGTGAGAGGAGGCGTTTAGTAGCGTCCCTACCGCTGACGGGGTGGTGGAATACTTTCTTCATTTCCTCTACAAACTCTGGATAAGAATTACAAAGGTTGGACTGACTCTCCCATACAGCTGATGCCCAGGCTAGGGCGCTACCTGTAAGTAAACCTATCATATAACAAATCTTAGCTCTGTCGTTAGCATAAGTAGACGGCTGCTGCTCAAACACAAGAGAACACTGCATTATGAAAGACTTACATGTCCCTAAGGCACCTGCGTACCGCTCTGGAGTGGGAATATTAGGCTCACGTGAAGGGAGAGCGGGCTGGGCTGGAACCGGTGCTAACTCTTGTGGGGGAGCTGGATCTTCAGGAGCAGGCGGAGCAAGATGAGTTGAAACCAGGTTGAGGTGATGTCCCATCTGTGCTACGTTGGCAGCTAGTGATGCAAGGTTATCCATAACCTCTCTGAGCATCTGGTCATGCCGGCCCACGAGGACGCCTTGGTTGGAGAGAGCCTCACGAATTGGGTCCGAGCCTGCTGGGTCCATGGTGGCCAGATTGTTCTGTTAGGATTATGTTTTAAACAGGACCCAGGCGCAGGCAATGACTGGAGATGTTTAAAAGGTTTATTGTTCTGAGACTCAGGCGGGTTTGGAGACTATGGAGGTCCGGAGTGGAGGTAGGCAGTTCAGGCTGGACTGAGAACAGGGCAGGCAGGTATGGTGAAGGAAGAAGCAGGCAGGTTGGCTGGAAGCTCTGGTGGCCGATGGCTGAGGGATCGTACTGGAAGTACAAGGAGAAACTAATTACAAAAAGTACAGAATAACACGCAGACAGGATAACTGAAATGAGCAGCCAGGAGGATGCAATACCACTGGTGTAGAAAACAATCTGGCGGTGAGTTGCTGGGAGACTGGAGTAGATATGCTGTGTCTTGATTGGATTGATGAGGGACAGCTGAGCCGGTCGGCCAGGTGAGTGCAATCAGGCTGCTGCCTGCAAGGGAAACCACACCCCCTCCACACACACACAGGGGAACAAACAGGGACACACAGGGACACACAGGGACACAGTTTGGGCCGTGACAGAATCCCCTTGATATTATAACTGCTCTCTTCCTGTGCTCTGATGGTTTTGTACAGCAGGAAATGGCCCTCAAAATGTCTATGTGTCAGTTTTCCGTGCCTCTGTTGCTTCCCAACTGTGACACAAAGCAGTGCACACTCATGCTTTGGGCCATGAGAGACATTGTTAAAAAGTACAGACCTCAGTCACTTTCAGAATCCAAGGGATTGATTGAAGAGAGAATTGTTGTCTCTGAACTTCCAATGATATCTTTTGTGAGACTGGGTGAGTGCTCCTTGTCCAAGTCAAAGATCCTCAATGAGCTTCTGAGCAATTCTCAGCAGTACCATGACACCTTTGTTCACTCCAACATGGAGGGTGGTGACAGTCCAAGGAGAATATCCAGTGGATTGGTTGAAATGACTTGGTACCTCCCTTGTGGGAACAAAAACATGGATGTCTTCAGCGAGCCAGTTGCTGTAGCTAACCTTCGTGGGGACATTGCTTCATATCAAACACAATTTTCTTTCTTGTGTCAGACATCTGCAGCAGTTTTTGTGTTCTTTGACGCTTTGGACTCTGAGTGTGAGCTGCTAACCAACCAAAACCACAAGGCACAGATCTTCTTGGTGGGTAACCGTCAAAGCAAAGATTTCAAATTAGATGCTGTAAAAAAGGTAGCAACCAAGTTAAGGTTAACCAAGAGAAACATCCTTTTGAAAGATAAGCACATAAATGATGCAGACTTTGTCAAAGATTTGCGGAAAAAAGTCAGCAATGCATTTGAAAACACAAAGGTGAAGATGGGAATTGAGAAGATGGCTGACATTGCCCGTAAACATGGAATCTGTGTTGAGTGCCAGACAGCGAAGAAAAATGCAGATGCTATCACTGCAGAAATTCAAGACATTCTTAAATACAAAGAGGTTCAGCTTCCCTTGCAAGGCCAAATATGGAAGGACCTTACTCGCTTGGAGAAAGAAGAATTGCGACTTCGGCAAGTTGGGTCTGAAAATATAGAAAAGTACAAAAGTGATCTTCAGCTACAGAAAACCAAACTTTGGGAAGAACAGAACTCTCATGACATCTCAAAGGCAATGACATGTTTCATCAATGCAATATCAAGCCCAGGGATTGAGAGGTGCTATTTCCTGAAATGGATGCGAATCAACCTCGATAACGTGTCTCGGGAAAAACTCTTTGACCTCAGGGAGCAGTACAAAGAAAAATGCAAAAACCCTGAGAACAAAGAGGAGATCAAGGAGATTGACAAACAACTTTCCAACAGCTCATTAGGGACTGAACACTTCTTCCGTGAAATGGGGCAGATCTATGAAGCTTCCCTTTCCCTTCCTGAAACAGACGCAGCACGTCAACAACTACAGCATCTCCCCAAGCTATGTGCTGAGTTAATGATTGATGGATTTCCACTTGAGCTTGTAGATGGAGAAGCATCCAACATACCTCTCAGATGGGTGACTGACGTTCTCTCTCAGCTCAATGACTTGGTGTCTCCTAAGAACAAGATCCTGGTAGTCACAGTTCTTGGAGTTCAGAGCACAGGAAAGTCCACTCTCCTCAACACCATGTTTGGAGTGCAGTTTGCAGTCAGCAGTGGTCGATGCACTCGAGGTGCCTTTATGTTGCTGATTAAAATCAATGAAGATGTCAGAAAAGACTTCAACTGTGACTTCATGGTGATCATTGACACTGAGGGCTTAAAGTCACCAGAGCTCGCACAACTGGACAATAGCCACGAGCACGACAATGAGCTTGCAACACTTGTTGTGGGGCTGAGTGATATCACCATCATCAATGTTTCAATGGAGAATTCAACAGAAATGAAGGACATCCTACAGATAGTTGTACACGCTTTCCTCAGGATGAAAGAGGTGGGCAAAAAGAAGCCCAAATGTCAGTTTGTTCACCAGAATGTGTCTGATGTTTCAGCCCATGACAAGAACCTGCGAGACAGGAAACTGCTCCTGCAACAGTTAAACGAGATGACCCAGGCAGCAGCCAAAATGGAAAAGAAAGAAGAGTACTCGAGCTTCACTGATGTGATGGAGTACAGTCCAGACACTGGAAACTGGTACATTCCTGGACTCTGGAATGGAAACCCACCGATGGCACCAGTCAATGCAGGCTACAGCGAGGCTGTCTATGAGCTCAAGAAGAACATCATCCACATTTTGGAAAGTTGTGGATCATCAGCTAATAATATCTTGGAGTTTACAGAGTGGATGAAGAGCCTGTGGACGGCAGTAAAACATGAAAACTTCATCTTCAGCTTCAGAAACAGTCTCGTGGCTGATGCATACATGAGGCTGTGCACAGAATTCAACAAATGGGAATGGGACTTCAAAAAAGAAATGTTCACATGGGTTACACAAGCTGAAACAAGAATCTCCAACTTCGGTACACCTGCTGATAAATCTAACATATCTGACATGACCGAACTTCATTTGCTATTGAAAAACAAAGTTTTGACAGAGCTGTCTGAATGGGAAACAAAGCTTCTTGAAAATCTGGACCAGTACTTCAAGCAAACAGAGGGTCATGTCTATCTTGTTGAAGGATACAGAGAGGAGTTTAAAAACAGTGCTTAGAGCCTTCGACGAGAAATGGAAAGCTCTGTGTTTAATCAACTCAAAGCAGCAGCCGACATCAGACAGGGGATGACTGAACTTGATAAAATCAAGGAGAACCACACAAAGGACTTAGAGGGCAGAGTTTGTGCATTGATTGGCAAATGCCGAAAGGAAAAAGTCCAGATGAAAGAGAAAGAGCTGGACAAAGAATTTGAAAAGATGTGGACTGAAACAGTGAAGGAACTTTCCTTTACAGAAATGAAGGAGGAGGACATTTTCACCAGTGTGTCTCACCGCCTGAGAACAAATCTATCAACCAAGGGAGGTCATGCAAGGGATTTGTTAAGTCAAAAAAGCCTGAGAGAATGTGGACTGGGGCCATTTAAATATACAGTTGAAGGACTCTTCAGTCAATGTGCAGACACATTTAAAAAGTGGTTAAACATACCAGGTAATGCAAAGGCTGTACAACAAACAACTGACAGCCTCATTGCAGTTTGCTCACAGATGGTGACTGACAAAGTGCAAAGAAAGAGTAATTACCATGATACCTACATCGATGAGATTTTAAACATGATTGATGAGAGGCTGCAAAACAATCATGATGTTGGAACAGACATCACTTTTGAAGTCTCTCTGAAACAGCACATCTGTGGAGACGCAGCCAGAAGGTTTCAGAGAATGCATGAAGATTTCCTCCAAAAGAAGGATCCCTACAGATGTCTGAAGGAAAACAAAGAAAAGTTTCTTGATGATTTCAAAGACGTGTTCCATAATGTAGACCAGTGCCAGAAGAAGGCAGAAGAATTCACAGACCGATGCTTGAAGCCTGCAGTCGAAGACTTTGTCAACCGTTCCCTGGGTCCTGATATCATTGGTGAAATGAAGACAAGAGAGGAGTTCAGCACAAGAATGTCCTTCCAGTATTCACTTTTACTGGATCTGCTCTCAGAGGATGACTTTAAAAAGTATGAGAGCTTTATTTCCTCTTATGAGAAATATGTGAAGGAATGGATACTCAACAAAATATTGGAACGCTTCTCAAATGGGTCTACGATGTTTGAGGATCCACATCTCCAGTCATGTGTCAACAGCATAAATAATGCTATCCAGAAAGCTAAAACAGAAAAGAGTGGCAACTTAAAGTCATTTGTTGAAGTTGTCTGTCAGGAACTTGGTGACAAACTGGTCATTTCCCAGGATGCTCTTGGGGCATTCATGACCCTGAACAAGGCCGACAAGGAACAGTTTGCTCACAGGCTCACTGAGTGTGTGACAGAGATGGCACACACTCTTAGAGAGAAGTTTAAAAAAACAAACATCCAAACTAAACTACAGAGCCTTCATGTGAATCCTCAGGACAAGCTTTTCAGCACACTGATTGGATGTGGTAAACAGTGTCCGTTCTGCAAAGCACCCTGTGAGGCAGGAGGAAGAGCCCACACTGAGCACTTCGCTTCACTTCATCGTCCAGAGGGTCTGGGTCAATACAGATGGAGTGATTCAGAAAAACTTTGCATTGACATATGCTCTTCCTCTGTGAACAGTGACGAAGGTTTTAGCTGCAGTGCTACAAAAGATGAATGGCACCCTTACAAGCGTTACAAAGAAATCTATCCGGACTGGAAAATCCCACCAGATGCAAGCCTCCAGGCATCAGACTACTGGAAATATGTACTGGCAAAGTTCAACAAAGAGTTTGCAGCAGCATACGATGCAAAGCCTGCTGATATTCCTGCAGCTTGGAAACGTATCACACCTGAGCAAGCAGAGGCAAGCCTCAAAGAGTCATTTCATATCAAATGAGAAACTACAAGCTTCGTGCTCACAGAGGGTCCCGTCCTCCTCATTACAGTCATCATCCTCTCATGGACATTTAGATTACACTTGATTTATATGAAGAGAAGCACACAAAGTAACATGCTGTTTATGAGATGGCAAGGTTGACCATATATTTCAACAACAACTTACAAGGAATTTGTAAACGTTTCAGTTTGATTAACATACTTTAATTACTTCTTTTTTTGGTTGTTATTGTAGTATCAATTAATCAAATTATTTCCTTAAAGTAACTGATGCAAACATTTTTGTTTTTATGTTTTTCTGTGCTTTTGTCGTAAACACATTAACAATTGTAATGTTTTAAAATATCATTCAGTCTTCATGTCAACATCAAGATTATACAATGTCTTTATTTGTATTTCAAATAAGTATCTGATTCTTATTATTTACATTTTTATTGACACATTTATAATTGTTGTCTTTTCATTTCTGAGCTGCATCAAAAGCCACACATTTAGATTTTTAAATCAGTGAATGAATCATTGTGTTTTAGTGGTGGTACAGTCAACATGTAAACATGACAGAAAGTCTGTTGTAATCAAGTTCAGTTTGACATGTGACCGTTTCCCAGAGAGTTAGAATCTATTCTTATTTTGTTTCATTTATATATTTACATTTTCAATGTTTAACATATCATTCAATCTAAATGTCAACATGTAGATTACACATGAATGTTGTTCTTACCTTATTGAGTGCTATATGGCATTGCCTTACCAAAAACCTGAAAGTCTTTCTTTGTATTCCAATCAAGTATTTAGCTCCAAATATTTACATTTTAATGTTCATGTTATAATATTTACTCAACATGTATTCTGTTAGTTTTCATTTTCAAATGCCACATTTTTAACATTTTTAGATCAATTAAAGGATCATTTAGTTCATATTCAGCATGTCAACATGTAAACATGACAACAGGTTTGAATCAACTTAAGGATGATATAAAGATGGTATTGTTTTTGTGAATATTTATTTTGTTGCATTTTTTATGTTTAAAAGATATTCCAGTCTAAATGTCAACATGTCGGTTATCCTTCAGGTTGTTTTTATTACCTAATCCAGTTTGACATTTAATTGTCTTTGTTCAAAATCTATAACCACTTTGTTTCCTGTCATTGAAGAATCTGATATCACATATTTACATGTATTACTCACTTAAAAGATCATTCAATATAAAAGTGCTATTGTCAACAAGTAACAGCATCATATATGATCTTTCTTTTACTCAGATCTTCTAATCTTTTGTTTCTGTGAAGTATCTGATTCTTTATATTTACGTAATAAAAAATACCATTCATTCTTTATACTGTTCATTTCTTTATAATGTTAACATGTATACTTACTGTTTACTATTTCAATAAAGAGACCACATCTGCAGACTGGCTATGGATGTCTTTAATGTTTCCCAGATCAGAATCACAGCATAGTGTATAATAACTTCTAAAGTAAACAGAAATATCATCACCTCATTTATTTATATAGTTTAAATATACTTTCTTTTTTAATAATCATCTTTTTTTAATACCATTATTTAAAAAATGTTGTTCATCTCAAATCTTAGGATTCTGAATACAACAAATAATGTAAAAACAAGACAACAGGTGCAACTCTGCAATGAATCGTGTGTGTGTGTGTGTGTGTGTGTGTGTGTGTGTGTGTGTGTGTGTGTGTGTGTGTGTGTGTGTGTGTGTGTGTGTGTGTGTGTGTGTGTGTGTGTGTGTGTGTGTGTGTGTGTGTGTGTTTACCGTGGGCCACATTAAGTCACTTTGGTTTGCTTGGCTGACTGCAGTTTGCTGAGGCTAGCTGTGTCCACATACATCCAGTCTGATCCACGGCTAATCACAGGTTCAGACTCTGAAAGTGAGAGACATTCAGATTAACTTAAAGTTGAATTTAAACTGTTAACAAGAAACTAGAAGTAAAGAATGTTTTGAAGGATGTGTGTGCATGTTTTGCTTTCTAGTGTTTTTGTGTTGATTTGTCCCATAACTGTATATTTTGCTAATTAAAAACACATGATTACATTTGGATAAAGAAAGTATAGATGGAAACACAACAAGGGGAAGTCGGTCCATGTCATTCATTATCTTCATCTTCAGGTCAGCCGAGTTGACAATAATGAATAAATGACTGACCTGTGTTCAACCCTGAGCATTGTTTTAACAGTGTTAAAGATACATTCAGCCAGTTATATCATTGTTCAAGAAATCAATCACATGGTCTTACTGAAAACTGTCCTTTACCTATTCATTCTGAACATGGACCCCAGCAGACTACTGACATCTAGTGGACATGAATTGCAACAACACCTACTTTAAACTCAGGATTTCTCTTTCTAATTGTTATTTTTAAAACATAAAGACATGGAACCTTAAACATTTCTTAATTGGACCTGACAATTAAAGACAATTGTTAATTGACTGTTAGCACTGTCATTTTTTTAAAGTAAATAATTTAATTTAAAACACAACCATAGCCTCAAGACATGCAAAGTGAATTAAGAAGAGCAACTATCTGCAATTGACAACAACTTAATATGTTTAACTACAGTTGTCCCAATTGAAGCTCCCGTCACAGTGTACTGACGGATTCTGCAGTCCATTGCTGCTGTCATCATCAAACATCTCCACACACAGACAACACAATCATATCTGTCTACTGATTTATCAGGAAAACTCACAAGGTTTATCCCAATATCCATCCTCAACTTGACCCGGAAATCGATCGTTGAAGAACATCATGATTCCTTAAACGTGTGCGGTGGAGTCGAGGAGGGAGTAGGCTTTTACATTTGCTTGATTTTTTGTAAAATAGAAATATCTTTGATTAAGGATGAGATCCTTCTCTACGACACATTAAAGTGTTTGAAATAAACTTACACATTAAAAAATAATGGTTTGATAATAATTATTGTCACTATTAATGAATAATTTACAGTTCCTAATAGTGGTTTATTTGCATGTGTGGATAAAGGACACTGCATTTAAAACAATTCATTGGTCAATAAAATGATTATTATTATTTAGTTTATTTCAATTTTATTTCAATTAATACATTTGTGTCTGAATTCTTAATTTAGTTTTTGTGTGTTTTTTATTTGTTGTCTTAATATTAATATTTTGTCAAAGAGTGAGTTCTGCCAACTTCTACTATCCAAAAATGTAAATATTCTTCGACTTTTACTAGCTATAGACATGGTCTTCCTGTTAACAGTAACAGGTAGTAATCAGATATCCTTATTTACAGTCTAGTAAACTTCTTGTTACTATTTAATGCGACTTCATAAACTGGCTGTCATTTTCCTTGTATACAACGTGGTGCTCCCAAGAGGTGATTTGATGTAATTTAAGTTATACAAATATAATAATACATAATAAATAATATATAAAATAAATAATAGAACATTTATACATATATATTTTTTTTCTCTGCAGGTTATCAATTATGATTTTATAAATTCTAGCAGTTTTATTTATATTAATTATCATTAATAATTGTTAATAACCAGACTTGCTTAGACATTTTGGTGGCCCTTTTTGAGGGGTACTATGGTCATTACTTTAGGCACTAAAAGTGAAGCGTAGAGCCCCCGCAAGCTTTAAGATGAAGTATGATGTCAGTATATTTTATACAGTAGTATGTTATTACTTTTAGAAAAATCAGGTGCATAACATGATAAAATGTGAATTGTCTTTAACCACAACTATTTTAACTGTCAGTCTGACTTTAAAATGCAGTTATAGTGAAACCTTTATATTGCTCCCGCAAAGGCCTCCTGTGCTGTGTTTTTTGCATCCCCCTGTTATTTCAGCCAAGATGAGTGTTTCCCACGAGGTGCATGCAAAACACGGCACAACACCTGTTGTTCTGTGATTTTTGATAACACACAGATGGCAAGTACCAATTGACTCAATCTGTGTAAGGCCAGGGAAAGCCCAACATGAAAACTATTTAGGGGTCTTAAAGAGAGAATTTAAACAATAATTGACAAAGAAAGTTTTGCCTACCTTTGTTGATTAACCATGTTAGAAACGATACCTCTTCTTTTACCCCGGATTGTTTATCTACTGTAGGCTATATGCAATATTTTGTCGAGCCTATATCTGTCCTGAGTCAGGTTTGCATTTCTCTGGCGATGCCAAACCTTTTCCAGGCATCTCCTTTTATATTCCTAGTGCAGTAACTTTCTGTTTTGTTTCCCAGAAACGATGGGGAAGGGAATCTGATACATCATAATATTCCTTGGTAATAAACAATTTTCTTTTTATTGAAATAGTAATGAGCTCATTAATCATACCTTATTCACAATAGCGTATATGACAACATCTATTTGTACTGGTGTAATTCGGCTGACTTTTATATTTGATCCAATTGGTAGATAGGCTATATTTACACCATAACGGACCGTCCACACAGCAGCGTTAAAAAATCTTGAAACGCTTCTGCCCATTCACTTTGAATGGGGTGACGTCACTTTCCCTCACTTTTCGCCGAACTGCATTGTGGGCAGGCGAGCGGAGATTTTCAGGATTTTCAGGATTCAAAGTTGAGCAATGTTCAACTTTTGAAGCTGAGGTGGAAGCGTCAGCCAATCAAATCCCGTGTATGCAAATCTGACAGTTCAAGCGCTAGCCAATCAAACGGCGTGTATGCTGGGAGAGACATACCGCCGGTAATTTCCTCATATTCCAAAAAATGGAGGAGAAATTAGCGGTAGGGAATCACCCGGTGCTTTATGACCAGTCCCTATTTACCTACCGGGATATAAACCGGAGGAGCCAGGCATGGAGGGAGGTGGCAGAGACAGTGGTATGTTTTCGCCTGTTTGGGGAGTTTATATCCAGTTTACTTCAAACTTTTTTGCTTCGTATGTCGGGGGCGGGAGATTCATGTGATTGGTTGTTGGTGCCTTGCTCGCAAAAAATCCCCAAGCTTCAGATACGCCCACCTCCAAGATTTTTTTAACGCTGCTGTGTGGACGGGCCGTAACGGTGCACAGCTGATAGAAAGGGACACCTAGTGGTTAAAGCACGTTATTGAATTTTATTATTTGTATTATTAGATATTAATAGGAGACACAGACAGACAAACTAATAAGGATTTAAAATAAAGAAGTAAACACAATAAGTGTGGCTTGATATTGAGTTAGAAAAAGGTTGATATTTCTTCGTTACAGCAGCATGTGTAACAGTTTTAAATATGCAGTGGTGTTTATTTGTAAATCATTTAGTATGATCACACACATTCTGTGTTTTATATTTAATAATTCTGTGTTCTTTATTTATTGAATGTTCAATACCTGACAAGGTCGGAGATGAAAAACTTGGGTCGCAGGTTCCTCAACAGTGCATTACAAGACATCTATCAATATGTGTGTATACCTCCACCATTAAACTGTCGTATTCTGCACATTTCTTATACTATCTACATACATCTTATAAGAGTATAATACATATGTATAATATCAGTTCAAATAAGTGCTTAAACATACAGTAGTTAACATTGCAGGAAAGCAATATATTAGTACTTTGTCAGGCTTAATATTTATCTGTATACCCCCCATAATAACGTGCTTTAACCACTAGGTGTCCCTCTCTATCAGCTGTGCACCGTTATGGTGTAAATATAGCCTATCTACCAATTGGATCAAATATAAAAGTCAGCCGAATTAGTATTGATACTGCAAGGAGACTTATATTGTGAAGAGAAATTGAAGATGTTGTTTAATTGCTGATATATTTATGATCCATGTCACATATTCAGTTTCGGCGGCAGTTCTTCCTGTTTGTCCAGAAGTCTTCTCATCAGGGCTCTAGCGAACTACGGCAGATATGTAATATTTAATGCAGCCGAACCGTGTATTACAATGCCGTTATGTGATGACCTCCAAAGAGAAAAGCAAGCAAACTCGGAATAAAGTATTATTTTATTTTTAAAAAATGTTTTCGGATTTCACATCTTATAAACATCATATCCCAGCTTGCATTGCGGCTAAAACATCCAAATCACCGAGCTGAGGATCTTGCCTACGTCTGTTTCCGGTATTGTTTATGACGGATGTATTTTGTTATTACTGTAGTGCCGAGAGACGGGAGTCGGAGGCGGGGCATCAAAGGTACAAGCTAGACTTTTATTTAGCATCAGAACAACATGTAAACAGCTTCAAGCCCGGGAAGCGAAGACCGGGGTAAACAGGAAGTCTGGTTAACAAAAATGTCCGTGTGGAACAATACCCCAACCCATAGATCCGTGGGTGAATAATGTCAATCACCACATTACACACATTCCTTCACATTTGAATTTGAATTTACATTAAAGCATTTCGTGAGGCCTTCTAAAATGTTTTTAACACTAGAACCGCCAATTGGGTCAATTTGACCCAGAGCTGTTTTTTATTGTGTGTAACTTTTTTTCAATAAAATATTAAAGTCTTCCAGTCCGTAACCTTTCCTGAAAGTGTGTTATGTAGCACCCTACTGTATGTTGTTAAAAATTGTCAATATGAAGTCAGATGAAAGTACGTTATGCTGGCCGGGGTGTCTAAATAATGCTTCCGGGCCAGCGGGCCATTTATAATGTCGAGCCCTGTCATATGAAAAGCTGAGAGTCCACAGATTCTATTGGTATACGTTTCATCCCTGTGCGATCAAAACTCACTGTTCAATAAAAGAACATTTTACCTTGAAAATCAATGCATTCTAATAGCGGGTCAATTTGACCCAGGTGGCGGTTTTAGGTATAAAAAAACCTCTGGCGGTTCTAGTGTTAAATATAATTAGGGTTGTAGTTGAAGAGTTTGTAAACTAGAGTTTTGCCTGGCAACGCAATCGCACAACGGCACGTCCGTTAATTCCACAACCACACACATGGATTAACATCGATTTAATACATTAATGTAGCCTTTGTTTCTGCTAAAAGAGGTGTCAACCAGCTGGGGCAACAAGAAAATCGGCGAAATCGAGTGTGACTATTAAAAAATAAATAATGATTATATTAATATTGACAATAGCAACCGACCGTCGGGGTAGAGCATTTGCCGGAGAGCGTTCTCATGGCGTCTATTATCAATGCTATGGGAGGTCTATGGGACGCCCTGCCCGTTGAAAACTGACGCTCAAGGGGTACCCTGTGCGTAATAGGGTGACGGGGAGGGGCCCTGACCGACCATCAACATGTGACGGGTTGGGAGTGAGAACGTGTTGCCTGTGCAGACCACCAGATCAGCAGGGAGTCACTGTCTCTGCATTGGGGCCCCCTGCTGGTGAGGTGGAGAGTTACATTGTTACTCATTGCAGTGAGGGAGACATTGTGCGAGGGAAGATGGACACAGACAAACAGACACTCAGTATCCGAGTAACTTCAGCTGCTGAGTGTCTGTTTTTGCACAACTTTGGAAAGAAAGATCAGGTGTAATGTAATTTAATAAAAAACAGGCCAACTGCAACAGCTCCACACACAAGTAAGTCAAATACGATCATTGAACAGTTGATGCAAACCATGTAAAATATGTTTAAAATAATGTCAGCAATGTGATGGGAACTCAGAGATGGCTTTTATTGCACATGCCCCTCTGAAAAGCAGGAGACCAACCATAAGTTTCACTTTACTGGAAACTATAATCGTTCCTGCCTGGGAAACAAAACAGAAAGTTACTGCACTAGGAATATAAAAGGAGATGCCCTGGAAAAGGTTTGGCATCGGCAAACCTGACTCAGGACAGATATAGGCTCGACAAAATATTGCATATAGTCTACAGTAGTTAAACAATCCGAGGTAAAAGAAAAGGTATCATTTCTAACATGGTTAATCAACAAAGGTAGGCAAAACTTTCTTTGTCAATTATTGTTTAAATTCTCTCTTTAAGACCCCTAAATAGCTAGTTTTCATGTTGGGCTTTCCCTGGCCTTACACAGATTGAGTCGATTGGTAATTGCCATCTGTGTGTTATCAAAAATCACAGAACAACAGGTGTGTTATGCCGTGTTTTGCATGCACCTCGCGGGAAACACTCATCTTGTTGCGTGCACGTATGAATGAATATGTTTAATATATTTACATTTTATATGAATGATATATATGTTGTTCCTTTAATTTAACATTATCATTTAGGTTGCATACTAAGAGGCAATGGCGCTAATGCAAACGTGTGGTTTTAACTTACAAGTAAATATATCTTCGCTAATATTTAACATAAGGTTTATCATTCTTTCTGCCTTCACATGATACAGGGATTCATGAAGTGAAGGTGTGGGTAGCAGATACTGTAAGAATCACCCACAATGAGTCATAGAACTATGCAAACTGGTTTACTGACTTTCCTATTGTGTTGATTCTGGCTGGAGATTGTTAAGTGACAGTGGTTACATAACATTCTCAACCAACAAAACCTGTGGGCATGCACGAATGCACGAGTCAGGTGGCACAGGTCCTTAAACCAATAGCACTACCCTGGCCTTACACAGATTGAGTCAATTGGTACGTGCCATCTGTGTGTTGTCAAAAATCACAGAACAACAGGTGTTGTGCCGTGTTTTGCATGCACCTCGCGGGAAACACTCATCTTGGCTGGAATAACAGGAGGATGCAAAGAACCAGCGTTGCCAAATAATGCATCCACATAGTAGGCCTAACTTTGTTTCTAGAGTAAGGACACTTCAAATCAAACTGAATCAAATGGTGTTATCAGCACATACTTTATTTGACAGAGTGGATGTTACATTGTTTTTTTCACATTTAAAAACCTCATTTTAGAACAACAGTTTATTAAAGCTGTCTGAAATGCTTAAAAACACAGCGAAAAGAACACAAAAGAGTTCGCCCTGAGAAATAATGAAAGCTTAATCAAATAAACCTTGCAAACTTAGACCAATCATATCAAGGAAATAAAATATTAATGACTCTTAATGTTCATAAACTATAGACTTCAGATTATTTATCATCATTGATGAACCAAAAAGAAAATTATATCGTTTCCAAACCGTACTTTGCCGTACAAATTATTGAAATGTCTGGGCGTTTTCGCTTTATGCTGTGCGCGCTCCCGCGAGGTGCATGCATGTCTCGGCGGGCATAACACCTGTTGTCCAGGGTGGCTGACGGCGTGCACGTATGAATGAATATGTTTAATATATTTATATATATGAATGATATATATGTTGTTCCTTTAATTTAACATTATCATTTAGGTTGCATACTAAGAGGCAATGGCGCTAATTCAAACGTGTGGTTTTAACTTACAAGTAAATATATCTTCGCTAATATTTAGCATAAGGTTTATCATTCTTCCTGCCTTCACATGATACAGGGATTCATGAAGTGAAGGTGTGGGTAGCAGATACTGTAAGAATCACCCACAATGAGTCATAGAACTATGCAAACTGGTTTACTGACTTTCCTATTGTGTTGATTCTGGCTGGAGATTGTTAAGTGACAGTGGTTACATAACATTCTCAAACAACAAAACCTGTGGGCATGCACGAATGCACGAGTCAGGTGGCACAGGTCCTTAAACCAATAGCACTACACCGCTGCATGGCACGAATTGTTGTGGGCTGGGCTGGGTCAGAGTCCTGCCCGTTCCTAACTCATCACGTTTAATCTTTCCTTCATGGCTCATATAGTCTGCTGATTGTTTTTAGCCACTGTGAGTTTTGTGTTACATAGTTGTTGGAGTAGATGGTGTTACACTGTTACAGGATTCTTTTCAATGTTTTCAGTGAGAAGCTGTTTGAATAATCTGGAGAGTGTGGGATGGCTGAGAGTGTATCAGCAATGGGTAGCTCTGATGATGAGGTAAACAATTAAATAACTAAAACATTACAGTACAAATAGATGTTGTCATATACACTATTGTGAATAAGGTATGATTAATTAACTCATTACTATTTCAAATTAAAACATATTTTTCTTATTACCAAGGCATATGATGATGTATCAAATCCCTTCCCTGACCCGTGCCTTGAGGAAGGAAAGAACACTCCAGCAGCACCAGAGTCCGACCGTAAGTGTGACTGTTAATAACTGATCTAATGTAACAAATATATACGCAGCGATATGTAAAGATACTGAGATGTACTTTTCTTCTCTTATGACAGATGTTCCTCCACCAGGGGGAGTAACAGTTCTTAATTCTGACCAGGAGACAGTTTCTCTTGGTTTTCCACCCACTGCAGATTACGCAGATTACATTGTGGTGGGCATTTAAATTCCCTTAAGAGAAACTGATAAATGATTAATACACAAATGTGTCTTTTGCTATATTTAATAAAGTAATAAAGAAAGTCAGACACAATTTAAATCAATCCAAAATGCAGGAACAGAGCAACTTCATCGTCAAAGGATAAAGAAGTTCTGCAAAAGTTGAATAGCAGCTAAAAAAAAGAGACATGAAATAATCAAAAAGTAAAGCATACATTAGTAACAAAATAAAAAAAAGACAAATAAGTACACAACCATAGCTACAAAATTAGAAGCAGCAATTTCAGTAAACTAAGTGACATATATGGCATTGAAGTATTGTGACCTAAAAAGAATATAAGTTGGGATATTTATAAAAATAAGTATGTTCTACATTAAAGGGATTATAGCGCCGTACAAATTGCAGATAGTGTTTATATCTCACATTGCAGGTTTATTGCACAGGATTGCAAGAGTCTCTATTTTTTTGGGTGGTTATACAGTCATTCAACATAAAATAATTCCTAATAGTATCTTTGTTTATGAGTTGGTGAAAGCTAGAGTTCATACTGACCATGGGATACTGGCCCTCAAGATGGCACAATGTATCCAGCACCAATTATTGGCCAGTTGTCGATGAGTGTCCTCCTTAGCCGCTTTCACACAAAGTACTTGCGAGCAAAAAAAATGGCGGCTTCACAAAACTTTTCAGAGTTTTACGGGGCGTGGTTTGCAATTCGCCCAGCCAATTAGAAATTGTTAGTGTGGCCGACACACCCACGAACCATTTCCTCCGCAGTTAAGTACTACCTCTCTAGCAGGGACTATCTGGGGGTGAAAAGGTTCGCGCGAACTAGGGACTAGGCCCAGATCCTTTTTGGTGTGAAACCAAATCTCCCCCCCCTATCGGCCTAGTTCGGGGGGGAAATTACTCCGGTGTGAAAGCGCCTCTTGAGTCTTTTAAGATAATTTCCAGACCCAGAGGTCAGAGTTCTGAGAATTTCATAAATCTGCTGAATTCTGATGCTCACCAATATCTCTATCCACCTCTTTTAAAGGGGACCTATCATGCAAAATGCACTTTTGTACGTCTTTTATACATGAATATGTGTCCCCGGTGTTCCAGGGAACTCACCAAGTGTCAGAAAACACAACCCTCTCTATTTTCCTCCATACCCAAATCTCTAAAAAAGGGGCTGCAACGGATCTGATAAAAACTGATCCAGATTTGAACACTGTCCTGACGTCAGGACAGTAGCGCTACGGCTATTGGGCCAACTCCACCAATCAGGAGGAGACAGCCACTGCCGTTCGAAAGCGCTGGAGACGCTGTAGTACATATGCCAGGCCAGTAGATGGTGCTGTTCTCACAGAATCTGCCCTTGCAAATACAGAGCTAAAAAATGTCAAATTGAGCAAAATGAGGCATGGCTAAAATGCATGATCTGTTTGGTATTTTGAAAAAAAAAAAGTATAAATATGCCTTATATAGGTATGGTCCTACACTATATTATTCAAATATAGCATGATAGGTCCACTTTAAGTCCTTTTACAATTCCATCAATTAGATTATTATGTCTTTTCTCTTCACAAAAATGTACATTTCGGACCTACTTCAAAACTAATGGAAACAGAAGATTGAATTCTACTACCGGTATTGTCAAAGGTTTTGTATCAATGCATTAGGCAAACAGTTTACTGATTGACTGCCCAAAATAGTCATAATTTTTGCAAAATGTAATTGTGTTAAAGCAAAATTCAGTAAAATGTTAGAAATCTAAATGCTAAACATTGGATTGAGGACGAGAAAAATAATGGGTTTAATATTCATATATATTTTTTAAACAGAGACACACCTAGAGAGCTTACTGGAGGATCTGGGGTTGGATCACCACGATGAAGAGAAGCTATCCCTCAGCACAGTTCTAAGCATTGACGAGAAGACCATTACCGATGAACCTGCCAAGTGTAATTCAGATCTTCCATGGTATTTTCTGAAGAAACTAATGATGGTTAATGTGACAGCTAGGAATGTGAAATGTACATCTGCATGCGAGTCAAACTCTGGGGATCGCTTAGATCTTGATAATCTTGTCAAAAGTACACATTCAGGTGACACACTGAATCCCCTTGACATTATCACTGCTCTCTTCCTGTGCTCTGATGGTTTTGTACAGCAGGAAATGGCCCTCAAAATGTCCATGTGTCAGTTTTCCGTGCCTCTGTTGCTTCCCAACTGTGACACAAAGCAGTGCACACTCATGCTTTGGGCCATGAGAGACATTGTTAAAAAGTACAGACCTCAGTCACTTTCAGAATCCAAGGGATTTATTGAAGAGAGAATTGTTGTCTCTGAACTTCCAATGATATCTTTTGTGAGACTGGGTGAGTGCTCCTTGTCCAAGTCAGAGATCCTCAATAAGCTTCTGAGCAATTCTCAGCAGTGCCATAACACCTTCGTTCACCGCAACATGGATGGTGGTGACAGTCCAAGGAGAATATCCAATGGATTGGTTGAAATGACTTGGTACCTCCCTTGTGGGAACAAAAACATGGATGTCTTCAGCGAGCCAGTTGCTGTAGCTAACCTTCGTGGGGACATTGCTTCATTTGAAACACAATTTGCTTTCTTGTGTCAGACATCTGCAGCAGTTTTTGTGTTCTTTGACACTTTGGACTCTGAGTGTGAGCTGCTAACCAACCAAAACCACAAGGCCCAGATCTTCTTGGTGGGTAACCTTCCAAACAAGCTTTTCAGTTTGGATGCTGTAAAAAAGGTAGCAACCAAGTTGGACTTGACTAACAGCAACATCCTTTTAAAGACTAAGAGCATGAATGATGCAGACTTTGTCAAAGATTTGCAGGAAAAAGTCAGCAATGTATTTGAAAACTCACAGATGAAGATGGGAATTGAGAAGATGGCTGACGTTGCCCATGAACTGGGAATCTGTGTTGATGAAAACTCTCTTGAGTGCCAGACTGCCAAGAAAAATGCAGATTCCATCACTGCAGAAATTCAAGACATTCTTAAATACAAAGAAGCTCAGCTTCCCTTGCAAGGCCAAATATGGAAGGAGCTTACTTGCTTGGAGAAGGAAGAATTCCGGCTTCGGAAAGTTGGGTCTGAAAAAATAGAAGAGTATAAAAGTGATCTTCAGGTACAGAAAACCAAACTTCGGGAAAAACAGAACTCTCAGAACATGTCCAAGGCAATCACATGTTTCATCAATGCAATATCAAGCCCAGGGATTGAGAAGAAAGAGGAGGAGGAGAAGAAGAAGAAGAAGATAGAGAGGTTCTATTTCCTGAAATGGATGCGAATGAACCTCGATAACGTGTCTCGGAAAAAACTCTTTGACCTCAGGGAGCAGTACAAAGAAAAATGCAAAAACCCTGAGAACAAAGAGGAGATCAAGGAGATTGACAAACAACTTTCCAACAGCTCATTAGGGACTGAACACTTCTTCCGTGAAATGGGGCAGATCTATGAAGCTTCCCTTTCCCTTCCTGAAACACACCCAGCACGTCAAAAACTACAGCATCTCCCCAAGCTATGTGCTGAGTTAATGCTTGATGGATTTCCTCTTGAGCTTGTAGATGGAGAAGCATCCAACATACCTATCGGATGGGTGACTGACGTTCTCTCTCAGCTCAATGCCTTGGTGTCTCCTAAGAACAAGATCCTGGTAGTCACAGTTCTTGGAGTTCAGAGCACAGCAAAGTCCACTCTCCTCAACACCATGTTTGGAGTGCAGTTTGCAGTCAGCAGTGGTCGATGCACTCGAGGTGCCTTTATGTTGCTGATTAAAATCAATGAAGATGTCAGAAAAGACCTCAACTGTGACTTCATGGTGATCATTGACACTGAGGGCTTAAAGTCACCAGAGCTCGCACAACTGGACAATAGCTATGAGCACGACAATGAGCTTGCAACACTTGTTGTGGGGCTGAGTGATATCACCATCATCAATGTTTCAATGGAGAATTCAACAGAAATGAAGGACATCCTACAGATAGTTGTACATGCTTTCCTCAGGATGAAAGAGGTGGGCAAAAAGAAGCCCAAATGTCAGTTTGTTCACCAGAATGTGTCCGATGTTTCAGCCCATGACAAGAACCTGCGAGACAGGGAACTGCTCCTGCAACAGTTAAACGAGATGACCCAGGCAGCAGCCAAAATGGAAAAGAAAGAAGAGTACTCGAGCTTCACTGATGTGATGGAGTACAGTCCAGACACAGGAAACTGGTACATTCCTGGACTCTGGAATGGAAACCCACCGATGGCACCAGTCAATGCAGGCTACAGCGAGGCTGTCTATGAGCTCAAGAAGAACATCATCCACATTTTGGGAAGTTGTGGTTCATCAGCTAATAATATCTTGGAGTTTACAGAGTGGATGAAGAGCCTGTGGACGGCAGTAAAACATGAAAACTTCATCTTCAGCTTCAGAAACAGTCTCGTGGCTGATGCATACATGAGGCTGTGCACAGAATTCAACAAGTGGGAATGGGACTTCAAAAAAGAAATGTACACATGGGTTACACACGCTGAAACAAGAATCTCCAATTTTGGTACACCTGCTGATAAATCTAACAAATCTGACATGAGAGAACTTCTCATGCTATTGAAAAGCAAAGCTTTGACTGAGCTGTCTAAATGGGAAACAAAGCTTCTGGAAAATCTGGACCAGTACTTCAAGCAAACAGAGGGTCATGTCTATTTTGTTGAAGGATACAGAGAGGAGTTTAAAAACAGTGCTAAGAGCCTTCGACGAGAAATGGAAAGCTCTGTGTTTAATCAACTCACAGCAGCAGCTGACATCAGACAGGGGATGACACAACTTGATAAAATCAAGGAAAAACACACAAAGGACTTAGAGGGCAGAGTTTGTGCATTGATTGACAAATGGCGAAAGGACAAAGTCAAGATGACAGAGAAAGAGCTGAACGAAGAATTTGAAAAGATGTGGACTGAAACAGTGAAGGAACTATCCTTTACAGAAATGAAGGAGGAGGACATTTTCATACCTGTGTCTCACCGCCTGAGAACAAATCTATCAACCAAGGGAGGTCATGCAAGTGATTTGTTAAGTCAAAAGAACCTGAAAGAATGTGGACTGGTGTCTTTTAAATATACAGTTGAAGGACTCTTCAGTCAATGTGCAGACACATTTAAACAGTGGTTAAACATACCAGGTAATGCAAAGGCTGACAGCATCATTGCAGTTTGCTCACAGATGGTGAGTGAAAAAATGCAAAGAAAGAGTAATTACCATGATACCTACATCGATGAGATTCTAAACATGATTGATGAGAGGCTGCAAAACAATCAGGAAGTTGGAACAGACATCACTTTTGAAGTCTCTCTGAAACAGCACATCTGTGGAGACGCAGCCAGAAAGTTTCAGAGAATGCATGAAGATTTCCTCCAAAAGAATGATCCCTACAGATGTCTGAAGGAAAACAAAGAAAAGTTTCTTGTTGATTTTAAAGACGTGTTCCATAATGTAGACCAGTGCCAGAAGAAGGCAAAAGAATTCACAGACCGATGCTTGAAGCCTGCAGTCAAAGACTTTGTGAACCGTTCCCTGGGTCCTGATATCATTGGTGAAATGAAGACAAGAGAGGAGTTCAGCACAAGAATGTCCTTCCAGTATTCACTTTTACTGGATCTGCTCTCAGAGGATGACTTTAAAAAGTACCAGAGCTTTATTTGTTCCTATGAGAAATATGTGAAGGAATGGATACTCAACAAAATATTGGAACGCTTCTCAAATGGGTCTACGGAGTTTGAGGAACAACATCTCCAGTCATGTGTCAACAGCATAAATAATGCTATCCAGAAAGCTAAAACAGAAAAGAGTGGCAACGTAAAGTCATTTGTTGAAGTTGTCTGTCAGGAACTTGGTGACAAACTGGTCATTTCCCAGGATGCTCTTGGTGCATTCATGACCCTGAACGAGGCCGACCAGGAACAGTTTGCTCACTGGCTCACTGAGTGTGTGAAGGAGATGGCACAAACTCTTAGAGAGAAGTTTAAGAAAACAAACATCCAAACTAAACTACAGAGCCTTCATGTGAATCCTCAGAACGAGCTTTTCAACAAACTGATTGGATGTGGTGAACAGTGTCCGTTCTGCAAAGCGCCCTGTGAGGCAGGAAGAACAGCCCACACTGAGCACTTCACTTCACTTCATCGTCCAGAGGGTCTGGGTCGATGCAGATGGAGTAATACACAAAAACTTTGCATTGACATATGCTCTTCCTCTGTGGACAGCGACAAAGGTTTTAGCTGCAGTGCTACAAAAGATAAATCGCACTCTTACAAGCGTTACAAAGAAAAGTATCCGGACTGGAAAATCCCACCAGATGCAAGCCTCCAGGCATCAGACTACTGGAAATATGTACTGGCAAAGTTCAACAAAGAGTTTGCAGCAGCATACAATGCAAAGCCTGCTGATATTCCTGCAGCTTGGAAACTTATCACACCTGAGCAAGCAGAGGCAAGCCTCAAAGAGTCATTTCATTCCAAATGAGAAACTACAAGCTTTGTGCTCACAGAGGGTCCCGTCCTCCTCATTACAGTCATCATCCTCTCATGGATATTTAAATTACACTTGATTTATATGAAGAGAAGCACACAAAGTAGCATGCTGTTTATGAGATGGCAAGGTTGACCATATGTTCAACAACAATTTACAAGGAATTTGTAAACGTTTCAGTTTGATTAACATACTTTAATTACTTATTTTTTTGGTTGTTATTGTAGTATCAATTAATCAAATTATTTCCTTAAAGTAACTGATGCAAACATTTTTGCTTTTATGTTTTTCTGTGGTTTTGTCATAAACACATTAACAATTTCAATGTTTTAAAATATCATTCAGTCTTCATGTCAACATCAAGATTATACAATGTCTTTATTTGTATTTCAAATAAGTATCTGATTCTTATTATTTACATTTTTATTGACACATTTATAATTGTTGTCTTTTCATTTCTAAGCTGCATCAAAAGCCACACATTTAGATTTTTAAATCAGTGAATGAATCATTGTGTTTTAGTGGTGGTACAGTCAACATGTAAACATGACAGAAAGTCTGTTGTCATCAAGTTCAGTTTGACATGTGACCGTTTCCCAGAGAGTTAGAATCTATTCTTATTTTGTTTCATTTATATATTTACATATTCAATGTTTAACATATCATTCAATCTAAATGTCAACATGTAGATTACACATGAATGTTGTTCTTACCTTATTGAGTGCTATATGTCATTGCCTTACCAAAAACCTGAAAGTCTTTCTTTGTATTCCAATCAAGTATTTACCTCCAAATATTTACATTTTCATGTTCATGTTATAATATTTACTCAAAATGTATTATGTTAGTTTTCATTTTCAAATGCCACATTTTTAACATTTTTAGATCAATTAAAGGATCATTTAGTTCATATTCAGCATGTCAACATGTAAACATGACAACAAGTTTGAATCAAGTTAAGGATGATATAAAGATGGTATTGTTTTTGTGAATATTTGTTTTGTTGCATTTTTTATGTTTTAAAGATATTCCAGTCTAAATGTCAACATGTCGGTTATCCTTCAGGTGGTTTTATTACCTAATCCAGTTTGACATTTAATTGTCTTTGTTCAAAATCTATAACCACTTTTTTTTCCTGTCATTTAAGAATCTGATATCACATATTTACATGTATTACTCACTTAATAGATCATTCAATATAAAAGTGCTATTGTCAACAAGTAACAGCATCATATATGATCTTTCTTTTACTCAGATCTTCTAATCTTTTGTTTCTGTGAAGTATCTGATTCTTTATATTTACATAATAAAAAATACCATTAATTCTTTATACTGTTCATTTCTTTATAATGTTAACATGTATACTTACTACTGTTTACTATTTCAATAAAGAGACCACATCTGCAGACTGGCTATGAATGTATTTAATGTTTCCCAGATCAGAATCACAGCATACAGAGTATAATAACTTCTAAAGTAAACAGAAATATCATCACTTCATTCATTTATATAGTTTAAATATACCCTTTTTTTAATAACCATCTTTTTTTTAATTCCATCATTTAACATTTTTCTTCATTTCAAGTCTCGGGTTTCTGAATTCAACAAATTGTGTGTGTGTGTGTGTGTGTGTGTGTGTGTGTGTGTGTGTGTGTGTGTGTGTGTGTGTGTGTGTGTGTGTGTGTGTGTGTGTGTGTGTGTGTGTGTGGCTAGGTGTGTCCACATACATCCAGTCTGATCCACGGCTAATCACAGGTTCAGACTCTGAAAGTGAGAGACATTTTTAGATTGAATTAAAATGTAATTACAACCGTTAACCTGAAACTCTTCACTGCTACATCATACAAGGGCACCACAACCTCCATGACATTTTAAATAAATGGATTACTGACATCTAGAGGACATTTATTGCAACAACACCTACTTAGAATATAAGATCAGGATTTCTCAGGTTTCCTAATTATGTGTCTCTTTAAAAACATAGAGACATGAAACTATAAACACTTGCATATGCCCCACATCTTTCCTAAATGTAAAGACTTGGTCATTTATATTTGGAACAGCCATGTCATCTAATAAATGAAATTGACGTGGCAAACACTATTGTTGCTTCAAGACTTGCAACGTGAAAAAGAAACAGCAACAAATTGCAAATCCAGCAGTAATTCTTAACACTACTGTAAACATTATACTGAATGTCGATTAATCGGTTAACAGAAAGTTGTTACAAATGCCAAACATTTCCAGCTTCTACAATATTAATGTTGAAGATGTTCCCCCATGTTCTATAATGTTATAGAGCAGATAAATCAAGTAGCTACATAACCAGCAGATAATGTTAGCTAACAAAGCAAATAACCTCTGGTTAGAGAGCCTTATACTAAAAGCAGGCTTAATAATAATATTTTAACAGTGAGAGTAAATCCAGAAATTGAGATGATATCTAAAATAAAAATGTATTTGCATTTAACTGTGGAAAATAAGTATTTGATCCCCTTGCAAGTGGGTAAACTTACAAAATCGGCAAGTGATCACATACTTATTGTATGTATGTATGTATATATATATATATATATATATATATATATATATATATATATATATATATATATATATATATATATACATACTGTATACAGTACCAGTCAAAAGTTTGGACACTCCTTCTCATTCAAAGGTTTTTATTTATTTTAATTATTTTAATTATTTCTACATTGTAGATTAATACTGAAGACATCAAAACTATAAAAGAACACATATGGAATTATATAGTAAACAAAAAAGTGATGAACAATCCAGAATATGATTTATATTTTAGATTCTTCAGAGTAGCCCCCTTTTGCCTTGATGACAGCTTTGCACACTCTTGGCTTCTCTCAGTCAGCTTCATGAGGTCGTCACCTGGAATGGTTTTCCAACCGTCTTGAAGGACTTCCCAGAGGTGCTGAGCACTTGTTGGCTGCTTTTCCTTCACTCTGCGGCCCAACTGATCCCAGACCATCTCAATTGGGTTGAGGTTGGGTGATTGTGGAGGCCAGGTCATCTGACGCAGCACTCCATTACTTTCATTCTTAGTCAAATAGCCCTCACATAGCCTGGAGGTGTGTTTGGGGTCATTGTGTGTTGAAAAACAAATGAGGGTCCCAGTAATCCCAAACCAGATGGGATGGCATGGCGCTGCAGAATGCTGTGGTAGCCATGCTGGTTAAGTGTGCCTTGAATTCTGAATAAATCACCAACAGTGACACCAGCAAAGCCCCCCCCCCCCCCACCATCACACTTCCTCCTCCATGCTTCACGGTGGGAACCACACATGCAGAAACCATCCGCTCACCTTCTCTGCGTCTCACAAAGACACCGCGGTTGGAACCAAAAATCTCAAATGTGGACTCATCAGACCAAAGTACAGATTTCCACTGTCTAATGTCCAATCCTTGTGTTTCTTGGCCCAAACAATTCTCTTCTTCTTGTTGTTCATCCTCAGTAGGTGGATCTTTGCAGCAGTTGGACCATGAAGGCCAGATTCACGCAGTCTCCTCTGAACAGTGGATGTTGAGATTTGTCTGCTACTTGAGCTCTGTGATCATTTATGTGGGCTCTAATCTGAGGTGCTTTAATTTGTGGTTTCTGAGGCTGGTAACTCTGATGTGTTTATCCTCTGCAGCAGAGGTAACCCTAACTCTAGGGGGTCCTCATGAGAGCCACTTTCATCTTAGCGTTCGATGGTTTTTGCGACTGCACTTGAGGATAAATTCAAAGTTCATGACATTTTCCGGATCGACTGGCCTTCATTTATTAAAGTAATGATGGACGGTCGTTTCTCTTCACTGAATTGAGTGGTTCTTTCCATAATATGGATTACAACAGTAGTCAAATAGGGCTTTCCACTGAGCACTAACCCTACCTCTGCACAACACAACTGATGGTCTCAAACACATTAAGAAGGCAAGTGTTTCCAAAAAGGCACACGTGTTCATTGAAAACCATTCCAGGTGCCGACCTCATGAAGCTGACTGAGAGAAGCCAAGAGTGTGCAAAGCTGTCATCAAGGCAAACGGGGGCTACTTTGAAGAATCTAAAATATATAGGTCACCCATGTAATGAGCCCACTTACCTTCAGAAGATTCTTTCAAGTGTACCCAGGAAGGAGAAGCCTTATGTCGTCACACTGTGTCGGTAATTGAACTTACACAGCTGTCCCACTGCAGAAAATTAGAGAGTAACATTTGTTTGCGTTTTCATCTTTAAAATATAATTCAAGAGAAGGATGTATCTGTTTATATCTGCCAAATATCAAAAGTGACTAGTACTTTTAACATCATTTCCAACTTTCCTTTTTTAATGGTTGGTGAAATGCAGTTTTCTATCTGCATTCAAATGTGCTTAAAAACAAACAAATACTGAGGTTGAACATGCAGTCAAGATAAAGTAGAAGCTCTTGGAGGAATGACTAAATAGGATGCACAGCGTTTCAAACTAAATCAAATCATTCCAAAAGCCAAGTTACACAACAGGTATCTGCCATTTGTGGGCGTGCCAGTAGGCAATGGTTCATGACGAGCCACTGATATCGATTACTGGACAATATGTTATTCTGAGGCAACACAAAATAATGAGGTACCATTCCCATGTAATAAGAAGAAAGCTAAACATGAATCTGGTTGGAGAAAAACAAAGAAAGAAAGACATTTGTTCTCTGACTCTTAATTACTAATTATTTGTTGTTTTACTAAGATTTAAAAGCCATGCACATTTTTTCAAACGGCCGATCACACCATTTTCTCTTTTAAAAGTTAATACAGATGGCATTGTCTTGTCAAATTGTAGACTTGACCAAATAAGCTTCTAAAAATATAGCTGTCGACCAAAGCACACTTTTCTATTAGCAATATGTTGCTTACTTAGATCCCATTGTGATAGAAAGAGCAAATGGTTCCCTTTGAAATTGAATACATGTGAAAATGTAACCTTGAATGTATTCATAGTTTTACTTTGGTAGGCTATTAATTGTACCTGGGAATGTGTAACCATCATTGTCTGATTGAAGGAAACGATGTGTCCTAATTCTATAAAAAGGAAAGAACACACCTTTGCTCATGAAGCCATCTGAGGTGGGTTTCATGAAGTTTGTGATATCATTTATTGTAAACTGAATCCTCATTTCCAAGAAACCACATGATGAATGAACTGTCTAAAGCTCAAGGCTCAGGGTCTATTGAAGGAGAAAACACTGAGGCTGGAAAACATTATCACTCTTCAGTGTACCTTCATCAGCATTCTTTAACGGGTACTGTAATGATTTATCAGACTAGAAGCCTGATAACAGTATTATAAAAAACAGAGTGGTGAAACCCTGATAAACCATCTTTTCTATGCAGACGATCTGTCTGCTCTATCAGCGCTGGTTTCCAAGTACGGGGTCAAAAATAAATTGCAACACAACGTTAAGAAGAGTCTTGTCATGATATAGAGGCAAAGGGGATAAGGACCAAAGTGCAATGTGTTGGAAATTAAACAAAAACAATCTTAGGCTCTTTATGATAGAGTCTATGTCTGCTGACAATGTATTGTTGTAGATGTAATAGAAACTTCTGGAGCACGGAGTTGAAAAACAACGAGAACACGGGAGAGCACGAACTTGATGGCAAACACTGAAGATTTATTTAGAGTTAGGGCCGGAGGATGGACAAAGACATTTGCTGCAGACACAAAGTGACACAGCGCTGCCCCGAACCAATTCTAAAGGTATCTCACCAAATCCCATGTATTTAGCTGGTTCTGAGAGAATAATGAACACTCTGCATGACAAGACATAACAAAGAAATCACTAAAACACCTCTATCAGCTGACGCCAACAGGCAGGAACAAGGAGACAGAACTCAGAGAGCACAGCAGCCCAAGGTCGCAGGCCTGTGCTCAGTGAGGGCAGTACAAACTGATAAAGTAGGTCAAAGTTGTGGGCCTAGGAAAATATTTCCTCAACAGTAGACTTGTTCAAAATAAGCTTATGAAACTACAGTTTTAGGCTACAACACGTTTTTCTATCATATGTTGCTTACTTAGATGCCATTACATTATAACATGTGTGCTTGAGCAAGTGAGACAAAGAACAAGTGGTTGCCCTTCATAATGGAATGTTAATGTGTTCATGTAAACTGGAATTTAGTACTTATTTTTAGCTGAATAAATGTCTTATCCACATTTTGTGATTGAAACAAACTGTGAGTCTTTATTCTGAAAAAGGAAGGAACATAGTTTTGTGCATGAAGCCATATTTAGGTGGGTTTTATGACGTTTTTTTATATCATTTACGGTAAAAGGAATATCAATTAACTGTTTAAAGCTCAAGGCTAAGGCTCTATTGAAGGAGAAAACACTGAGGCTGTCAAATATTATTACTCTTGAGTTTACTTTCAGTGTGCCTTCATCAGTCCTCTTTAACGTGTACTGTAATGATTTATCAGACCATCTAAGAGCTTGATAACAGTATTATAAAAAACAGAGTGGTGAAACAAACACCATATTAGGATCTTAATGATAAGGGTAAAGGTCTGCTGACAATTTATTGATGTGAATTTGTTCAAAATAAGCTCATGAAACTACAGTTTTAGGCTACAACACGTTTGTCTTTCATATATTTATATTTTAGATTCTTCAGAATAGCCCCCTTTTGCCTTGATGACAGCTTTGCACACTCTTGGCTTCTCTCAGTCAGCTTCATGAGGTCGTCACCTGGAATGGTTTTCCAACCGTCTTGAAGGACTTCCCAGAGGTGCTGAGCACTTGTTGGCTGCTTATCCTTCACTCTGCGGCCCAACTGATCCCAGACCATCTCAATTGGGTTGAGGTTGGGTGATTGTGGAGGCCAGGTCATCTGACGCAGCACTCCATCACTTTCATTCTTAGTCAAATAGCCCTCACATAGCCTGGAGGTGTGTTTGGGGTCATTGTGTGTTGAAAAACAAATGAGGGTCCCAGTAATCCCAAACCAGATGGGATGGCATGGCGCTGCAGAATGCTGTGGTAGCCATGCTGGTTAAGTGTGCCTTGCATTCTGAATAAATCACCAACAGTGACACCAGCAAAGCCCCCCCCCCCCACCATCACACTTCCTCCTCCATGCTTCACGGTGGGAACCACACATGCAGAAACCATCCGCTCACCTTCTCTGCGTCTCACAAAGACACCGCGGTTGGAACCAAAAATCTCAAATTTGGACTCATCAGACCAAAGTACAGATTTCCACTGTCTAATGTCCAATCCTTGTGTTTCTTGGCCCAAACAATTCTCTTCTTCTTGTTGTTCATCCTCAGTAGGTGGATCTTTGCAGCAGTTGGACCCTGAAGGCCAGATTCACGCAGTCTCCTCTGAACAGTGGATGTTGAGATTTGTCTGCTCCTTGAGCTCTGTGATCATTTATGTGGGCTCTAATCTGAGGTGCTTTTAATTTGTGGTTTCTGAGGCTGGTAACTCTGATGTATTTATCCTCTGCAGCAGAGGTAACCCTAACTCTAGGGGGTCCTCATGAGAGCCACTTTCATCAGAGCATTCGATGGTTTCTTTGACTGCACTTGAGGATACATTCAAAGTTCTTGACATTTTCCGGATCGACTGGCCTTCATTTATTAAAGTAATGATGGACGGTCGTTTCTCTTTACTGAGTTGAATCGTTCTTGCCATAATATGGATTACAACAGTAGTCAAATAGGGCTTTCCACTGAGCACTAACCCTACCTCTGCACAACACAACTGATGGTCTCAAACACATTAAGAAGGCAAGTGTTTCCAAAAAGGCACACGTGTTCATTGAAAACCATTCCAGGTGCCGACCTCATGAAGCTGACTGAGAGAAGCCAAGAGTGTGCAAAGCTGTCATCAAGGCAAACGGGGGCTACTTTGAAGAATCTAAAATATATAGGTCACCCATGTAATGAGCCCACTTACCTTCAGAAGATTCTTTCAAGTGTACCCAGGAAGGAGAAGCCTTATGTCGTCACACTTTGTCGGTAATTGAACTGACACAGCTGTCCCACTGCAGAAAATTAGATAGTAACATTTGTTTGCGTTTTCATCTTTAAAATATAATTCAAGAGAAGGATGTATCTGTTTATATCTGCCAAATATCAAAAGTGACTAGTACTTTTAACATCATTTCCAACTTTCCTTTTTTAATGGTTGGTGAAATGCAGTTTTCTATCTTCATTTAAATGTGCTTAAAAACAAACAAATACTGAGGTTGAACATGCAGTCAAGATAAAGTAGAAGCTCTTGGAGGAATGACTAAATAGGATGCACAGCGTTTCAAACTAAATCAAATCATTCCAAAAGCCAAGTTACACAACAGGTATCTGACATTTGTGGGCGTGCCAGTAGGCAATGGTTCATGATGAGCCACTGATATCGATTACTGGACAATATGTTATTCTGAGGCAACACAAAATAATGAGGTACCATTCCCATGTAATCAGAAGAAAGCTAAACATGAATCTGGTTGGAGAAAAACGAAGAAAGAAAGACATTTGTTCTCTGACTCTCGTTTTTTCAAACGGCCGATCACACAATTGTCAATACAGAAGGCATTGTCTTGTCAAATTGTAGACTTGACCAAATAAGCTTCTAAAAATATAGCTGTCGACCAAAGCACACTTTTCTATTAGCAATATGTTGCTTACTTAGATCCCATTGTGATAGAAAGAGCAAATGGTTCCCTTTTAAATTGAATAAATGTGAAAATGTAACCTCGAATGTATTCATAGTTTTACTTTGGTATGCTATTAATTGTACCTGGGAATGTGTAAGCATCATTGTCTGATTGAAGGAAACGATGTGTCCTAATTCTATAAAAAGGAAAGAACACACCTTTGCTCATGAAGCCATCTGAGGTGGGTTTCATGAAGTTTGTGATATCATTTATTGTAAACTGAATCCTCATTTCCAAGAAACCACATGATGAATGAACTGTCTAAAGCTCAAGGCTCAGGGTCTATTGAAGGAGAAAACACTGAGGCTGGAAAACATTATCACTCTTCAGTGTACCTTCATCAGCATTCTTTAACGGGTACTGTAATGATTTATCAGACTAGAAGCCTGATAACAGTATTATAAAAATCAGAGTGGTGAAACCCTGATAAACCATCTTTTCTATGCAACGATCTGTCTACTCTATCAGCGCTGGTTTCCAAGTACGGGGCCAAAAATAAATTGCAACACAACGTTAAGAAGAGTCTTGTCATGATATGCAGAGGCAAAGGGGATAAGGACCTCAACTTTCCAGATCTTTATCCATCATGGTAAGTGCTATTTGTTTGTAATAAAACAATAATCTGGTCATCTTAATTATGTGTGATGACGGATCAAATACAGTAACTGCTGTATATTATATGCTCCTACTAACATAATGGCAACTTACTTATTTTATTAATTAACTATTAATTTGTCAAAACAAGCTTATGCAAATATATATTTGTACTAAAGCACAGATTTTTGGAACTGTAGACAGAATCTTCATTTCCAAAAAACCACATGATCAATATGCTGTCTAAAGCTCTATTGAAGAGAAAAACATCAGTAATCAATATCATCAATCTCAGCACTGAGTGTACTTTCATTAGCCCTCTTCAATGTGTACACACATGATTCATCTAACCAACTATGAGGTTGATAAACATTAAAATGATAGAAAGCAGAGTTATCATAAACCGTCTTTTCTATGCAGACGATCTGGATACTCATTCAGTGCTGGTTCCCAAGTATAGGGTCGAATATGATTTGCAAATTTATGTTTAAAAGAGTTTCATCATGATATGTAAACAACACGATAAGGACCTTAACTTTCCAGATCTGCATTTATCAGTCAGAATTGCTGGAACGGAATGTCAAATTGAAATTGTAACCTTGAATTGGTATTTAATTTTATCTAAAAAAAGTGTAATAATCATTGTGTGATTGTTCTAATTCTGAAAAAAAGAATGAAAAAAAAAGGGTTTTAATTTTTTTTTCATGTAATTGACTGTAATCTTTGTTTTCAAAAACCACGTGATCCATCAACTGTCCAAAACATATTTGAAAGTAGCTTTACCTAGCAGCATAAAAGGATCAGTCTGCAGCATTGCAGGATAAACCATTAAAGCTGTAAAACATTATCACTTTTGATTATAGTGTGAACTAGATAATCCTTTACGGGGAAATAAAACAGAGAGAGTCACTACGCACTTGAGTTGCCAGAGAAGTGCAGAGCTTTCTTCTCAGGACTAAAACTTAACCTATAAAAAACTATTGCATATACAATAGATAAAAAACTCCAGGATAAAAGAAGAGATACCATGGTTGATCTGAAAAGGTACGAGACACATTCTTTTGTCAGTGATTGTATTTTGATGCAACATACAGTAAGTGTTGGAGTGGATGGTGTTACTGAGTTTAATTTGATAACTTTCAGTGAGAAGCTGTATGAATAATGTGGAGGGAGAGCCATGGCTGAAAGAGTATCTACAATGGAGAGCCCTGATGAAGAGGTAAACGGTTAGATATCAGCTACTGTGAATATGGTATCAGTAGATACATTTCAAATCTAAACATATTTTTCTCATATTATGGATCAGTTTCCTTTGTTCAAGAAAAGAGAATCCCCACAGGGAAATCCAGGTGTCCTAGCACAGTGCTGTTCTGTGCTGTGCGGTTGTTGCCTGAGCAATAGGAAATTAGAGAACACTCCAGCAGCACCACAGTCCAACTGTAAGTATGACTGTCAATGTCTGATCCAATGTAATGACTTCATATTTGCTGTAATGTAAAGATACTGAGATGCACTTTTCTAATCTTATGACAGATCCTCCACCTCCACCTCCACCTCCACCAATAACTATTGTAAATACTAACCAGCAGTCTTTCATTTCACCACCTGATATCCCTCCTGCTGCGCCCAGCACTGTGAATGGTCGCACAGGTACATCTAAAACAAATCCATAAAAAGCAAACGTGGATAATTCCCTCAAAATGTATACTCCTTACACTGAGGGACACTGTTGATGTATGTAATGAATATTAGTTTTAGACAAATTAAGTCCATATTGTTATTTGATGTAGCTTTCTCTGTTACCACACTATTTTACTGCAGTTAAGCAGCACTTTAGAATGCAGACAAACTTTGACAGAATATGAATTTTCAGTTTCAGTGAAACCTTTATATGTTCCCATAGAGACCAGCCCTCCTGTGCAGGTTACAGTCGACCACGTCAGCAGGGAGTCATCGCCTCGGGACACAATAAGCAAGCCTACTAAAACCTCTGCCCAGACAGGTAAGTCAAATGAAATCATTATTGCATGGCTGCAGACAACGTCAAAGGTTTGTATAAAGAAATCAGTAATGTAATGGGAACTCAAACATAAATATTGGAATTGGACAGATGGTGTTAGGGTTTTGTATTTTTGTTTTCTTTTTTCCACCTTTGTTTTGAAATGTTTTCCTCCTTGGCCCTTTCTCATGTCTTCAAATGTTCCTCCTCGACTCCTCGACTCCTCGGTCCTCCGGTAGTGACCCGGAAATGAATTTTAGCGCGCCATGTTGAAGGACATCTCATTTCTCGAAATGCACATCGAGGACCGAGCATCGAGCGTCGAGGAGGCTCTCTGGAGGAGCTATAACCGAGGATACACTGATGGGTCCTCCACGGCTCCTCCGTGGATGCATTTCCGGGAACAGAGATGTTTCAAAGAGTCGTGACTTATCTCAGCCAATGACAGCTCTGCATGCATCCCCTGGATATTATTTTATTAACTGCTTTCATCGCGACGCGATGTTTACAGTGAGAACAGCTGTGAGGTCCGTGCAGAAAGCAGAGCAGTGTGTATAATATATATCATATCACTCAGTATAACAGGCCTACTCTCTTTATTTGCTTTAGTTTAGTAGATATCTACAAACAAAGTCGATATTTTTCTAAAACCATTTAGTGCTTCACATAATAAAATACACAACGGCTGTAGCCTGATTATATGCTTTAGGAGCTGTAGGTGCGTGTGTGTGGTGTAGGTGTGTGTGTGTGTGTGGTGTAGGTGTGTGTGGTGCAGTGTGTGCGTAGATGCAGCGGACAGACAGGTCTCAGTTGGTTTGGTGTCCTCTGCTTACTTGTAAATAAAACTTTTGGCCCGTCATTTATTTCCCTCATTGTAGCGACCAGAGAGGGGGGGGGGGGATATATCCAGTCTCTGATAGTGTTACGTTATTATGAGAGTGCTCTGTTTGATTCTGAAATTGTATATATTTATATAAATATATACATATATGTGTGTGTGTGTGTGTGTGTCCGCATCTGTAGCCTGTTATTGTCTCATTATACCGCACTGTGAATGAATTAAAAGTAAATATATAAGTGGTCATGAACACATCTGTCCATCAGACAGAGGGCTGCTGTGCCTCCTGTCATCATTAATGGACGTCTCTTTAAAATGACCACTCAGAGGAGAGGAGTTCTCATTTCTCTAACCACCTGCTGCTTCCCCTCCTCTCTCCTCGGTTCCCCTCCTCGGCTCCTCCGCTCGCATCTCCTGTGGGCAGGACTAAGTCTCGAGGATAGGAGTCGAGGAGGGGAGTCGAGGAGGAACATTTGAAGACATGAGAAAGGGCCCTTGTGTCTTCTCTGTTCCTTCTTCCTGTGTTTGCCTTCCTGTCGTTAGTTTCCCTGGTGTGTCTGATTGTCTGATTGTGTTCACCTGTTGCCCTTGTGTTTCTGCCTCCCTTACCCCAGCTGTGTCTTGTCTTGTGATTACCCCTCCCTGTATTTAGTCTTGTCTCTTCCTTTGTTCCCCTGTCGGTTCATTGTTGGTTTTTCCTGTCTCCCTCCATGTCAGTCACGGTTGTCTCTCCTGTCTCCCTCCATGTTGGTCACGGTCAGTTTTTGTACAACCTATTTGTTTCTTGCCATGTTTTTGTTCAGCTTTTAAAATAAAGCTCGCTTTTTGTTTCGAGACCTTTTACCTTTTTTGATAGTCTGCATTTGGGTCCTACCCTTCCACGCATCCTAACGGATGGCTTTATTTGCACATGCTTCTGGGTTGATGTACTCTTCAGAAGAAGAAGTCCAGATTCCATCCCTGCAGTATTTATCTTTGAATACAAGAAAGTTACCAATTTCTTCTTCTGAAAGACACCCGTTTGGCTGTTTCTATAGATCCTGCCTCACAACATGCTAACAAATTTGACTTTTTACATACGTTATGTTACTTTTAGCAAGATCTTATTAAAAAATACAAATATATAAATCAACTACTGAATTATGATGTATTGTCATTGATTAGCTGAAAGTAAAACAGTAATAAAAGCGAGCTTCACCTTTACCAGCTGCAACATTTAAATTGTGACCACATTAATAGATTACTAATTACAATATATATTATTATAAAATTGTTAAAAGCTTTTAGTTTTGGTACACACATCTCTACTTTAATTTCTACACTTTGGTATCAATATTTATTGAGTACTTTTTTCAACACTGTTAAAAAGTATAATGAAATGCATAATAGTTAAGTCAGGATAAGAACAACTGAACCTTTTATGGGTCTAGAGCATAAGTATGTATACAGTTTATACGGTTTAACCCTCCCCAGGATATTCTGCTGTTAGGTAATATTATTGATGACAGCACCCTTTTTGAGTTTCATTCAATTATCACCTATGAATAATGCCAATGTCCAGTTCAGTGCCAGGAGGATTTTCATCAACCTGCCGTATTCTGATCCAAAGAAATGTCTCTATCCACCTCTTCAAGGTCCTTTAACCAACAATTCATTAGCAGGCTGCGATTAGACAAGCAGTTTACTGACTGACTGAATGGCCAACGTAGTCATAGTTTTAGCAATTGATAAATATTAAAATATATTTTGATCCATGCTTAGGGTTGGTGGAATAACGGATAATGTTTTTAGTATGATTCTCTTTCATTTTCTACAGAGCCACACCTTGAGAGTTTTTTGGAGGAACTGGGGTTGGATCACCACTACAAAGAGAAGTTATCCCTAAGCACACTTCTTAGGATTGACAAGAAGACCATTACTGATAAACCTGCTAAGTGTAATTCAGATCTTCCATGGTATTTTCTGAAGAAACTAATGATCGTTAACGTGACAGCTAGGAATGTAAAATGTACACCTTCACATGAATCATACTGTGATTATAACTTAGATCTTGATAATTTCGATGAAAGTACACATTCAGGTGACACACTGAATCCTCTTGATATTATCACTGCTCTCTTCCTGTGCTCTGATGGTTTTGTACAGCAGGAAATGGCCCTCAAAATGTCCATGTGTCAGTTTTCCGTGCCTCTGTTGCTTCCCAACTGTGACACAAAGCAGTGCACACTCATGCTTTGGGCCATGAGAGACATTGTTAAAAAGTACAGACCTCAGTCACTTTCAGAATCCAAGGGATTTATTGAAGAGAGAATTGTTGTCTCTGAACTTCCAATGATATCTTTTGTGAGACTGGGTGAGTGCTCCTTGTCCAAGTCAGAGATCCTCAATAAGCTTCTGAGCAGTTCTCAGCAGTACCATGACACCTTTGTTCACTCCAACATGGAGGGTGGGGACAGTCCAAGGAGAATATCCAGTGGATTGGTGGAAATGACTTGGTACCTCCCTTGTGGGAACAAAAACATGGATGTCTTCAGCGAGCCAGTTGCTGTAGCTAACCTTCGTGGGGACATTGCTTCATTTGAAACACAATTTGCTTTCTTGTGTCAGACATCTGCAGCAGTTTTTGTGTTCTTTGATGCTTTGAACTCTGAGTGTGAGCTGCTAACCAACCAAAACCACAAGGCCCAGATCTTCTTGGTGGGTAACCGTCAAAGCAAAGATTTCAAATTAGATGCTGTAAAAAAGGTAGCAACCAAGTTGGACTTGACAAACAGCAACATCATTTTAAAGACTAAGGGCATGAATGATAGGGCTGTGCATCTTCACTGGTCTCACGATTCGATTCGATTACGATTATCCTGTCAACGATTCGATTCAATTCGATATCCCGATGCATCACGATGCATCACGATTCATACCAATGCGTTGCATCCTCAATTTTCTATATTACTGCACATGGCTTATTTTTCATCAATGCATACATGCAGTAAATACATATGAACTCTCTTTTTATTATTTAGAAAGTGCTTCAGAAATCAATAACATAAATGTCTTGACATTAATTTATAAACCAAAATAAATTAATTGTATATGTCTAGCCTCCCTATATCTGTTTGTGAAGTTGTTCCACCCTCAAAAACAAAAAACTAATGCTTCTGCAGTCGAGCTGCAGCTTCTAGCAACGGTCTTCTGTTAAAGAAAGGACACTGAATGTCCTGAATGTGGCATCACACACAGGACTTGAGTCTGAACACAGCAGACAACAGGAGTATTTACAATAGCATATACAAACACAAATACTGCATGTGGGTGCACACTTACATTCTCTGTCTTACTGTTACATAATGTATGAGATTAAGTTAGCTTCATTATATCTCAATCAGTGAATAAGTGAATAATAAAGTTTCTATCGGGTCACTATCAGCCTGTCACTCATTCTTTTCAGGGAGGGGGCGGGGTTTGGAGGAACGGAGAGGAGATGGTGATCGCGGAAGCTTTTTTCCTCCTGCCTTCACAAACTTTACACACGTATATAATAATATCGTCTGAAAATTGCTAGAGGACAATCATACTCTGCAATCCAAGACTTAATTAAATCCACCAAAAACCTGACATGATTGTAACGCGATTATTTTTGAAAAACATAAATCCTTGTGTCTCTGAGCCGCAGCGACACGGAGTGATTCAGAGCGGGTCCTTTTGCTGTTGGTTCTGGACTGGTGTTCTTGTGTTGGTGGATAAAGCAGACTGCTCCGTGTTTGGTGCCGCTGTCACGTCTGTTCCCTGATCTCTGCGTCACCGACCGATTTGATATTAAAGTGACAGAAAAAAAAACATTATAGTAAAGCCGCGGCCGGAAAATCAGGAAGCAACGTTACTACGCTATAATCGATTATCTTCCGTCACTGCATCGAGACCGAATCGTCCACGTCCGCATCGCAATGCATCGTAGAAACGATTATTTTCAACACCCCTAATGAATGATGCAGACTTTGTCAAAGATTTGCGGGAAAAAGTCAGCAATGCATTTGAAAACACACAGATGAAGAGGGGAATTGAGAAGATGGCTGACGTTGCCCATGAACATGGAATCTGTGTTGATGAAGACTCTCCAGAGTGCCAGGAAGCGAAGAAAAATGCAGATGCCATCACTGCAGAAATTCAAGACATTCTTAAATACAAAGAAGCTCAGCTTCCCTTGCAAGGCCAGATATGGAAAGACCTTACTCGCTTAGAGAAGAGGGAGTGGGAGAGGGAGTGTCTGCGTGCGCATCTCTCCCAGATGAGCTAAACAGTTTTTTTGCACGCTTTGAGAGCAGCCAGGCTGTGGAGGTACAGAGGGACCAGGAGCTACACTGCCCTTTTGTTTTAAATAGGGCAGATGTGTGTAAATCCTTTAAAAGGGTTAACCCACACAAGGCTCCTGGACCTGATGGCATCCCTGGCCGTGTTCTCAGGGTGTGTGCAGTTCAGCTGGCAGAGGTGTTCACAGACATCTTCAACAGGTCCCTGCTGCAGTCTGTAGTCCCCACATGTCTTAAACACTCCACCATCATTCCTGTCCCCAAAAAGACAATCATCACCTGCCCCAACGACTACCGCCCAGTAGCACTCACCTCCATCATAATGAAGTGCTTTGAGCGGTTAGTCAAATTATTCATCACCTCCTCCCTCCCTGACTCTCTGGACCCCCTGCAGTTTGCCTACAGAGCAAACAGGTCCACAGACGACGCCATAGCCCTCACCCTCCACACTGCCCTCTCACACCTGGACCCGAAGAACAGGAACACATATGTGAGAATGCTGTTCATTGACTACAGTTCAGCATTCAACACCATTGTGCCCTCCAAGCTGGCCATCAAGCTCAGAGACCTCGGGCTCAACAGCGCCCTCTGCGACTGGATCCTGAACTTCCTGACGGGCAGACCCCAGGCAGTGCGGGTGGGAAATATCACATCCTCCACCCTGATTCTTAACACCGGTGCCCCTCAAGGCTGCGTGCTCAGCCCTCTCCTCTACTCCCTGTTCACCCACGACTGCGTGGCCACACACAGCTCCAACACCATCGTGAAGTTTGCTGATGACACGACCGTCATCGGCCAGATCACAGACGATGACGAGACGGCGTACAGAGAGGAGGTCGAAAACCTGACATCTTGGTGCCAGGAGAACAACCTCCATCTCAACATCAGCAAAACAAAGGAGCTGATTGTGGATTACAGGAAGCAGCAGGGAGAGGGACACGCCCCCATCGCCATCAATGGGACTACGGTGGAGAGAGTCAAAAGCTTCAGGTTCCTTGGGGTCCACATCACTGAGGACCTGACATGGTCTCTTCACACCACCACCATCACCAAGAAAGCTCGACAGCGGCTCTTCTTCCTCCGCAGGTTGAGGAGGTTCAAAATGGATTCCAGGATACTCTGCAACTTCTACAGGTGCACGATAGAGAGTATCCTCACTGGCAGCATGACGGCCTGGTACGGCAGCTGCACCGACCTCGATCGTAAGGCTTTACAGAGGGTGGTGAAAACTGCACAGCACATCACCAGGACGGAGCTGCCATCCATGGAGGACCTTTACTCCCAGCGGCTCAGGAAGAAATCACTACGGATTATCAAAGACCCCCATCACCCCAGCCACAAACTGTTCTTTCTGTTGCCGTCTGGCAGACGTTACCGCAGCATCCGGGCAAGGACAAGAAGATTCGGAGACAGTTTCTTCCCGCGGGCAGTGAGACTGTTAAAAAATTGAACTGTTGAAACAACTTCAAACATTCAACTGCTACTCAGTAGTATGTATCTAATACCTAATATATATATATCATTCCAATAACTTGTATATAGACTCATACTGCACTATTCCACATCATAACTTTATTTCATTTTTATAACTATTATTATTTTTGTATTGCTCTTGCTCTTATTGTTATTATGTTATGTTATTATGTTGCATTGTTGGAGAAGCCTGTGACATAAGATTTTCAACTGCATAATTACTCTGTAGCTATGTCAGATTGACAATAAAGAACCTTGAACCTTGAGAAGGAAGAATTCCGACTTAAGAATGTTGGGTCTGAAAATATAGAAAAGTACAAAAGTGATCTTCAGCAACAGAAAACCAAACTTCGGGAAAAACAGAACTCTTTCCGACAGCTCATTAGGGACTGAACTGAAGCTTCCCTTTCCCTTCCTGAAACAGACCCAGCACGTCAACAACTACAGCATCTCCCCAAGCTATGTGCTGAGTTAATGCTTGATGGATTTCCACTTGAGCTTGTAGATGGAGAAGCATCCAACATACCTCTCAGATGGGTGACTGACGTTCTCTCTCAGCTCAATGACTTGGTGTCTCCTAAGAACAAGATCCTGGTAGTCACAGTTCTTGGAGTTCAGAGCACAGGAAAGTCCACTCTCCTCAACACCATGTTTGGAGTGCAGTTTGCAGTCAGCAGTGGTCGATGCACTCGAGGTGCCTTTATGTTGCTGATTAAAATCAATGAAGATGTCAGAAAAGACTTCAACTGTGACTTCATGGTGATCATTGACACTGAGGGCTTAAAGTCACCAGAGCTCGCACAACTGGACAATAGCCACGAGCACGACAATGAGCTTGCAACACTTGTTGTGGGGCTGAGTGATATCACCATCATCAATGTTGCAATGGAGAATTCAACAGAAATGAAGGACATCCTACAGATAGTTGTACACGCTTTCCTCAGGATGAAAGAGGTGGGCAAAAAGAAGCCCAAATGTCAGTTTGTTCACCAGAATGTGTCCGATGTTTCAGCCCATGACAAGAACCTGCGAGACAGGGAACTGCTCCTGCAACAGTTAAACGAGATGACCCAGGCAGCAGCCAAAATGGAAAAGAAAGAAGAGTACTCGAGCTTCACTGATGTGATGGAGTACAGTCCAGACACAGGAAACTGGTACATTCCTGGACTCTGGAATGGAAACCCACCGATGGCACCAGTCAATGCAGGCTACAGCGAGGCTGTCTATGAGCTCAAGAAGAACATCATCCACATTTTGGGAAGTTGTGGATCATCAGCTAATAATATCTTGGAGTTTACAGAGTGGATGAAGAGCCTGTGGACGGCAGTAAAACATGAAAACTTCATCTTCAGTTTCAGAAACAGTCTCGTGGCTGATGCATACATGAGGCTGTGCACAGAATTCAACAAATGGGAATGGGACTTCAAAAAAGAAATGTTCACATGGGTTACACAAGCTGAAACAAGAATCTCCAACTTCGGTACACCTGCTGATAAATCTAACAAATCTGACATGAGAGAACTTCTCTTGCTATTGAAAAACAAAGCTTTGACAGAGCTGTCTAAATGGGAAACAAAGCTTCTTGGAAATGTGGACCAGTACTTCAAGCAAACAGAGGGTCATGTCTATCTTGTTGAAGGATACAGACAGGAGTTTAAAAACAGTGCAAAGAGCCTTCGACGAGAAATGGAAAGATCTGTGTTTAATCAACTCACAGCAGCAGCTGACATCAGACAGGGGATGACAGAAGTTGATAAAATCAAGGAGAACCACACAAAGGACTTAGAGGGCAGAGTATGTGTATTGATTGAAGAATGTAGGAAGGAAAAAGTCAAGATGACAGAGAAAGAGCTGGACAAATAATTTGAAAAGATGTGGACTAAAACAGTGAAGGAACTTTCCTTTACAGAAATGAAGGTTGATGACATTTTCACACCTGTGTCTCACCACCTGAGAACAAATCTATCAACCAAGGGAGGTCATGCAAGTGATTTGTTAAGTCAAAAAAGCCTGAGAGAATGTGGACAGGGGCCTTTTAAATATACAGTTGAAGGATTCTTAAATCAATGTGCAGACAAAGTTAAACAGTGGTTTAAAATACCAGATAATGCAAAGGCTGTACAACAAACAGCTGACAGCATCATTGCAGTTTGCTCACAGATGATGACTGACAAAGTGCAAAGAAAGAGTAATTACCATGATGCCTACATCGATGAGATTCTAAACATGATTGATGAGAGGCTGCAAAACAATCAGGAAGTTGGAACAGACATCACTTTTGAAGTCTCTCTGAAACAGCACATCTGTGCAGACGCAGCCAGAAGGTTTCAGAAAATGCATCAAGATTTCATCCATGAAAATGATCCCTACAGATGTCTGAACGAAAACAAAGAAAAGTTTCTTGCTGATTTCAAAGACGTGTTCCATAATGTAGACCAGTGCCAGAAGAAGGCAGAAGAATTCACAGACCGATGCTTGAAGCCTGCAGTCGAAGACTTTGTCAACCGTTCCCTGGGTCCTGATATCATTGGTGAAATGAGGACAAGTGAGCAGTTCAGCACAAGAATGTCCTTCCAGTATTCACTTTTACTGGATCTGCTCTCAGAGGATGACTTTAAAAAGTACCAGAGCTATATTTGCTCATATGAGAAATATGTAAAGAAATGGATACTCAACAAAATATTGGAACACTTCTCAAATGGGTCTACGGAGTTTGAGGATCAACATCTCCAGTCATGTGTCAACAGAATAAATAATGCTATCCAGAAAGCTAAAACAGAAAAGAGTGGCAACTTAAAGTCATTTGTTGAAGATGTCTGTCAGGAACTTGGTGACAAACTGGTCATTTCCCAGGATGCTCTTGGGGCATTCATGACCCTGAATAATGCCGACCAGGAACAGTTTGCTCACTGGCTCACTAAGTGTGTGACGGAGATGGCATAAACTTTTAGAGAGAAGTTTGAGAAAACAAACATCCAAACTAAACTACAGAGCCTTCATGTGAATCCTCAGAACGAGCTTTTCAACACACTGATTGGATGTGGTGAACAGTGTCCGTTCTGCAAAGCGCCCTGTGAGGCAGGAGGAACAGCCCACACTGAGCACTTTGCTTCACTTCATCGACCAGAGGGTCTGGGTCAATACAGATGGAGTGATTCAGAAAAACGTTGCATTGACATATGCTCTTCCTCTGTGAACAGTGACATTTCTTTTCGCTGCAGTGATACAAAAGATCAACCGCACCCTTACAAGCGTTACAAAGAAATCTATCCGGACTGGAAAATCCCATCAGATGCAAGCCTCCAGGCATCAGACTACTGGAAATATGTACTGGCAAACTTCAACAATGAGTTTGCAGCAGCATACAAGGCAAAGCCTGCTGATATTCCTGAAGCTTGGAAACTTATCACACCTGAGCAAGCAGAGGCAAGCCTCAAAGAGTCATTTCATATCTAATGAGAAACTACAAGCTTTGTGCTCACAGAGGGTCCCGTCCTCCTCATTACAGTCATCATCCTCTCATGGACATTTAGATTACACTTGATTTATATGAAGAGAAGCACACAAAGTAACATGCTGTTTATGAGATGGCAAGGTTGACCAAATATTTCAACAACAACTTACAAGGAATTTGTAAACGTTTCAGTTTGATTAACATACTTTAAATCCTTATTGTTTTGGTTGTTATTGTAGTATCAATTAATCAGATTATTTCCTTAAATTAACCGATGCAAACATTTTTGCTTTTATGTTTTTCTGTGGTTTTGTCATAAACACATTAACAATTGTAATGTTTTAAAATATCATTCAGTCTTCATGTCAACATGAAGATTATACAATGTCTTTATTTTTATTTCAAATAAGTATCTGATTCTTATTATTTACATTTTTATTGACACATTCAGAATTGTTGTCTTTTCATTTCTGAGCTGCATCAAAAGCCACACATTTAGATTTTTAAATCAGTGAATGAATCATTGTGTTTTAGTGGTGGTACAGTCAACATGTAAACATGACAGAAAGTCTGTTGTAATCAAGTTCAGTTTGACATGTGACTGTTTCCCAGAGAGGTAGAATCTATTCTTATTTTGTTTCATTTATATATTTACATATTCAATGTTTAAAGGAGAGGTGTCATGGCCATTTCCACTGATCATAATTCCATTGTTGAGGTATACTAAAATAGATTTATATTGTGCATTTTTCCAAACTCACATTGGTTTCTCATACAGCATCTCTGTAAACTACTTGTATTCACTGAATTTCACTATTTGCCTTTAACGGCTCGTTGTAGCTCCAAAAGCTCCAGCCCCCACCCTCCCTGTGAGCACAGTGTGCTCTGATTGGTCGGGACGTTGTGAATAGCGCTGAGCTCCGTGGAGGTGTTGCTTCCTTGTTTAGGATACACAGCCAAACACAGCCAAACTCATCCTGAGCACACACAAACTCACATCCGAAGTAAAAACAATAAGTGTGGCTTGATATTGAGTAAGAAAAAGGTTGATAAACGCTGTGAGAATGGGTCTGCAGAGAGAATGGGTTTGCAGAGAGAATGGGTCTGCAGAGAGAATTTTGCCACGATCCCAACTGTCTGTTATCAGCCTGCAGCCAGGGAGGAGAAATCAGCTGAGCTGCCTGCTCCCTGCACACAGATGTGTGTGTGAGGAAGTCCGTGGATCGGTCAATTTGGACCAATCAGCGGGGGCTTAACGTAACGGCTCCGCGGACGTAACGTAACGGCTCTTCGGGATTGGTCCATTTCGTTCCGGGTACCGCATGACATCAGGCGGTACCCGGAAGAATCAAATGGGCAGTGACGTATCTCCAACGAGGCGTTTTGGGGAGGTATTTTCTGTGTTAGAGTTTTACTCGCTACAGGGTGTACTTTGAGGGTTTTGACTCTGCACACCGTTTACATGCATAAAAACCTTCGTAACACACAAGGGGACGGGTAATAACCGGAAAAGCATGACATGGGAGCTTTAACATATCATTCAATCTAAATGTCAACATGTAGATTACACATGAATGTTGTTCTTACCTTATTGAGTGCTATATGTCATTGTCTTACCAAAAACCTGAAAGTCTTTCTTTGTATTCCAATCAAGTATTTACCTCCAAATATTTACATTTTGATGTTCATGTTATAATATTAACTCAAAATGTATTATGTTAGTTTTCATTTTCAAATGCCACATTTTTAACATTTTTAGATCAATTAAAGGATAATTTAGTTCATATTCAGCATGTCAACATGTAAACATGACAACAAGTTTGAATCAACTTAAGGATGATATAAAGATGGTATTGTTTTTGTGAATATTTATTTTGTTGCATTTTTCATGTTTTGTCAACGTGTAGGTTATCCTTCAGGTGGTTTTTATTACCTAATCGAGTATGACATTTAATTCTCTTTGTTCAAAATCTATAACCACTTTGTTTCCTGTCATTGAAGAATCTGATATCACATATTTACATGTATTACTCACTTAAAAGATCATTCAATATAAAAGTGCTATTGTCAACAAGTAACAGCATCATATATGATCTTTCTTTTACTCAGATCTTCTAATCTTTTGTTTCTGTGAAGTATCTGATTCTTTATATTTACGTAATACAAAACACCATTCATTCTTTATACTGTTTATTTCTTTATATTGTTAACATGTATACTTACTACTGTTTACTATTTCAATAAAGAGACCACATCTGCAGACTGGCTATGGATGTCTTTAATGTTTCGCAGATCAGAATCACAGCATACAGAGTATAATAACTTCTAAAGTAAACAGAAATATCATCACCTCATTTATTTATATAGTTTAAAAATATATATATTTTTTAATAATCATCTTTTTTTAATACCATTATTTTAAAAATGTTGTTCATCTGTAATGGCATCCAAGGTTTCCTTTGATGCCACTATAGAGCGGGGTTGACGACACGCAATCCAGAGCAATAAGCAGCCGAAGGTTTTCAGTCAAAAAATGTAATTTATTAACAAAAAAGGTATTGACTTAAATAGTCTCAAAATAACAAATCTAACTAATAATTTCGGCGATATACTTTCCTATATAAACTATACTTTGCAGTCCAATTTGCAACACTAATTTAGTTTACAATTTGCGGTCGAAAAACTGTTCCGCTCCCCGTCTCATCAGGTCTCAGAGCACCCCAGCTGTCCTCAATTACCTCACTTAAATAAACACCGGAAGGTACAAGGAAACAGATCATATTTACGATTTAAAATAAACAATCATTTCATCAAAAGATATTCACCATGGCAATATAAATCATTTTACATCATTAATTCATTTATCAAATTATGAATCTAAATAATAACTTTGACTTCATTGTGGCTCTAACAGACCACATCTGCAGACTGGCTATGGATGTCTTTAATGTTTCGCAGATCAGAATCACAGCATACAGAGTATAATAACTTCTAAAGTAAACAGAAATATCATCACCTCATTTATTTATATAGTTTAAAAATATATATTTTTTTAATAATCATCTTTTTTTAATACCATTATTTTAAAAATGTTGTTCATCTCAAATCTTAGGATTCTGAATACAACAAATAATGTAAAAACAAGACAACAGGTGCAACTCTGCAATGAATCGTGTGTGTGTGTGTGTGTGTGTGTGTGTGTGTGTGTGTGTGTGTGTGTGTGTGTGTGTGTGTGTGTGTGTGTGTGTGTGTGTGTGTGTGTGTGTGTGTGTGTGTGTGTGTGTGTCACTGTCTATACCGTGGGCCATATGAAGTCATTTCGGTTTGCTTGGCTGACTGCAGTTTGCTGAGGCTAGGTGTGTCCACATACATCCAGTCTGATCCACGGCTAATCACAGGTTCAGACTCTGAAAGTGAGAGACATTCAGATTAACTTAAAGTTGAATTTAAACTGTTAACAAGAAACTAGAAGTAAAGAATGTTTTTAAGGATGTGTGTGCATGTTTTGCTTTCTAGTGTTTTTGTGTTGATTTGTCCCATAACTGTATATTTTGCTAATTAAAAACACATGATTACATTTGGATAAAGAAAGTATAGATGGAAATACAACAAGGGGAAGTCGGTCCATGTCATTCATTATCTTCATCTTCAGGTCAGCGGAGTTGACAATAATGACTGACCTGTGTTCAACCCTGAGCATTGTTTTAACAGTGTTAAAGATACATTCAGCCAGTTATATCATTGTTCAAGAAATCAATCACATGGTCTTACTGAAAACTGTCCTTTACCTATTCATTCTGAACATGGACTCCAGCAGACTACTGACATCTAGTGGACATGAATTGCAACAACACCTACTTTAAACTCAGGATTTCTCTTTCTAATTGTTATTTTTAAAACATAAAGACATGGAACCTTAAACATTTCTTAATTGTACCTGACAATTAAAGACATTCAATTTAAAGACATTTAATTTAAAACACAACCGTAGCCTCAAGACATGCAAAGTGAATTAAGAAGAGCAACTATCTGCAATTGACAACTTAATATGTTTAACTACAGTTGTCCCAATTGAAGCTCCCGTCACAGTGTACTGACTGATTCTGCAGTCCATTGCTGCTGTCATCATCAAACATCTCCACACACAGACAACACAATCATATCTGTCTACTGATTTATCAGGAAAACTCACAAGGTTTATCCCAATATCCATCCTCAACTTGACCCGGAAATCAATCGTTGAAGGACGTCATGATTCCTTAAATGCGTGCGGAGGAGTCGATGAATGAGGAGGCTTCCAGAGGAGAGGGGCGCGAGGAAACACGAGTGCAGGCTATGCAGAAGTGTTATTGCTACATGCGCATCAAAGCTCCGCCCACAGATCCAGAGCTTGATTGATTGATTGATTGAAAAGTTTATTAACAGCTTGTATATTGGGTACAGTACAGTACAGCTCAAAACATACAATTGTTAAGGGGATGCAGACCAGAGAAAGACTTTCGTCTTGTTTACATCAGGGTCCCCCATTTCCAATTCATCATATCATTTAAGACATATAAGACATATTTGACATACAGATGGCTTATTTACAATTTACATACAGGTGGTTTTTTACATACAGATGGCTTATTTACAATTTTCATTTTAGATTTCGTTCTAATACATCCTAACCGGACATTTAAGACATACCAAGTCTACAGATATACAGTTAGTAACAGAGTCTAAAATGCGAGTATATACATAGATGGGGGGGGGAAGCTGTCCATTGTACGACAGGTTGAGATTTGTACCATTACCGGGGCCAGTTTTGCAATGCTTTCCCCCGAAGGTGCTCTTTAAGAGAGGTTTTGAAGGTAAGTATAGTTTTACTTTCCTTTACAGTTGTGGGAAGAGCGTTCCACCTTGATGTGGCATAATTGCGAAACGTGTATTCCCCCTTTTTTGTGCCAAATCTGGGTTTTACATGATTTGTGGAGCTCCCTCTGGTGTTATGATCATGGTATTCCTTGACCTTTGGGAAGAATTTTGACATGTACATGGGTACCATAGAGGTGTAGTGGATCTTGTAGACCAGGCCCATTGCAAGTAGCTGTACTCTGTCGTCTACTCTAAGCCATCCTAGGTTGTCAAAGTGGGCAGAGGTGAGGTGGGTTCTAGATGAAAGGTCAAGCAGTAGTCTGACCAGTTTATTTTGCGATGTTTGAAGTTTTATTTTTAGCGCCTTGGAGGTGCTATGGTACCATGACGTGCAAGCATAGTCATAGTACCCTTGAATGAGTGCTCCTGCCAGAGTTTTCAGGGTGTTTTTGTTTACCAGAGAGGAGATCCGGTATAGGAATCTAGTTCTTTGATTGACTTTTTTTATTACATTGGATGCCATTTTGTCACAGGAGAGGTTTGCCTCAAGAATAGATCCTAGGTATGTAATTTCCTTCTTACTTGTGACAACAATGTCACCCACTGCAACTGAGAAGTCGTCGGATTTGCTGAGATTATGTTTCGAACCGAAGAGAATGGACTCTGTTTTACCCAGGTGTAATGATAATTTATTATCGGCGAGCCAGGTGCAGATTCTGCCGAGCTCGGAGCTGAGGGTTTTTTCAACCTGCAATCTGCTCCTGTCAGAGACCAGCAGGGCTGAGTCGTCCGCGAACAGGAACAAGTTGCAGTCACATGCTGATGACATGTCATTTGCATAAATTAGGAACAGTAACGGACCTAATATGCTTCCTTGTGGAACACCACAGCTCACTGGGAGGGGGGGGGACAGAGTACCGTTTACCTCCACCATCTGTTCTCTCCCCTCCAGGTAGGATTGCATCCAGCTCACCGATAGTTTATCAAAACCAATTGCTTTTAGCTTGTCAATCAGAATGGGGTGATTGACAGTGTCGAAAGCCTTTTGTAGGTCCAGCATCACCATGCCGCAGTATTTACCCTCGTCCACCTCTTGTTTGATGTGGTCGTTCAAATAAAGAAGGCATGTGTCAGTGGAGTGGGATGTTCTAAAGCCAGATTGAAATTCATAGATTAGTTTCTTTTCTGCGAGGTACTTTTCGACCTGTTCATATACTATTTTTTCCATGACTTTCGAGATGGAGGTAAGTATAGAAACAGGGCGGTAGTTGCCTGGGTCCAATTTGCTGCCCTTTTTGTGCAGGGGGGTTACTCTTGCAATTTTGAAGTCTTTGGGTACTTTTCCCTGTTTTATGGAGAGGTTAATTATGTGAGCTATGACTGGTGAGATGGCGGTTGCTGTGTCTCTGAGGAATTTGGAGGGGATATTGTCGTGGCCAGTGGCCTTGTTAGGTTTGAGGGCGCTCAGTTTAATGAGTACCTCTGCTGTTGTTACCCTTGCTAGACTGAAATCATCTTTGCGTACCCCTAGGTTTTTGTAGTAGGTCATGATGTGATCTACTCCAAAAAGCCCTGAGTGGGAGGGTAATTTATTTACAAGAGTTGTGGCTATGTTTGTGAAAAAAATGTTCAAGTACTTGGCCACATCCAGTTTGTCTGTGATGAGCCTGTTATCTGTCTTTATGTTTAAGTTTGAAAATCTCGTTTTGAGTTTTTTACTGCAGCCAAGCTGGTTATTGAGTAATTTCCAAAGTTCACGGGGTTTATTTTTGTTTTCCTCAGTTTTGTCATTGATGAAATTCTTTTTGGCAGTTTTGATCATGGAGCTTACGTCATTTCTTAGTCTGTTTCTTTCAATTTTTAGTTCAGTCACGTGGGCCTGGAGTTCACTGCTCGTGCTTTTGGAAAGCATTGACTGACTTTTATGAAACTCAGAGCATTTTTTGTCTCTGGTTTTCATGGCGGTCAGTATGCCGGAGTGCATCCACGGCTCAGCGCGATTTTTTACCCTGGTTGTTCTTAGGGGGGGCCAAATCATTGAGTATTGCAGAGAATTTGTTTTTGAAACCAAGCCATGTTTCTTCAACTTGTGTACCACTGAGCTCATCTGACCAGTCCAGGCTCTCCAGTTCTAGGTTAAAGGCCTCGCTAGAGTAGTTTTTGAGGTCTCTAGATATGACTGTTTTGTGACAGCCGGCCTTTTGTTTTAGCTTTTTGCGGGTACAGAATATCATATAATGATCACTTAAACCGCATGCTATAACCCCTTTACTGGAGATCCTGGACCTGTCAGAGGTCAGAATGAGATCAATGGTAGTTTGTGTTGTTTCACATACCCGGGTGGGTTGGGTGATTAGCTGGCTGAAGCCGTGCAGATCACAAATCCTACTGAAGGACTTGAAGACGGACGTGTCTTTACGTTGCATATCCGTGTTCCAGTCTCCAATAATAATTGTCTCTACATCCCCCACATCAGCCAAACACCCATCTAATGTATCATAAAAGTCACTCTGTTCCGGTGGTCTATAGATTGTCCCGACTATTACAGATTTAGCATTGTCAAAAAGAATTTCAACCCACACAGATTCAATATTTTCATGATGCAGGTCAGTACGGTTTTTGAAATTGGTGTCCTTATGTATGTACATGCAGACACCACCTCCATTCACGTTCCTGTCCCTTCTCACTACAAGATAATCTTCAATTTCAATCTCTGAATCTGTAATGGAATTGTCCAATTTGGTCTCAGAAAAGCATAATATGCTTGCCTTACCGTTCATGAACAGTTGCCTGAGTTCAGCCAGTTTGTGTCTCAGGCTGTTAGTGTTCAGATGAAAAATATGTAGTCCATTTTTGTTGTTTAAATGCATAATGTCGTCAGCTTGCAGATATTTGTCTTTGTCCGTTACAGCAAACGGCTTGCGGCCTGCCGTGGTGCTTGGAGCGGTGGGGTGGTGGGGGGAGGGAGGCTCTGTTGTAGCTTTAGCCGTCGATATGCTAGCAGGGTGGCTAACAACATGGTGGATATTTGTTCCCTCGGATCTCGGTTCTCTTCCTCTCGTCACTGCCTCATGCGTGTCTGTCTGCCGAGGCGTCCCCGGGGGAATGTCGAAGTCTCCGTTGATTCCTCGGTCTCCGCTGTCTCCATGGTCTCTGTTGTCGTCGCGTAGTTGTTGCTGTAGCGGAAGAGATGCTAGTTGTGATGCTAGTTGTGATGCTAGCTCCTCGAGCCTGCAGGAATGGCTTCTTGTCTGCACCGGGCCCGGATTCAGATGGATGTCTCCCGCTAACAATAAGACCAAGACGATCATACTTCTTCGGTCTAGTTTGCCTGACGGGGGTAAGTACTTTCGCGTCGGGTTTGCAGTTAATAATGCATGAATGCTTGCACTTCCAAAAGCGAGGTGTTTCCTTTCCCAGCCATTGAGAAGGTAAAAGTCATTGTGGTTCATTTTATCCCTGCTTTCACTACTCTCCTTCTCTAAGTGATGTTGCCTCATTGATGAGTTGAGGTAGGAGTCCATAATCCATATTGTCAGGAGGATGAAATATGTAAAAAATCGTGAGGAATAACCTCCAAAGCGGGAGCTCTCGAAAATGCGACCACTCATAGCGAAACCGGAAGCCGCATAAACCATGTGCCATGTGCATACTGCGGCTGTTCTGTCTGTTGAAGAATGATCTGAGTCTTCAAATGTTACATTTGCTTGATTTTTTGTAAAACAGATATATCTTTGATTAAGGAGGAGATCCTTCTCTACAACACATTCAAGTGTTTGAAATACACTTACACATTCAATAATAATGGTTTGATAATAATTATTGTCAGTATTAATGAATCATTTACAGTTCATAAAAGTGGTTTATGTGCATGCGTGGATAAAGGACACTGAATTTAAAACAATTAATTGGTAAATACAATTATTATTATTGTGTTATTTCTATTTTATTTAAATGAATACATTTGTGTCTGAGTTATTAGTTTAGTCTTTGTGTGTTTTTATTTGTTGTCTTAATAAATGAAAAAATAATTTAAAAGTTGGTTTGTTTAATGTTGTCAAGAGTGAGTTCGAGTCGATCATCATATCCTGAAGCAGAGGCTGGTCAGTATTGGCATATCCAGCCATGCAGTGGGGTGGTTTGGGAACTACCTCTCTGAAAGGTCCCAATGTGTTCAGTTTGATGGGCTGTCTTCTGACTGTTTAAACATTACAAATGGTGTTCCCCAAGGTTCTGTTTTAGGTCCAATTTTATTCTCCATCTACATCAAGAGTTTAGGTCAAAATGTGGATGGAGCAACTTTACATTTTTATGCGGACGATACCGTGATGTATTGTGCAGGTCCCTCCACGACGGAGGCTGTTGTTAAATTGCAGGCTGTTTTTAATATTATTCAGACTCAGCTCCCCTGAGCTTAAGCTTATTTTAAATGTTGATAAAACTAAGGTAATGCTATTTTCGAAAGCCAAAAAGACACCGGAGACCACTTTGGATATTGTTCTCTCTCTCTAGGTCATCCTCAGACGAGCCCTCCATCGTCGCTTCCAGTCATCCCGGTTCTCCATACATCTGGCCAGTTCATTGGTACTTTGTGCTCCTGCGTCATTCTTGAGTACGTCCACGTATGTTGGTGTGGGACGTCCTCGTGACCGATGCCCGTGTGTTGGTTCCCACAGCACCAATTTGCCGGCTGGCAGCTCTTGATGCCTTTGGCTATGTCCAGCGCCATATAGATAGAAGAGTTACGACAGCGGAAGTCCAAAATGCTTGATCGTCACGTGGTTCAGGGAGAGTCAATAGTTCCCCGGAAGTTCGTGGCGGGACATATGAATGCATGATTACCGGAGATAGAACTACGATTTTTGGTAATAAGTAGTGAATAAAGATCTTGATTTGCAATATTTATACAACATACCGATATGTGTATGTATTTACATCAATATGTTTTAAAAAATAAATAGAATCTGCTAATATTTATGGATAATATTAGGAATAGTGTGAACAGCTAGTTTACTTGTTAACATATACATGTTAGGCGGTTGCCTTGGTTAAAGAGCCTGTTGCTGTTGTGTATTGCTTTGAATTATTTAAAGGGTCCATGTCATGGCCATTTCCACTGATCATAATTACATTGTTGAGGTATACTAAAATAGATTTATACTGTGCAATTTTCCAAACTCACATTGGTTTCGCATACAGCATCTCTGTCAAGCATGTGTATTCAGCAGTATTCACTTTCTCCACTAAACGACTCGTTGGAGCTCTTGCCCCCCCCCTCCCTGTGAGCCTAGTGTGCTCCGATTGGTCAGCTCGGCCACTCGTTCTGATTAGTCAACCACCAGAGAGGCTGCGCCCATGTCTAACAGTGCTTTTCCCGGCTGCTCTCAGCGTAACATCAGTCTTATCATGGCGTCGGTACAGCGGTATATTTTATATACATATATATTTTTAACTGTTGTTATAGAAGAGTGTGACGGCCCCAGGGCCTTTGTCTTACGATGGGGTGGAGCTGAAGAGGCTAATCAGCACGATCACGGACACCTCCGGACACTACGGCCCCAGTCTCTCTCCAAAGCGGCTGCAGGAAGACTAACTCTGCGATCCTCTCAACCACCTATCTTTGCATTTACCACAATAAATGTGCCGTGGTTTTGTAAACTCGTGTATGTCTCCTTGTCTTTCCGTTGTGGCCTACGAGCTACTCTCATAACAAAGAGTAAGTTATTTTTACCCTTATAAACTACTACTGTTTGATGAGAAATCAAATCATGGTTTGCTATATATGAATTCAGGGAAGAAAGGATAGGCCTACTAAGTATTTCCATTAAACTTTATTTTTAGAAATGTACAAAATGAACATAAATATACATATATACACGGTATATCATCCATTCCTCCTCCTCTTGCCTGCGCACAGCCGGTGCGGTGCGGTGCCTTTTAGCACGAGGCCTCAGTAGTAGTAGAATCCCTTCCCCGTCATGGATTGTCCGCCAGGATCTGGCTGGACGAAATCAAATGCAAATCACAAAATATTAGAGAAACTTAGTTGTTTTAGATTCGTTAGTAGTAGTTGTGTAATGAACAGCTTGCCTGCTAATATGCTAACCTAGCTTTGTTTACCTTGGTAGCTAACACGATATGAACGTTAGCTTGGAGGAAAGGCAACTATAATGCAGTGTAATAAAACTACTATGAACAAAAGCTAGTGGTTCATATTAGGCTAGCAATAACGTGTTTATAATTGCAATCGTATATGGGTATTCTGCTACCATACAATGTAACTTGCATGAATACATTGTTTTGCGCTAGCATACAGCTAGCCTCGTTAGCTACATGCAGTATATGTACGGTAAACCGGAGTATACTGTATGAGTATTCCGTGTGTGTGACTGCAGACATTCTCCTGCCATGACAAACATGTAAGGCCATCTGCTGACATTGTAGTTGATATATTTAAACGCTAGCAACGTAGCATCACAAAAATGTTTTTCTGACCAAAACTAGCTCTAGCTCCGTGTGTTAGATCGCTACGCCAGCTATAATGTAATTACGTTTCGCGACTGACCGGCAAATCACCCGCAGTATACTGTCAATAGGTATTTTGTGTGTGAATGCAGACATTCTCCTGCTATGAGATACATGTATGCAAGGCCATCTGCTGATATTAGAGTTGATATATGGAAACTCTAGCAACTTAGTTAGCACAGTTAGCACTGTGTCAATGGCTTAGCAGTCCAACACAGTTTACACATTTAAACAGTCTTGTTTGATAAATACACAAATAACAATGCAAACTTACAGGTTGTATACCCAGATCTTCCCCTGCTCCAAACGGTCCAAACAAGCTGTGCATATCCGGCCTCAAACTGGGCAATGTTTTGGAAGCTTTCGTCTGTGAAATGCCGGTTCTTCGAACCTCTGGAGGAGGAACACGCCGCTGCTGGTGTGGCCATAGCTCTTCGGGATTGGTCCATTTCGTTCCGGGTACCGCATGACATCAGGCGGTACCCGGAACTAAATGGAAGACTCAAATGGGCAGTGACGTATCTCCAACGAGGCGTTTTGGGGAGGTATTTTCTGTGTTAGAGTTTTACTCGCTACAGGGTGTACTTTGAGGGTTTTGACTCTGCACACCGTTTACATGCATAAAAACCTTCATAACACACAAGGGGACGGGTAATAACCGGAAAAGCATGACATGGGAGCTTTAAAACAAATATTATCTTCTTAAACAGGTATGGTAGTCAGGTGCATCACTTCCTAATGTTTATTGATATATTTAGAGGGAGGGGATGGCAAGGAATGCTTCAAAATTTAGATTAGATTAATTTCTACCATTTTTTTAATTCATGGTGGTTTCAGTAATCCCATGGTACTTGAGGACATAAGTAATCTAAATGACTAATGTACTTTTTATGACTTTCAGAAAGGACAGGAGACCAACAGGTGACTATCAATGGACTAGCAGCAACATGATTATGACGTTAAAATTGTTGTTTTAGGAACATCCATTGTAAATACATGGAATTCAATAAACATTGAATAGCATGTCATGCAGTTTGTCTGTGCCTTTTCCTCCGTGTTGTCCTGGCATATAGTCTCCACCATGGTTTGCTGTGCTGCCTGGGGATGCTCCAATCGCTCAGAGAAAGGAGTAAGAATCAGAATGTACGGCTTCCCCACTGACACAGAGAGGAGGGAAAAATGGCTAGCTCAAGTCAGCAGGAGCAATTTAACAATCAAAATAGACAGCCGCAACAAAATATGTGAGGTAATCATATTCAAACACTGCATTTGCACTTTTTCACAAAACGAAGACCCCACCATTGGGAAGCTTAATGTTTGGTTTAATACAAATAACAGGGAAAGGCTTGAAAAACTCTGAGAGTTGAGACTCAGGGTGCAGGGTGAGGGTCTCAGTGCAGGTATTCAGACTCTATTGAATCCCCCTCTGGTTCTTGTGCTGAAAGAGGGAGAAACAGACAGGAGAATGGCTTATACACACCTATATAGCACACCTATTGGATGGGAAATTGCCTTGGGGAGATAAGGTGTGGTCTTTGTTTCCAACTGAAGTTATGGAACTTTATTATTTGTGAGTTTAACAAAGTATGACAAATGGCATCAGTAATGGATGTGATATGAATTTGTATAAAGTTGTCTCACATTCTTGGTCATATTTTACGTACAGTATGTAATGAGTGTATAGATGTCCAGTAAGTCCTCCACCTGTAACATCACTGCCCCTCCACCTGCCATACAGTAGGTTACTAATATACACTAACAAGATTACTTATATACAGTGATAGAATACATGTTTAGTATGCTTACTTATATACAACAGTAGTATTAAATGTACCTTGTGTTTTCACTCTCCCTTTGCCATCATTTAAAAATCAGCTGAGCTGCAACATAATACAGACAGGTAATAATCAACAGAATACACTAAAAAGACTCACCCATAAATTACATTTTTGTTTACTGTTTGGAAGTCTCAAATATGCACTCTAAATTAATATCAATAGCGATGTATCACACAAATAGCTCTCTTCCTTATTATTGTGTTACGTTAACTTTATTATACTAGTTTGTAGTAGGGATGGGAATTTGAAAGCAAATGTATATTCGAATATTCGACTCCCCAAAAAACGGTTAACCGGTTAACCGAAATGTAAATATCCTATAAAAAAAAAATTGGGTAAAAAAAAAAATTTGAACATTTTTTTTCAAAAATAATTTCTTCAATAACTTTTGGAAATAAATAAATACATGTTCAAATAAGTATAGAAACCAAGTCGAATTTGTCAAATGTATTGAACTGGTGATCACAGTTTGACAGCTATAGGCCTACAGCTTTCATGTGCGGAGGCGATTCACAATCAGGCCAGCTGTAGAGAAGACCCTCTCAGCTATAGCAAGGAGACCCTCTCAGGTATAGCAAGGTATAGTATGTCAGGGTTGCCAACTCTCACGCATCTGGCGTGTGACACACGCTTTCACTCTCAATCTCACGCTCTCACGCTGCTCAAACTATTCTCACGCCAAAAACAAGAATACCGAAGACTAGAAACGGTTTTGAAAACTTTTGTCACGTAGTGATCGTCTTCTCAATAGAACATCTTTGATAATGTCTTCTGGCCAATCAGAATCACGATAACGGCGTGGTGTTGTTGCAGGAAGTCCCGACGGAGAATACTTTTGCGGTAGTACATCTCTATATACATCGATACAACATTACGTGTTGATAGAAATCAACACGTAATGAAATAAGACCCCACGGTTTGATGATTGATAGGTGTGTGGGCTGTCTTTCATTTTGACACACAGAACAATGGGGGCTATCCACCCTTATCCACAATGTACAGTAATTCACACAGCCTCTTCCCTCTTCTCTCTGTGAGGAGCAGCAGGTTCAGCTTTCAGAACAAAGTAACAAAAAACTAAAATGGCATTCATTTTTTTAAATATGTCGTGTAGTAATAGATTTATTTATTTTTCTTCTCAAGAGAGTACAAGAATGTGTATTTTATGTTAGTATTTCAAAAAATCTCCTGGGGGAGACTCCCCCCCAGACCCCCCTGCAGGGGTTGAGTTTTCAGCATGTCAACTCTTTCACTTGTGGGGAAATTGCAGGATTGGCTCCAGGTCGCCCTTTTTATTTACTACAAGACAAATGTGCCTTTTTATTTCATACAGTTCAATTTGGATTGAGACAGGGAAATAATCTAAACCTCACGCGTGGCGTTTCACTGTCGGGGGGAGCGTGTATGCAATTACATTGCAAATACTGATTTGAGCCCCACCACTGTATGGGTTAGCCCTACCATAGATTACGCAACAAAAATACTCTGGAGCCGCAACTGCCGACCCGTATTGCGCATGCGCAGATCTAAGATCCAGTAGAAATGATAAAAAAGTAAAAGTCTGCTGGTTATTGTTCTACTAGGCCAAAATAGAGTCAAAGAGTATATGAGAGTGAGAGTGTGTTAATTAATATATTTGGCAGTTTGGAGTAAGTCTGTAGATTTGTTTGTGTGTGTGTGTTTCATGTATAGGCCTCTCACGATAATTAATTTTGTTGGATACATTTTCCCGGAAATTATTGCGATAAACGATAATATTGTCGGCACCGTTGTATGACCATTTTAGACCACTGACATAATGATAATATATAATAATAATTCAAGTACATCCTTTCAAACTGCTAGTCACATCCTCATGTAAATGGCAATTTATCGAGGTCAGAAAAGTTATCGAGTTCATTTTTATTTATCGTACGATAAGTCAATTAATTGCTTATCGCGACAGGCACACAATAAAACAGTGGAAACAAACATGTTTGACTTTCATTAGTGAATGAAACTGTGTGCCCTTTATAGTCTGTGTCCATTATTGTGTATTTGTATATATATCCTATATATATGCTAAGGTCCCGCTGCTGACACGATAACAGTCATTTCGTGCGCATATGTGTAATTAAACCGAATTAAACCCATGATATCAAAATCTCACTCCAGCCAGGTACCCAAAGTTGGCAACCCTGGTATGTATATATATAAATTTAATTTGGCATAGTTTGCACTCTACACCGCACTCACTAACCTGGTCGAAATATTTCCACACATTACTCCTTTTTGACTCCATGTCTGTTGTGTAGGACTCTTCTTAGAGTGTAAATAATTACCGGACTATGACTGGTAAAATATGTTGAATACCGGCAAAACTAAATCTCTCCTGTCAAAATGTCTATGTACTTTGCCGCCACACACGGTTGCCAAGCAGCGCTTATTGTTGTTTAGGCTGGCCACTCATGTGTCGCGAGTGTTGACAGGGGGCGGGGGAGAACGCTCATGAACTGTTAGCGCCGGAACCTCGCAACGGCTGCGGAGCGCATTTGCGCCGCATTTGGGCATAAGATGAGGTTTGAGTCTGTGTGATTTGCGAGTAGGGAGGGGGAACAGCTAGTTATTAGCTAGATCTGATGGATTTGGACATAAACGCGAGTGAAGTACCGGACGCGAGAGAGAGAGATCAGCACCTGCAGCTCTGCCCGCTGTGAGGGACCGGTGAGCGGAGCAAAACACACCTTTAGACGTAACCTAACACATTTAGCTATGGCACTGTCGTTTACATTGAATTATTACATTTGATAATATGTAATCAACTTAGGCATCCCTCCCAAAAAAAGAAAAAAAAAAAAAAAAATTAATAAAAATATTCATAACTCATATTCGAATACCTGAATAATTATTCGAATACCTGAATAATTTCGAATATTCGAATATTCGATTAATCGTTCCCATCCCTAGTTTGTAGGCCTACTCCAAAATGGAGATCGTAATTTCTCCACCTCCACTCATTACAATCACACGTGCCCCAATGTTATATTTAACTAATATTATATTCCTCCACCCCACAAAAAAATCACGTTGAGAAGCCCTTTTTCTCTAATTCCACAACGTTGGATGAAATAACATTAGGAGAACGGATTAATAGCTGTTCATGGTTAACGTGTGTTGCTAACTTTATCCGGTATCCTAGCCTATTCTGTTATCTGTAAACGTTCCCTAAATCTACTGATTTAGGGATAATCCACTAATATCCTTTAATACACATGTTCATTTGACTCAGATGTGCTGATAATATCCGCAATATAAATCTTTAAACGTCTTCTTACCTTTAAAAGTCCATCATGAACGGTCTATTATGCTGCAACTCTACTGTGCTGCTGGCCGCAATAGTTCCCCGGAAGTCAGCGGCAAGCTAACTTCCGGGGAACTATTGACGGCTCCACGATCCGCCATTGCTGTAAAAAAACTGGTCCATTGGAGTGAACGGAGATGTCGTAACTCTTCTATTATCAGGGTTGCCAACTTTGGGTACCTGGCTGGAGTGAGATTGTGATATCATGGGTTTAATTCGGTTTAATTACACATATGCGCACGACATGACTGCTATCGTGTCAGCAGCGGGACCTTAGCATATATATAGGATATATATACAATATATACAAATACACAATAATGGACACAGACTATAAAGGGCACACAGTTTCATTCACTAATGAAAGTCAAACATGTTTGTTTCCACTGTTGTATTGTGTGCCTGTCGCGATAAGCAATTAATTGACTTATCAGTTTGAAAGGATGTACTTGAATTATTATTATATATTATCATTATGTCAGTGGTCTAAAATGGTCATACAACGGTGCCGACAATATTATCGTTTATCGCAATAATTTCCGGGAAAATGTATCCAACAAAATGAATTATCGTGAGAGGCCTATACATGAAACACACACACACACACAAACAAATCTACAGACTTACTCCAAACTGCCAAATATATTAATTAACACACTCTCACTCTCATATACTGTACTCTTTGACTCTATGTTGGCCTAGTAGAACAATAAGCAGCAGACTTTTACTTTTTTATCATTTCTACTGGATCTTAGATCTGCGCATGCGCTCCAGAGTATTTTTGTTGGGTAATCTATGGTAGGGCTAACCCATACAGTGGTGGGGCTTAAATCAGTATTTGCAATGTAATTACATACACGCTCCCCCCGACAGTGAAACGCCATGCGTGAGGTTTAGATTATTTCCCTGTCTCAATCCAAATTGAACTGTATGAAATAAAAAGGCACATTTGTCTTGTAGTAAATAAAAAGGGCGACCTGGAGCCAATCCTGCAACAGGTGAAAGAGTTGACATGCTGAAAACCCAACCCCTGCAGGGGGGTCTGGGGGGATTCTCCCCCAGGAGATTTTTTAAAATCCTAACATAAAATAAACATTCTGGTACTCTCTTGAGAAGAAAAATAAATAAATCTATTACTACACATTTAAAAAAATGAATGCCATATTATTTTTTTGTTACTTTGTTCTGAAAGCTGAACCTGCTGCTCCTCACAGAGAGAAGAGGGAAGAGGCTGTGTGAATTACTTTACATTGTGGATATGGGTGGATAGCCCCCATTGTTCTGTGTGTCAAAATGAAAGACAGCCCACACACCTATCAATCATCAAACCGTGGGGTCTTATTTCATTACGTGTTGATTTCTATCAACACGTAATGTTGTATCGATGTATAGAGATGTACTACCACAAAAGTATTCTCCGTCGGGACTTCCTGCAACAACACCACGCCGTTATCGTGATTCTGATTGGCCAGAAGACATTATCAAAGATGTTCTATTGAGAAGACGATCACTACGTGACAAAAGTTTTCAAAACCGTTTCTAGTCTTCGTATTCTTGTTTTTGGCGTGAGAATAGTTTGGGCAGCGTGAGAGCGTGAGATTGAGAGTGAAAGCGTGTGTCACACGCCAGATGCGTGAGAGTTGGCAACCCTGCTATTATACGGCTCTGGCTATGTCCTGCTAGTCTCATTATCCTGGCTGCAACTTTCCCGCTCACCCTTGGTATTCCCTCGTACAGGATCTTGTTGGTTACATGTACACTCTTGCTGATGTTAAGTACTGCTCGCAACATTCTAGTTACTTAGTCGGTTGGGTAAAATGGATGAGGAGAATGACTGGTTATAAAAAAAGAAATCTAGAGTGTATTGGTCTTTATCAATGCCAATACCTGTTTTTAAGTCCAAGATACTAAGAATAATGAAATTACGTAATTGTGCTCGTGCACAGTGGGAAAAGTACTGCGGTGTGAACGCGCCTATTGTCTCTTGAGAAACCAGCAAGTCCTCTCACTGGCGCGAAGATCAAAGCAGTCTGTGGGTCTGGCTCGCCATCTTGTATCAGAGCGCGTATGTGTTTTCCTCTCACTTGCGCAGCACAACTCGATCGATCAACTTTCTTATCCAGTTAAAAAAACCTGACCTGTACGACAGGTCATGAAAGAATATAAATATAATATAAACTAACAATATAAATGATATAATTACATTTTCAAAACTACTGTAAACTTAGCTCTTTTGTCAATACAGCTTACAACAAGGCTCAAAATGGCAGCTTTACTCTCCTCTAAATGTTTCATTTATCCTGTTCATACACAATAACACATATTTCCCCTTGTAAAACACACATTAAAGCCACGTAGTTTCAGTCAAACAAAATAACAAATACATGACTTTGCAAGCCATGTTCATAGCTTCCCTTACAGCTCAACAACATGAAATGCTAACAAAGAAGCTAACATTATTCACTCTTACAAAACTTTTATATGAAAAGGTTTGACTCACCAAAACACCGTTGGTTAATGTTCTATACCGTTTATTGGGTTTCCCGGCGTGTGGATGGTATTTGTATCTTTTAAAATAAACTTTGAATCACTTAATATAATTTACACTGCTTGTCTCATCTGCTTCTTGCTCGTTTTCCTCTCTTTTCTCCTGCTACGCTGCGATCCTTAAAAGAACAGTAGCCTACCTTGTAATTTGTCATAGGCCTACTACTTTTATTTATTATATTTTTAAAGGATGATATCATTGACCAATTTTAAACGTGTATCTTTTAATGAAATACCTTTTTAATGACTTTATGCTTAGGCTACTACGTTTTAAATGGGTTACATAAGTATCTGATATCACATGTTTACATTTTTTAATAACTTAAGACTATTCAATATAAAAGTGGTATTGTCAACAAGTGAACAGGAAAATGTTGGTTTTAATCAAGTTAAGCATCATATATGATAGCCTATGTCTTTTACTCAGAAATTATAATCTTTTGTTTCTGTGAAGTATCTGATTCTACATATTTACGTAATAAAAAATAGCATTCATTCCATATATTGTTAACATGTATACTTTACTATTTCAATAAAGAGACCAAATCTGCAGACTGGCTATGAATGTCTTTAATGTTTCCCAGATCAGAATCACAGCATACAGTGTATAATAACTTCTAAAGTAAACAGAAATATCATCACCTCATTTATTTATATAGTTTTACTATACTTTTTTTTAATAATCATCTTTTTTTAAATTCCATTATTTAACATTTTTCTTCATCTCAAGTCTTGGGTTTCTGAATTCAACAAATAATGTAAAAACAAGACAACAGGTGCAACTCCGCAATGGAGGTTGTGTGTGTGTGTGTGTGTCACTGTCTTTACCGTGGGCCATATGAAGTCATTTTGGTTTGCTTGGCTGACTGCAGTTTGTTGAGTCTAGGTGTGTCCACATACATCCAGTCTGATCCACCGCTAAACACACACATTCAACCTCTCTAAGTGCACTGGCCTTTTTGAGATTTACTTAAAATGTCCTCCCTTTCTTCACGGTTATGAAGATGAAACTGTTCACTGCTACATCAAATGGTCCACACAACCTCCATGATCACAATGCAACACAGTGAGTGTAGGGAAAAGGTCAGCCCAGCTGTGTGATCTCATTACTCTGTGAGGCATCTTGGTATCAAAGCCCTCATGTGGGCCCACGTGTTTAGGGGCCACAGGTTAACACTGCTACATGTGAAGTGAGCTAACATTGAACTGTCTTTGTGTTTAGTGTCTTGACCATTGTTCAAACGCCAGGTCCTAGTTTAGTTTGCTTTTATCAGTGCTCTTAGCCTCCATAAATACTTTGAAGTTAAATCCCTCACACATTCATCAGGACAATAGTTGGATCATATCCCTAAATAATAGTTTGCTAAAGCTTAAACCAAAAAGAGAATAACAAAATGCAGAGTAATTGACCCCCTCTACTACAACCTCAGACAAACAAGACTTAAACTATATATATTTTTAAATTGTAATATTCAAACTAACTACAGAGTCTGGGGCCCTCTGTCGTGTGTGGGCTGCAGTGGAGATGAATTTCTGCTACAGTGACTTTCCTGCTAATGAATCAGGATGCTACAGGATACCCACGTGATAATGGGCGACATGACACAAAGTAAAGGGAAAGGTCATTTTTGAATGGCATGAAAGGGATGTCGGCAAGCAGTCGATGTGAAACCTCAAGCTGGTGGCCCTTTCTTTTGCAAACTGCACCTGTTGTCTTTTTGTTGTCACAAAGTAAGCATTTCATTCATTCACTCAAAAAGAAAAAAAGAAAAAACAAACAAGAAACTTAATATGTACAAATATTTTGTCTGTTTGATTCTTACACATAAAAATGTACAGTTTTGATCTTCTTCCAGATGTTGAGTGTCTGTCTGTCCTGCTGTCCAGTTTGGGCGCTTTTCTTCACACATCCAGATTCCTCAGAGTGGGTTGACTGCAGTGAAGCCGCCTCAACGCTGCCCTCCAGTGTTAGCTTATAAAATAGACAGGGGAAAACAGACAAACTGAAGACCTTGTTGCTGTTTTCACCTCTGATGGTGTCATTGTAGCTGTGTTGTGGTGAGGTTAACCTCACAACCACTCACTGCCTCATTATCTGCAGCAGTGAGTAGAAAAGGGTTCATATGGGTCTGATTACACCCATCAGTCCCTCCATGGGACGATGAGCAGGGTATCCTCCTGTCAAACATTGTGGGTAGAAAGATGGTCATGCCTTTGAATGTCTTTATTTGCTAATGATTAGTTCATCCTCCTGTGATTTCTACATTTAAGGCTGCTAAGTCTTTTTCCTATTTCCTCCCGAAGTTTATTTTCCGCAGCGTGCACCTTTCCCCTCGCTGTCCATCATCTGTTCCACAGCATTTATCCACGGGCAGCACACCCAAGTCAGTTGTTTTGTGTTTTACATTGTGCACAATTCCTTTTCAACGGGCTTACAAAATCTCTGACAGGAGCAGCCAGGTATATCTCCTCCTCTCCAGCCCTCCCCGCTACCCTGGTAGGCAGTAATAAAATAGAAAACAAACAAACAGGCTAAAGCTAGGGCACAAGCAAAGACAGCACCAGTGACTTCTCCCATACTAGACGTAGGCTACCATGTGTTCCTGTGGGCTCAAACAACAGTTCATTAACGTACTGTACTAACCAGAGATGACCCATTTTTGAGATCCAGCAGAGAATTGGAGGAGGTGAGGGGAATCGCTGTTGGCCTGCACACTCTTACTCCAAAGAAAGGAGCAGAATCAGAGACAGCAGCTGTCCACTGTGTTGCTTTTACCCTGTTTAGGAGATCCAAACCCCTTTTTCATCTTGCAGCTCTGCGATGCAGGCCACGGTTACCCTCAGTGTGCTTAAAGTTTAATTTACAACACAAAAAAAGTCACACGCTTAGTGAATTAACCCTTGAATGTGAGAGCTGAACTGAGGTCAGAAATTGTGTGGAACGCAGCTGACACAGTGAAGTCAGGTGTTTCTGAGTTTTGCGGTCACGGCAGGGAGTCGGTCGCGGGCGATCACCGCAATATGGGTGCAAGAAATCAGTGGGAGGGGAGTAAGTGCTGTAGATATGGAGCGGGATGTTGGCGTACGCAGCAGGACGGAGCTCTACGTTTTTTTACCACAGGGGGGATCCTGCCTGTCTGCCTCTCTATGTCATTGCTGTTTAATTAGGGCCCACTGACGCCCATGTTAAACAGTTCTGACAACAGGCACAAATGAAACAGAATATGCATGTGCTGGAAATAGGGGTGCAGACAGGAGGACGGTGTACGCTAAAGAGCAAAGGCTGCCTGTTTCTGTTTTGTTTCTCACCCTTACTGAAATACAAAAATAATTCTGTACAGGCAAGCTACAACGACAGATTTGGTACCCTAAAAAACGATCGTCTTCATACAGATGGGAAGAACAAGTAGCTCCTGTAGGATGGTTAGCGTGGTTTCACACATTGTGGGAGAAAACCCCTCTAACTAACGTCATATAGGAGAACATGATTGGAAGAGTTGTTCAACAGCTCATGAGATTTGTGGCGATTACTCTTTTTTTTTAATAATAAATGTTTGGACGTGAAGGGATACTACAGGATCTTCTGTGTTGCTTTTGATCTGTGAGATAAAACAAGATATCCAGAGTGGACCGATATGATTTGATTAGATTTGGGAAACGTGCATTGACAGATACAGTGTCCTCCCCGCCCCCCCGCCCCCGTCATCCTCTTTAAAAATAATTCATGCATAGATCCCCACTGAGAAAACCCATTTATATACTTTCTCCTTTGTACACATTTATATATAACTATATATAATATCATTTCTCTATATCTATATTTTCAGCAAAAAGATCTTTCCACAAAAAAACAACAATTAAACAAATGCTTGAAAAAAAAAAGAGAACAGAAGATGTGAGAAAGAATAAAACACAATCAAGGGCCAGTTTGGCACTTTGTCATGAGAACACACAGCATCTGTTCATTGACAGTAAATAGGAATACTGGAGAATCTTCTTTAGTTTTTTTCTCCCTCGATGCAAACACAGTAGTACATACTTGGCACAAAGAATGCTGGTAGTAATGAAAGTATCAGATATCAATGTTTTCATAGCTATGTGATTACTGTATGTACTCTATGCCCACTCCTACAGCTCAGCTGCTTGTGAGTCCTTAGAGCAAAGGAGCGCTAGGGAGAGGGAGAGAACCACATGTCGAATGAGAGGAACAAAGCAGGGAAGGAGACACAGATGTAGAAAAGAGAACAATATATGCACATAACACACCAGGGAGCGAAAAGAAGAAGATGATGGAAACTGCATGGGTCGAAAAAAGCATTCGTCCTTCTGACAAATGTCAGGGGGCTTCAGTCTAGAAAGAGCAGACCTTTGAAGAAAGTATCTTTGAGAGATCTGAGTCACCCCTTAACTGATCATCTGCTGCCATGCAGTTCAGTTGCTTCTCCACACGCCACCAGTGGAGCTGCTAAGTTTGACAGCATGATGGAGGAGGTGGAGTTGTTTTTGGAGAGAGAGTATAAGAGAACAGAACAAAGGCCCAAATCCAGAGGCCTCCCTTCTCGAGCCAGTATCTCTGGTCCTTAGTCCCTACTATACCCTGGTGGTGGAGTGGGGATGGGGCAGGGTGTTGTTGTGGCCGGTGGAGGGGAACGTGTTGAAGGCATGAAGAGGCTGCATGCCAGTGATGGTACTGGGGATCATGGTGATGGTGTTAGGCGTCATCAGCGGCACGTCGTCGGGGGCACGGCGCAGCGCCAGCGTGTAGTCGGGCGGGCAGGCGGGTCGTAGGATGTCGTGGGGCCGGAGAGGCTCCATGTCGTGGTGAGGGTCGTGCTCCGAGTGCTTCATCTGCAGCGACATGATCTCCTCCTCCTGGCTGTGAGCCAGATCATTGGCTGGCCCGCCCCGTTGGGGAGACAGCCGGTGTCGTCGCATCTCGTGCCGCTTGTCACGCTTGTAGTAAAGTGCGGCAAAGGCCAGGATGTTGAGGAAGAGCAGTGACGCCCCCACAGCGACTGTCACACTCAGCTCAGTCGAATAGTCCCGGGTGTCTCCGGGGAAAAGCTCCTGCCGTGGACGCTCCGAACCATAAGGCTCCGGATCAGAGGGGAAGGTAGGGTAGGGGTGACGCGTGGTGCGAGGGCCCGGTGTTCTTGGCCAGGGTCTCTGGCTGCCTGAGCCAGGACCCGACGGAGAACGGGTGGTTGTGGGGAAGAGCTCCTCATGTAGACTGTGGAGATGGGGGACTAACTCCAGCCAGAAAGCCACCTTGTTGGCCCTGTAGTTGTCCCTAACACGAGGCTTTAAGCCAATGTGGAGGTACTGCTTGTCCTTGGAGTTGAACTTGGTCCAGATGACCTCTTCAAAGCGGTTGGGCTTTGTGTGAATGAACTTGGTGTCCTGAGGGACTGGCAGGTTGGGGTCCCTAGTGGAGGAGAGAGGGGACATATCGTCAATATTTTAATCAATCTGGTTCAAAGTATGTAATAATTGTGTTGACATCTGAAAAAACCTTTCAGACTCAGGACACTTTTAGAAACTCTACTGACATCTGGTTAGTAAACATAAAGAAAGAAAGACACTACTCTACAACTGAAGAGGCCCTACCCCTAGCTAGTCTATCCTGCATTTGCACTACAACGCAAAAAGAGACATTTTAATATACCGTTATGAAATCAAAATCATCAGAAAGACCTACCCAGTCTTGGCGAAGTTGGTCCAGTAAGTCATGACCACGGCACTCAGCATCACGTCGTTCTTCGAGAAGTTGCATGGGAACAGATCCGTAGCACCGATCATGGGCACGCCAAATACGTACGGTATCTCATCTCCATGTGCGGCATCGGCCCATTCGGGGCGCGTCTCCGTCTGGCAGTGGTGGTAAAATGTGTAAAAGTAAACCGGAGACTGAAACTCGGCGTGGAGTTTGGCGGTGGCCACTGCCGGCGCCACCCACTGGTGGTCTGTGAACAGCGCTAAGAGGGTCTTCCTTCGCATATCGCCATTGTCTCTGTCTGCCCAGTCTGTGTACATGAATTTGATAGTCTCCCTCAGGATGTCTTTGCCTGGAGGATAAGACGCGGGAAGGGAAAGGGACAGGAAAAACAAGGGGAAGGGGGGAAAAGAGAAAATTGTGATAAGTTGAGAGAAAAGTGTTGACATGGATAGAAGATTTTCATAGAAGTACAAAGAACTGGAATGACAGGTAAAGAGTGTTTGTATGCATGTGTGATAGATAAAACTGAGTCAAATAGTGACACAAAGGGCAAAAGCGTAAATACGCCTCTCGTAGAGAAGAATGAGTGACAGGCACTTGAGAGGAAGCGTGACTGCATTATCAAAATGCGTCTGCATTTTGACTGTGGCCCGCTGTGAGGGCTTTGCAGGCTGATCTGTGGAGAACAACAGCACTGTGATTGGGAGCTGCCTGGGGGATGATGAGAGACGGCATTAGTGCCCACGGAGTCTCAAAGGCCAAAGCACAGACCCACCACGGTGAAAGATCATCTCGATGATAGGCAATCTCTTTAGCATGCCTGTCTTGGTTGGTGCTCTTTGCCGGGCTCACATTGTATCTCTTTTCCTCATTCTTTGCCCACATATTGTGTTTAAAAACATTTGATTCCAATGGGAGTTGTGACGATGTTTTAGTATTTTTATTTTTTTAGAAAGCCTATATTGTAATGATGAATAACAGAATATGAACCCCTTTTTTCATAGTGTGTAACACACTCATCTACCAGGGAATAGTACAGTATTTATTAAATTGTTTAGGTCACTTTTGTGCTAATCATTTATTCTGTAACTGATACTTTTAGAACTTTAAGTTATTTTTATTTTGGCAATTTATCCTTTCATTTGAGTTGTGTGTGTGTGGACCCCAGGAAGGTTTCATTACATGGGGGTGTCATCTTAGAGGTGGTACACTCAGAGAGAGTACATTACAGCCTGGATGGAGTACAATGTCGACAGTCCCTACCTTCAGGGTAGCCGTAGAGGTTGTCCACGAAGTTGGAGATGGTGTAGTCGAAAGCAGCAGCTGTGATGCCGTCGTTGTCCTCACTGTCGTCCACAAACTTCAGCCCCTCGCCTTGGTTCACTCCTATCAGGATGTCATAGTTGAGGAACTCCCCCTGGTGGTGCAAGAGGGGAAGAACATGTTGAGGGCTGAATTCAGTACAATTATGAAGGCTGCTAAACACGACTTTGTTTTGTGCATTTGTAAAGTCAAATCAGCTTTTTTCCTACTTGTATGTGATATCTATGCCAATAGTGTTGATGTATAGCTTTGGTTGTGGGACAATAACTACAAGCTCAGTAAAAAACAGGGACAAGGTGAAGGAGTATCACTTAAAATAGGGGCAGCAGCAGTCTGACATAGAAATGTAAACAAACTGACTTTAATTGTGAGTATTAAGAACTTATAGAGCTTACAAGTAAAAGCAATTAAGAATAGCAAAATAAGAATGACAAATAACTAAATATGAAATCAGAACGTTTTATTTTTATCTTTTGGACTATTCCTTATCTTTCCTGTGTCCTTGTGTAATACTGGATGGTTTTACCTCCTAACATTACTCCATTTAAGCTGAAAAAGAAAATCAGTCGTGGATTGAACGGATCACACGACCTGTGAAGAAAGGATTTGCAAGTACACAATGATTTGTATGTATGGGATAACAAGCACAAATAAGTGGTGAGCCATGGGTATAGAATCTACCACCGAGGCAGTGTGTTTCAGCGTTTTAGGATGCGAGGTCACACCAGCTGCTAAATGTCACAGCCAGACCCTAACTCTGTGGAAAGGTCACACCTCTTTCAACAAGTTCTCCATGTTCTCTTTGCATGGTAGACCCTCACCTGCTGCATGAGGATCTCAGGGTCGTCGGGCACCACGTCTCCGTCCACCACGGGGCCAAAGGCGATGTGGTAGCGGGCTGGCTGGATGTCCTGGTCCACCAGCTCCCGGAAGTTCTTGCGCCTCAGGCAGTCGACCAGGTCGGCCGTCTCTGTGTACGTGCAGCCCACCTTCCGGGCCAGGATCTTTGTGTACTTGAGGGGCTGGTAGTTGACGGACCAGCTGGAGATGGCTGTTCCACTCTGAGCTATGGCCCTGTGGAACAGACCTGAGGATATGAAAGAAAAAGAGGATTATAATACTGGATGAAGGGGTGAATATGACCAAAATCGTTTAAATATATTGGGTGATCTCTCTAAATGTCATGTGCTTTTCCCACCACGTTTGTTTTTTGCCGGCAGGATGGAAACGTTCTCTGTTAAGAGAGACTTCTTGATATGAATATCGCACATCTCTTTTTCCACTAAAAGAATTACCCTTTATAAAAAAAAACTTCCAATTGTACTTTTCCATCTGATTATTCTCACTGGAATACAGTTGGCTGAGGCATTACGTCACTACAGACCCAAAGCACCTCGAATAGAGCATGCTACAGGGCTACAAAAGAAGCCAGACTGGGAATAAGCTCATCTGAGACGTCAAGAGAGCCATTTTCCTCTTTTTCGTGCTAGCTGTTTCTTCTCTCACTCTCCCTGGCTGTGTTCCTCCCTCCCCCTCTTCCTCTTTGTCTCTCTCCGTCTCCATGGTTCTGCCTTTCCGGTGCTGTTTGAACCACTCAAGTGGCTCGTTAAGAGGCCGCCTGACTCACTCCTTTCCTCTCGCGCTCCCCTTTTTCTTTCTCTTCCCTCTCTTGGGCTGAAGATTGGTCAGTTAATTATTAAGCAGAGCTGCAGAGCCTTCTTTCCCTGGAAATCAATTATAGTAAGAAGCAGCTCGGAAACAGCTATACCTACACATCTGCACCGAAAAAGACGCTATTATTTAATTCAAAATAAGAGAGCCTTCGCCGCTCAGTACTTAGCTAGATTTGGCTACTATATTCTTCCTCAATGTTATAATGTCTCCACCTCTTTCCTTAAATACAGGATACTTTGGGTGATGTCTCCCCCCTTTATCATATCAGCATCACTTATAACCCCTCTCTCCGTCCTGTCTACCACTTCCCTCCTGCCATCCATCCTGTGCGTGCCTGCTGTCGTTTTTGATTAGCGACGGCGTGTAGGTGACATGATTGGTGTCCCTAAAGGGTGGGGATGACAGACTCCTTACCTGGTGTCCCTGGCGGGGGAGAGGGGGGGAGAATGACAGACAGGCGGCGTCTAGAGGGCCGGTGTTAGATGCGGATGATGACGATGGGTTGATGACAAAAGCGGAGGCATGAGAATGGACTGGTGGCGGGGTGAGGGGGGTTGGTTGTCAGCAACAGGAGACAAGGGGTTAATACAGGCTTTCCCAACCGTTAGGGTCTGTCTGCTGCTAAAAGGGGGGGGGGGGGGGGGGTCCCTGAAAACATATAATTGAGCTACAATGAGTGTCAATGGCTGGTTGCTATCTGAAAATAAACAAGCAAGCAAGATAGCCAGTGCACATAGGCCATCTGAGAAATACTACATCATCAATAAACTTCATTTACTTTTCTAGAGTTAAATGAAATGTATTCAACACTTGTGTCTGTACTGTATGTTAAGAACAGACCTGGAGCTGGGAGCTAACTAAGCTAGAGATGTGTATTTTAGTGTAAAGCCAAGCTAGCTGTTTACCTTTCTTCTCTGCCTTTATGTTAAGCTACTGTAGACTAACCATCCTGACTCAGGCTTCATACTTTATGCAAAGACAAGAGTGGCATAATATAGTATGCTTCTGAGATATGATTTGACTTCATATGTCATTTCGAGTTACAAAATATCATATACAAGGTGGTTTAAATGTTGCTTTCTAGAGATGCTAATAACCTCAAAAAGGCATGGTTAGCAGTCATGCTAATGTTAATGCTAATTCTCGACACTGGAGTTCATTTTGTAATATTTGCTCTTTCCATATTTTGATTCCTAAACACAGAAACTTAAGGAAAGAATGTGATATTTTCTCGAATGCATTAGAAACACACTTGAAATTATTTACTGCTTATAGCACTGTTTACAAAGTTATAAGCACTCATACCAACACAGTCTCACGGCATTTCGTGTTATAGTCACGAAATTAATCTATTGATTCGTGTTCACCAACACGATTTCGCCATTTTTTTCGTGTCACACAGAACAATTTTAAAAGCAATGTAAATAATAACAAATTAGAAGGAAAAACAGATAAAAAAAAATACAGATTTCAGGCACGAAACATACTACCAATAGAAATACATTGCTTTTAAAATAGTTCTGTGTGACACGAAACAAATGCAAAAATCGTGTTGGTGAACACGAATCACTAGATTAAATTAATTTCGTGACTATAACACGAAATGCCGTGAGACTGGGTTGCTCATACATATACAAAATGCTTTATAATGAAACATTGAACATTTGAATGACTTCAATTGCTAGTCAGTCCATGACATTTGTTTTTGCAGGAATTAAAGCATATAATAATTCCCATAAAACATCATCTTTTTATAATGGCTTATCCATTAACTATCCTGAGATATAGATATTTACAAGTGCTTATAACTTGAAAGTAAAACGCATAATATAATGCAGTATAAGTATGTTTATATTGTATTATAGACATCACAGAAATAAGTTAAAACTTTCCACACACTATGCATGGCCCCTGTTATGATATCAATATCAAATAATTGGGGTTATGGGAGGTTGCTCACGGCTAATTGGGTCACCTGCCGATGAGTGGAGAAAGGTTGGGTGTGCTGGGTTAATATGAAGGGTAGGCAGACATCAGTGTAATTATAGAGGCTGGGATAAATGGACACAGTGACACAGCAGCACAGATGCTCACTGGAGCTTTGACAACACACATTTGTTATTACAGCAGATTTACACAGACAGAATGAGTCAAAGTTAGAGGCGTCTGCTTGGTGCTTTAGACACAAACAAACACACTGAGATACACACAAACACAGAGAGGATCGAAACAGATGTGAGGTTTTGTGAACACGCTCTCTTGAATCTCTCTATCCACCGTTTCTTCCCTGTGTCTGTCCTACGCGGTTTGTGAATGAATAGAGGAGAGCGATATTGAGAGAGAGTCCTTGAGCAGTGTCGAGTTACGATTTGAGGAGGGCAGCTTCAAGAACGGCATGATCAAAGGCGCCGAGTGCGTGACCGCTTGGCTGCGGGTCGGCAGCCACACTGATCTCAATTCAGATCAAAGTGGATCGGTCCGTAGGCGTCTCTCTTTTGGTGGTGCAATGTTAACACTTAGCCCTCGGGGTGTGCTGTTGGTAATGGGGAGCACGAGGTCAGACGGATGTAGGTTTTTTTCGACGGAGGTAGAGCCTCTCTGCTGCAGAGCGGTGGACCGTTAACAGAGCCAGGAGCGCTCGCACACTCAGGTAATGTGGGGAAATGTTGGGGATTCATCCTCCGCAGACATGTACGACACAACCTGAATCAAACCTGGACTCGCTCATTAGACACATGACTGCTCAAATTCTTCAGTTCAAAGGATGTGCAGTGTTTTCCTCCGAGGATAGAGGTGTCAAGCGAACATCACAGGACTTAACGATTTCTGCGCTAGATGCTGCTCGCAGAGTCTCCATCTGACCACATGGGACAGGACCTTGCTGCTATGATTACATTTACACGGGTCATGAAATAGCCAAAGGCTGTATAAAGGAACAATGATGTTTAAATAGAGAGCGAGTCATTCCAGCGACAGATACAGGATCACACATTTTTTGTTTAGAGTTTTCAAGGTCGAATGGGACATGAAGGTGTGCATTGCCATCTTTTCCCAGTAAATATGCATTGTGGATGTGCGGGGATTAGCGAGGAATGATCTCAGCTTTAACATTAATGGATCAGGTGGAATTCATGCAACCAACCACAATCCGTTTGTCAAAAACAGTCATTTTCAGGGTTGGACCGAGACTATTAACATCACCATTTTGTGACCAGTGGGAAGATGCTGCACGGTAGTTTTTCTATTAAAACAAATGGTGAGACACAAACACAGTGAGTCTCTAATTACCTTCCGAGTGGTGCGAGAGGATGAGGAGGTTGACGCAGGACGCCCCAGCTCCGGAGCCGAAGATGGTGATCCTCTCTGGGTCTCCTCCGAAGTGACCGATGTTCTCGTTGAGCCAGCGCAGGGCCTGAATCTGGTCCAGCAGGCCGTAGTTCCCCTTAGCAGACTGATCGCCGGTACTGAGGAAGCCTGGGAGAGGATATTCAAGAGGGAAAAGGGATGGGAGGAGGATAAAGAGAGAGACAAGAGGACGTTAGTATCAGGACATTTAGTACCTGTCTGGCAAATGTTCCCTACTTTGGCCTGTAGATCATCTTCTGACTGTGAGGGATTTGCATATATGTTTGAGCGTGTGCACGACATCGTCATTCACCAACACCAGGAGCAACAGACAGAGAAAGCGAAGTGAGCGAGAGACGAACTTGCTATCTCAGCTCCTCTCTTAATGACATTTACTCTAATGGCATTGAGCAGGGACACAAAGCCACTTACAGTACAGCAGCCCCAGAAATATAGGTGACCCCAATCTGAACCACACCCATAACTGGATTACAAGTGATGACACATCATGCTTGGAATCAGGATTGTGCAATGTCTTTCTTCTTTTTTTGGGAGTAAAATAACTTTTCTTAACCAACCATTTTCGGCATGAGAAAACATAACTCTTTTTAAGTTAAATGATTTTCCTTTGGCTTTTTTTAGGCAGCAGACTTTCTGACTTGTCACAGGAGAGAAAGCACAGATGTTACTTAAGTTTCCCAGCATGCCATGGTACAGTGTGAAAGTGAGCAGCATGCACAGCACCAGGAAAACAGGAGGAGCTAAATGAAAATCAGACGTCATTCATTTTCCTACTGTGACATTTTAAAATGCCTTCAAGGAAAAATGTCTTGGAAGCCAAAATATGATGTGATATCCTTTAAAGTGCACCTATCATGCTATTTTTAGGCAATAGGTCTCAGATATATACAAATATATAAAAAACATGTCTATGAAGTGTTTTGCTCAAAATACCAAACAGATCACCCATTCTAGCCATGCCTCATATCCCTCTATTTGACTTCCTGTTTCAAAAGTGCTGATTTTGGGTATAAAGCTTTATATTAAAAAAAAGGAGGGGGCGGAGCTCATGCGGGACCCGGCAGCTACCGTCTAAACTAAATACTGCCGTGATGAAACGCCATATCATGGATTATTTCCGATATTACGTCATATCGGACACAAATCTGGATCAGTTCCGTTGTAGCCCCGTTTTTAGAGATTTGGGTACGGAGGAAAAGAGAGAGGGTTTTATTTTCTGACGCTGCGTGAGTTCCCCGACACACCGGGGACACATATTTATGTATAAAAGACATCAAAAAGTACATTTTGCATGATAGGTCCCCTTTAAACGTGGATGATAATTTAAGAATAAACGGTTTAATGTTTAAATTCCCTGGTAAAGGATAAGACTTGTAGCATTCTATTTGTGTGATTTCAACACATCCCAAAACATTGAGTGATATTTTCATTCATTAATATGAACATGGACACTTTAATTTGATTTGATTCAATCCCAAATACATAAATAGAAATTCTCTCTAGAGGACAGAAATGTGTATTAATCCGCAACTGAAAATAGTCCCCAATAAATGTATTATTTACCCCTGTTTTAACTCAGTTGCTTAAAATAATGTGTTTAAAGGTTTCTGAGATGAAAAAAATAAAGTATGCCTGAATACAGTACAGTATCATTGAGAGATTCAATATGTCCATGTTCAATAGGACACATATACTTTACATCTTCTAATGTTACATGGACTTGTACTACACCTACTGTCAAACTTTTGTACATAAAGAAATATTATCCCGTTTTTTATTTGTTAAAGCTCCCATGTCATGCTTTTCCGGTTATTACCCGTCCCCTTGTGTGTTATGAAGGTTTTTATGCATGTAAACGGTGTGCAGAGTCAAAACCCTCAAAGTACACCCTGTAGCGAGTAAAACTCTAACACAGAAAATACCTCCCCAAAACGCCTCGTTGGAGATACGTCACTGCCCATTTGAGTCTTCCATTTAGTTCCGGGTACCGCCTGATGTCATGCGGTACCCGGAACGAAATGGACCAATCCCGAAGAGCTATGGCCACACCAGCAGCGGCGTGTTCCTCCTCCAGAGGTTCGAAGAACCGGCATTTCACAGACGAAAGCTTCCAAAAACATTGCCCAGTTTGAGGCCGGATATGCACAGCTTGTTTGGACCGTTTGGAGCAGGGGAAGATCTGGGTATACAACCTGTAAGTTTGCATTGTTATTTGTGTATTTATCAAACAAGACTGTTTAAATGTGTAAACTGTGTTGGACTGCTAAGCCATTGACACAGTGCTAACTGTGCTAACTAAGTTGCTAGAGTTTCCATATATCAACTCTAATATCAGCAGATGGCCTTGCATACATGTATCTCATAGCAGGAGAATGTCTGCATTCACACACAAAATACCTATTGACAGTATACTGCGGGTGATTTGCCGGTCAGTCGCGAAACGTAATTACATTATAGCTGGCGTAGCGATCTAACACACGGAGCTTGAGCTAGTTTTGGTCAGAAAAACATTTTTGTGATGCTACGTTGCTAGCGTTTAAATATATCAACTACAATGTCAGCAGATGGCCTTACATGTTTGTCATGGCAGGAGAATGTCTGCAGTCACACACACGGAATACTCATACAGTATACTCCGGTTTACCGTACATTGTGACCGTACATATACTGCATGTAGCTAACGAGGCTAGCTGTATGCTAGCGCAAAACAATGTATTCATGCAAGTTACATTGTATGGTAGCAGAATACCCGTATACGATTGCAATTATAAACACGTTATTGCTAGCCTAATATGAACCACTAGCTTTTGTTCATAGTAGTTTTATTACACTGCATTATAGTTGCCTTTCCTCCAAGCTAACGTTCATATCGTGTTAGCTACCAAGGTAAACAAAGCTAGGTTAGCATATTAGCAGGCAAGCTGTTCATTACACAACTACTACTAACGAATCTAAAACAACTAAGTTTCTCTAATATTTTGTGATTTGCATTTGATTTCGTCCAGCCAGATCCTGGCGGACAATCCATGACGGGGACGGGACTTCTACTACTACTGAGGCGTTGTGCTAAAAGGCACCGCACCGCACCGGCTGTGCGCAGGCAAGAGGAGGAGGAATGGATGATATACCGTGTATATATGTATATTTATGTTCATTTTGTACATTTCTAAAAATAAAGTTTAATGGAAATACTTAGTAGGCCTATCCTTTCTTCCCTGAATTCATATATAGCAAACCATGATTTGATTTCTCATCAAACAGTAGTAGTTTATAACGGGTAAAAATAACTTACTCTTTGTTATGAGAGTAGCTCGTAGGCCACAACGGAAAGACAAGGAGACATACACGAGTTTACAAAACCACGGCACATTTATTGTGGTAAATGCAAAGATAGGTGGTTGAGAGGATCGCAGAGTTAGTCTTCCTGCAGCCGCTTTGGAGAGAGACTGGGGTCGTAGTGTCCGGAGGTGTCCGTGATCGTGCTGATTAGCCTCTTCAGCTCCACCCCATCGTAAGACAAAGGCCCTGGGGCCGTCACACTCTTCTATAACAACAGTTACAAATATATATGTATATAAAATATACGGCTGTGCCGACGCCATGATAAGACTGATGTTACGCTGAGAGCAGCCGGGAAAAGCACTGTTAGACATGGGCGCAGCCTCTCTGGTGGTTGACTAATCAGAACGAGTGGCCGAGCTGACCAATCGGAGCACACTAGGCTCACAGGGAGGGGGGGGCAAGAGCTCCAACGAGTCGTTTAGTGGAGAAAGTGAATACTGCTGAATACACATGCTTGACAGAGATGCTGTATGCGAAACCAATGTGAGTTTGGAAAATTGCACAGTATAAATCTATTTTAGTATACCTCAACAATGTAATTATGATCAGTGGAAATGGCCATGACATTGGCCCTTTAAATATTTTCCTGATCTTTTCGAGTTTTATATTTTTTTAAACTCAGTAGCGGGCAGTGCTTTTCACACCTAGGCCTTCAGTAGTGTCCCACCTGAATTAATCCACCTCTTAAGACCATCATTATGATCACGGCTATAGAAACCATTAATATTGTACAGACACGCAGTATAACAGGGCTTTGCATCACTGACAGCCGACAGGTATCTAATGTAGCGAAAATGACCGCCATTACAAAGCAAGAAACCCAAATAACACAATGTAACAAGTCTCCTTTCACTGCAGCCACACCACACACATCAACTCCAGCAGAAGCTCCAATATTTACTTAATAAAATGACAAGAACATATAAAAACATGTAAAGAAAAGTCATTAGAGCCTTTACTCACCAATACGTTTGATTATTTGTACTATTTGAGTTTTCAGTTCCAATAATATGTCCTGTGCTAACGCCATTGAGGCTCCCCCAAAAGTTTCCAAAGGCACCGCTGCTTGTAAGTTTCCAGCAGTGCTTTTGTGTCTCGCCGCTGCCTTGGTTAGACTCAAGTTTGCAAACTTATAAGGCTCCAAACACCAAGTCCATTAGTTGACAATATCAGGCATTTCCAGCAATAGAGAGGCGAAGTCCCTCCCCTTCCGGGGACCTCCATGGGACCTTATTTCGGAAAAAGTATGTATTGAAGTCAATGGAGAGAGAAAACGTATCTCTCGATCCCGTTTGAATTGTACAACAAATTACACATATGATGTTTGTCAATCTTAACAAATAATTTCCATGTCAAAAAAGTCACAGTTTGTCGTAAAACTGTTGAAATATAAGACTATGAAAAATACGCAACTAGAAAGACTACAAATCCCAGGATCCCGGTCCCGCATGTTGGCTCTTACGAACCGACTAACTCCCCTTGTGTGTATGTACAGCTCTCAACATGCCCAGACTTGTAGTGATTTTCACCTCTTTTAATACTTTTCGCCTCATTCTGAAAGAAATAAGTGAAATGTGCCAACGTGACGGCCGTCTTGGTGTGTGGTGCGAGACGGGAGATGTAGGTCATTGAGCGGTTTCACCAAAAAAAGTGTTACTTCACAGTTTTACGACACATTTTTTTTTTTTTGACTTGCAAAATCATCTTTTAAATTGACAAACATCATATGTGTAATTCGTGGCACAATTCAAACGGGATCGAAAGATAATCTTTCTCTCTCCATTGACCTCAATACATACTTTTTCTGAAATAAGGTCCCATGGAGGTCCACCGGAAAGGAAGGGACTTCGGCACTCTATACAGTTTGCAGTGCTCCTCCGAGGCTGTGAGCCAATGGTACCGCTCGTAGCTAGTGGTGGGCGGACAAACCCTTTCCCCGGCTACAACATGCTTGCTAGCTTCGACCAAATCAATTTGTCTTCCGCTGTCAGCGATTGTGGGCTGAAAAAAACACTCTAAAATCTAAACACAAATATCTTTACCTTGTGCAGGTAGCTAAGGAGGCTACAGATGCTGTGTGCCAGCCGTTCGTTGCCGGTAGCTACCGCAACACACGCTAGTGTTTGCTAATGAAAAGTGAACCGTGAAAAGGCTGACGTCATCGTAGGCCTGCTAGATGGCCCCGGTGTCACCAACTCAAAATCTGATTGGTCAATGCAACAGTTTCATTGCCACTTTTTTAAAGTACAAGCGCACGCACTGCTGATTCTGAATGTCTCCGGCAGATTCATTTGACCCAGCAACACATTCTGACTCAAATATGATTAGATAAAAGAAGCCCCAACACCAACATTAACAACCATTACTGGACGCAGCGCAACCGAGCGCAACACAGAGAAAATGCTATGAAATGAAGAGAATATACTATTCTATTCTATTGGAAATAATTGAATACATGTCAGTGAAAATATATATTAAAAGGTTAGTCAGTAATCCGGATAGAGTTTAGGCAGAGAAGGCCTTGCTGGCCGCCAATGACAAAACTCTTACTGGTTCTGGATGTGTATTTTGTAAATTGTGTAATTTATAGTTTTATCTTTAATATTTGTATGCATGCTTCTTAATACTAAGCTATCTTTGGTTCTTAGCTGTACCAATGTGAATTACCCCTCTGTGGGAAGAATAAAGGTATTCTGAGTCTCATTAATTTCTTAAATGCAACAATTATAGTTGTGTGTTTTTAACATGGAATCCTTTTTGCAAAATGTTCCTTGTTGAAATGAAAAAGTACTAAATATTCCTCAACGTTTCCCTCTAGACTATCATTCATTTATCAGATTACTGCAATAACAGCTAACCTCTTCTGTTTGCTGACATTTGCCTCTAGTGAGTACCTCTGAGTATCTTCCACCAAACACCTAAATCTTTTTTATTTAAGCACCCATTAACTGGTAGCCGCTCAGGTCCTCATGGCTCTCTTAATTAGGGCTTTATTAAAGGCAGGTGAACTGGAAAGGTCATCCATTAGGCCTGTACAGTAGAGGTTAAACACTCAGACCAGATGCTAGGAGACAAGCACGCAGTGTGTTGTCTGCTCTGGGTGGCTAATTAGTGTTATCAAGATCCTTTATCAACATTTCTAATTAGACTCAATATAAAGTCACAGGCATTCCTCACTTAACTACGCTTATTTGAACATGAGCCTACTCCTACGGATATGAATAAGGTGCATTTTCACTTTCTCTGAATATTATAGAAATATTAGGAAGTGCATTTGCTTCAAAACTATAATGCAAAACAATAACATTCACAACGGCTGATTCATACAATTCTGGCATAATAATAATAAGGGAAATTATGAATAATACTTTATTGAACCAAGTCTGCCTTATCACCCTTTTACACATGTATATTTGTACTGTAAATAAAAGTGTATGTGTAATATCCATACTCATAGTAAAGGCTAACTTACTGAAGTTACAATATCACTTGATCATTTCTCTCTTCATCCTTGAAATATAACCAAAACTAATCGATAATAATAACCTCAGATGATCCGAAAAAAGGGGGATCGAAGCACAGGCAGTAACCGCATTTTGTGCTGCCCTTTAAACACACCACAAACAAGCCGCTGTGTTAGAGTGCATTAATTAAAGCGGGCACAAACACGAGCGAATAAGCCGCCTAATGCCCTACTGTAATCACCATGATATATTAAACATAACCAATTATGCTCATGAGGTCCTTAATTAAGCTAATTAATGCAACACAAAGCAATGTTTCTACTGAATGTCAGCGGAGTTTCTCGCACAGAAAATAGGAGTGAGTCGAAAAATGTACTAAGGAAAATACACTTTGAGACAATTTCTTGTTAGCATTCTTGTAAAAATAGTGCTGGTGAGGCTTGAAAGGCTGATCTAGGTTACACAGTGTTGGAAGACACCCTACATCTGAACGTTATCTTGTTACAGTCAAGCTGCCGTCTTTCCTGCACCTTCACGCAGCGTCCATCTGACTGTGAGTCAGTGTACAACAGCGGGCCACTTCACCCGTCCTCCTCTTCCTCAATAATCTGATAAAAGGCTCGGGAAAGGAAAAAAACAGAGGAGCTGGTTAAAGGGGCGCAATGCAAGATGAAAGCGCGGCTCGACATGAATAGCCTTTAAAATGGCTGTGATAAGGAATGGTGGTTAGAGGGGGGTAAAGGGAGCGGGAGCGAGAAAGGAGAGGAGGATAGTGGGTGTTCTGTGAGTCCCGGATAGAGGCACAGTGTTTCATCTGCCTCCAAGACACCAGAGGTTGGCTCTAACACACACACACACACACACACACACACACACACACACACACACACACACACACACACACACACACACACACACACACACACACACACACACACACACACACACACACACACACACACACACACACACACACACACACACACACACACACACACACACACACACACACACACACACACACACACACACACACACACAGTGATCAAAGGCTGACACTACAGAGAAGACTGCCTCCTTCTCTCTTCACCTCCTTCTCTCTTCCACACACAGAAACAGACACTCATCCACACACACGAGGACAGAGGAATAATGCAAATACATACTCCTATCCCTTTTGTCTCCAATGCACATACAAACAGGACACACAGAAAGTCAACACATAATCATAATCATGCTAGCGCCCACCCATGCTAAATGTTTCTGTGTATCCATCCTGCAGTCACAAGGAGCCGTTTATGAGCCATCATGACATCTTTTGATAGAATGCACGTACAGGTGTCTTGAATGTATGCAGCCATATTTGTCATAATGATGTGTGTGTGTGCAGAGTTGCGTGCATCTGTGACTTTGAGTGCAGCCGCACACGTGATTATGATTTGTGTACAAACAGAGCTTCTAACACACTGCGTCCCATGGGAATCCATTGTTGGAGGTTGACATGGGTGCCAGAGCTCTCAGCGGGAGAGTGTGTGTGTTCTTGGCAGCAGAGTAATTATTGTTTATCAGAGGAGAGAGTGTGTCGTCCGGAGAAATGAACAGATGTGGGTGGCTCGGAGCATCTGAATAATGTATAGGGGACACGCACACCTCGGATTGGTTATTTCGGAGGGGATGAAAGCCGATAGAATGCACGTTTGCAAACTAAGTGTATTATTGCGATTACAGCAGCGTACCTCACTGCCACCAACGCCTATGTAAAAACGCATTTCATCCTGCAGCCCTGCTAAACGCTTCACTTTTAGAGCGTCACGCCAAAGAAGGGGAAAAGGAAGTGGTTTAAAAGTGGAAATATAAAAAAAAGAATCCCCTTTTTTTCAGCCAGCGAATAAAAAGGTCTTCTTTTCCACAAACACCGCTCTGGCTTAGACACAGCGATTGGCCTTGGGTGATTCGCTCCGCTCCTCTCCTCCTTTCTTATTCCCTCTCTAATGTTGTTATTACTATTGGCTGGCTGTGACAACCAAATTATCTGTGAAATGATTCAGATTGGATGCCATCATACTGGCCAGGACCCTTCTAAGTGTGTGGTCTAATGTAAAGCCCTTCCTGAGCAGTACACACAATCATTTAAAGATGTGAACAGCTGAATGCAATGGAGACGTGCTTGGTGTCAGCACGTCTCCATAATCTCTTTTTCCTATTTCACTGTCTTGCTCTGTTTCTCTCCCCTCTCTCTCCCAAATGTACTTTTCATCCATTTATTCCCGTCACAGTAATCTTTGACTCTGTTTTTAGCAGCTACTATTTATAGCAAGTATTTTAGTGGAGTTGAACTTGTCATTACTGCATTAGATTAACATTTCCTAACTATGTATAAGGGATTCCAAATATTGGATGCGTTTAATCCAGAGTTACTGTAGTTGTATCTAACTGTTCACGTACCTAATGCCACATCAGATTAAAGGGGCCCTATTGTGCTAATTGTCTGGTTCATATTTCTATGTTGTGTCTCTTCTGTGACATGTCTCCATGCTTTAATGTTCAAAAAGCTCTTTTTCTCATACTTCCTGTGCTGCAGCACCTCTTCTCACCCTCTGTCTGAAACCAGAGCCCAGTCTGCTCTGATTGGTTGGCTTGCCAGCTCTGTTGTGATTGGTCCACCGCTTAGTGATATCACGTACAATTTGTTTGAGCACTAACCAATATAAAAGTGTTAGTGAGTCCAATGGAGGTGTTTCAGGCACAGGGGGAGTGTACTGGAGAGAACGCCCTCTGGAGGGAACACAGGGATTTTAGCCCCATTTACAGTACATGCTCACAAACCTATATAACGCACTACAGGAAAGGGGAAACCCCAGAGAGCATTAGAGAGCCTCTTTAGGTTTCTGCTAAGCATCCCCTCCTATAATAATTCAACTGGTAAATGATGGAGTGGCTTAAATTGTAAAGTTGACGCAGATAATGCAATGTGGATGCTGATGAATGCAAAGGCAACGGATCAGGTGAGACTTGGAAATGAGTACAAATATCTTTGCCAACATTCATAGTTTTTGTGCAGATTTCCGTGGCCATTCCCTTGAGTTTATGCAGGGCGGAACTCATTTTTCAGAATATAAAAATGCCAAATTAGTTTTGCGGTAATCCTGCTGATAAACAAAAAGGACAAACCCAGTAGAAAAACCCAACTTCCCTAAAGGAGGTAAAAATGCTTTGGTGATTCACATTTTAAATGTTGTCAAAGTTTCTTGAGTTTTTGGCACTTTTCCTCCCTCTCTCTTTCACTGGTTGTCCTTTTCATAGAGGCTCCTTCATTCACGCTCTCATCCCTCTGGTCCCCTGAGGCTCAACTATTTTCATCTTTCAGGGTTTAGTCTGGGGCCTCTGAAGTCCTGTCCTGTGTGTGTGTGTGTGTGTGTGTGTGTGTGTGTGTGTGTGTGTGTGTGTGTGTGTGTGTGTGTGTGTGGTGGTTATCAGACACACTGTCAGTGGACTTTCTTTTAAGCCTTGTCACTGTCTCGCTTACCCTTTAATGAAGTCGTAGTGTGTGTGTGTGTGTGTGTGTGTGTGTGTGTGTGTGTGTGTGTGTGTGTGTGTGTGTGTGTGTGTGTTCGCTCGCATCAATGTGTTTTGATGTCGTCTCAAGCTGTGTGTTGTCATGCTGTATGCTCTGTGTTTGTGTCGTACAACAACACAGACATACCGCAACAGCAGAAGTAAAACGTGTGTGTGTGTGTGTGTGTGTGTGTGTGTGTGTGTGTGTGTGTGTGTGTGTGTGTGGAGGCTGGTGAAAGAGAAACCAGGCCAACTCCCAGCAGATTAGGGCTGTGTGCACCAAAAGTGTTTCTCAGAGCTTCAATCTGCACATGCACTTTTATTTGCGAGTGTGCATGTGCGTGTTTAGCATTGAGTGTGATTGCTCACGTTTTTGTCGCGGGCCGGTCCAAGTGTCACACACACACACACACACACACACACACACACACACACACACACACACACACACACACACACACACACACACACACACACACACACACACACACACACACACACACACACACACACACACACACACACACACACACACACACACACACACACACACACACACACACACACACACACACACACACACACACACACACACACACACACACACACACACACACACACACACACACACAGTGAGGATGACAGGGAGGGAGAAGGACGAAAGCTTCTGACAGAGACAGAATGAGTCACAAAGGTACAAACACAGTCGGAGGAAGTGAGATGATACATTGTCAGGTGTGTGTGTGTGTGTGTGTGTGTGTGTGTGTGTGTGTGTGTGTGTGTGTGTGTGTGTGTGTGTGTGTGTGTGTGTGTGTGTGTGTGTGTGTGTGTGTGTGTGTGTGTGTGTGTGTGTGTGTGTGTGTGTGTGTGTGTGTGTGTGTGTGTGTGTGTGTGTGTAGGGACAAATAGGAGTGCCGGTATCTATTTCACTCTCCTTCTTTAACTAGAGTCTTTACAGAGTGGCGTTGTGCGTCTATCGATCAGGTTTTGTTGCCTTGTGAACATGTTTACAGACCCCAGGAACAATAGCTCACCTGCCTGATCACACACTCCCGTCATGATCCTTTCATGTGTGTGTGTGCTCAGAATGGCAAAGCCTTCACCTGCCATGTCTCCTTCTTTTCTTTTTGGATCTCTTCCTCGGCCTCCTTCCATCCCCTCCCCTCCTGCTTATCCATCATTTGGCTCTCCCGGGTGTTGCTCTCTCCGGGGGCTTCTAACCAGTCAGAGGGTAATGGCGGGTGAAATGGAGGTGCTATGGGCCAGATCGGTATGATGTGTGTGCGTTGGTGTGTGTATTACATTCTTACAAAGCTACAGTAATTGTTTTTAGTCATTGCTGTGTTTGACACCGGAACTGTAAAGACTTGAACGTCTCCCCTGATGCTTTTGAATACAGTTATTACTGCTGCCAGACTCATGGTGACAGTGAGAGGCGTTTGCTTAATATATTTCTTAATATTTTCATTTCATTTGATAATTGAGGTCAGGTCCTTGGATTGTTGAGTCTCAAGCTGATCCAAAAATAGTAGTCAGTTGTTTGGTTACATTATGTGAAACAGTTTCAGATGCTAAAATAGTAAAAGTATGTTCAGTAAGTAGAAATTCTCCTTTTTTGGCCGCTGAGAAGCCGTAATGTGACTTTTAAAGACCGTAAATACCAAATTTCTCAACCACTTGTCCATTAAGCCAAATGTACTCTTACATTTTGACAAAGTTTATGACAAATGTAACAAGTTTTGGAAATCTTTCATTGACAAATTGTGTTATTTTTGTTTCTGTAACCAGCATTGTCGATATAATCAGATCAGACCACGCCCACACAGTCCTGATAAAGACGAGTGTGAGTATTTGACTTAAAAAAATAATACCTTAGGAGGCTTGTTTCATTACTTTGACTTTAATTGTTGCTTTTTTAGTCGTAATGTTTAATACAACAGATCATTTCAAAATGATAACGTTTTCAGGGCCTTCTATGGGGCACTAAAGTGATTTTATATTACACTTACATAGAGTTGAGGGACTTAAGCAGCAGAAGCTAAGATATCATGACTTGTATTTCAAAAAATGTGTGAAGCTCCAAAGACACTGGATCCTATTTCCCATTATCTTACTGAATAGTATTTTAAGTTATCGTTTAATGTGTAGGGCCATGCTGAGATAACCCTGATGACATCATGTTTGCCATTTAACAGTTCCTCTAGAGACCTATTGGGATCAACACTGATCATGGATTTGGTGGAGTGGCTAAAACTCCCTCCCCCATAAAAAAAAACAAATCTTCAAATCCCCAAAAGCTGCAGAGGGAGACAGAGGGAGGAGGAAAGGAGCTAATGAATCCCCAAACTGCTGTCCACGCGGCTCCAGCAGCAGCAGCTGTGCGTGGTTGGGATTTACCGAGCAAAACAAACAAACAGCAAGAATAAATGGATAAATACTCATTGTGCGTCTGCAGGGGCGTGCAAATGTGTGTGTGTCTCGCATGCAGGTGTTTTCTTCTTATGTTTATGTGCATATGTGTGTCTTCTATTTATGTGTTTGTCCTCCACGGATGCTAGTGGAGTGATTAGCCGTTGTGTCTGTGCGTCTCTGGAGCTAAAAGTAGACTTTTGCTATTCCACTACGCGCTGGCAAAATGCTGCAACACTTCAAACAGAGCCCATGCTGGGTTGGCCTAGATACTGTACCTCCTCCTCACACATCACTCAGTTTGTATGGCACCCAATATAACCAGCATGGTGCAGTTTAGCTGAGCGTGGGTTTTGTTCAGCTGGCACCTAAAATGCTTTCATTGGACTCATTTGTATCTGAGCATTTGTTATAGATTATTACAAAATTGATCCTACATCATGTTAGGGCTGTTATCGGCAAGCTTCAGGAGAAACGGATGACATGTAATGGGATACAAAAAAAAAAAGAAGACGTTCTAAGATTACTAGCAGGATTACATTGTTAGTAAAAACTAGAAGAGAATATTGTGTTCGTTGTAAAAGGAGTAGATTTTATGTTGTTCTTTGTAAGCTGTACTTTACTGCAGGCTAATACTTGAAGTGCTCAATACGCCTACTGCCTCGAAGGAGTACATTCTTAATATAAATATACATTTGAGTAAAGGTTTTGATAAATATGTTGTTTTTCCTTCTGTGAATTAAGCGTGAGACCTGTTTTGAGCCATAACATTTAAATGATATCCAACATTATTGAGGATAACATTTCTGCAGTGACCAGAAAGCCTTTACCCTTACAAAAACATATTTAAAAAAGTATCAAAAGGCTCTGTTCTAAAGTGTTTGGATTAGTTATTCAGCTGCTAACCTCCTCCTCAACTGATAGGGTCGGCCTCACGCTGTGTGGGGGGGGGGGTCCCCACTGAGATACTCCTGTGCCGCAGGATTGATACTAAAACTCAACACCTCACTATACACATCGTCCTCACACACAGCACATATTTACACCATCACCCTGTCCATCAGACGTACAACAACCTAACAGACACTAATGGAGACGCCTGATATTCCCCCTTCCATGGCAGTGTAATTAAAATATGCAAATGTGCAATAATATGTATTTCTCTCTGATGGCGACAATGTCAGTTACTCAGTATTGGAAGGTAATTGCGAGATAAGGCTGCTTTGCGTTAGAGTGTGGATGGCATGGGCCTGTGTGTGTGTGTGTGTGTGTGTGTGTGTGTGTGTGTGTGTGTGTGTGTGTGTGTGTGTGTGTGTGTGTGTGTGTGTGTGTGTGTGTGTGTGTGTGTGTGTGTGTGTGTGTGTGTGTCAAAGAGAAGTGTATCTCAAGCGCATAAAGACACCAATCTGACTCTTGCTTCATAAGTTTGGAGGACGACTTCTCAAATCCTCTGATAACTTTGAATGACTGACCTTTCTCTTGCAGTAATATTGGGTAAACAATTGAAATAAACCTACGCATTTGTTGTGTATTTGTCGAGATATGCAGCTCAAGATAACAATATGAAATTGTATTGTAGTCCTTCGTCCTCCTATGTTGACAAAAATGTACTTAAGTACAGTACTTCAGTAAATGTACTCAGTTACTTTCCACCACTGTATGATTTCATCCCAGTGCTTACCAGGGGCAGCAATGGCGAGCAGAAAGGCAACTCATGAGCAGAGAACTCAAGGGAAAGCTAATAAAAGCATCTTCATGTCAGTGGGAATAAGTGAACAATCAGCAGGGTGAACAGCACAGAGGGCAAGCAGCTGTCAGGGAACAGAACGCAGTGTACCTTGATAGGCAGAGCGGATCTATTCATCCAATTTCCCCCCACTCTCTCTTCCTCTGTTATCTCCTGTATCTGTGCCTCGCTGCCTTTCTTCTCTCTCATTCAGCTGTGGACCAGCCAGGCTTAGTGTGTGTGTCTCAGTACCAGTGAGTACATTTACTCAAGTACTGTACTAAATCTGAGGTACTTTACTCGACTACGTTATACTTGCATTTTGGAGTCTTTTTCTTTGACTTTTTACACTAATACACTTATTTATACAGCTTTAGTTACTTCTTTGCAGATATAAATTAATAATACAGAATATAAATTAGCTAATACATTATTATGTATTATTATAGGAAAAACTACCCAGCAGTATATCAAGTCATTCAAATAAACTGCACCATTACCAAGTGAAATATTGACATTAATGCATTCATTCATCATAAAACAATAATGTATTATATTATTTAAATAAGGTATATTATTTCAATAAGGTATATTTTGATGCCAATACTTTTTTGACTTGTACTAGAGTACTATTCTGAATGCAGCACTTGTAACAGGATATATGTGTACTGTAGTAATGCTGCTTTTACTGTGCTGCACTTCATCTCATCTTTCCCCCCTTTCTCCCTGAAGCTATTCTATCAATTACAGCAAAACAGCCTGAATACTAAAGCAGTATTTCAGAGACAGTCCCTGAGCAGCTGACTCCGGTAACAAGACTGTAGAAAACATTTCATCTCCTCTCCTCTTTTTTAATCTCGCCGTCCATCGCTGCCCTCTTTGATCTCTGAAGCAGACTGAACTGCCCGTATATAATAAGTGTCTGAGCAGCAGAGCAAGTACTCGCCCTGTGAATTACGTGCCGTGTTCAGGGTCAGGAAAATACAATTCATGACGCAGAAAGAATGATTCACGCTTCCACTAGAAATGAAGATGCCTTTGTGGAACTGACGTCTCGAATACTGGAAAAGTGAGTACGTACAGTAGAAAGACAACAATATAAACCTGGTAGCTTCAATTGGTGACATATCTTGAAGCTTTAACGAGGACTTGATATTAAAGCTAGCCCCTCATGCACACATTTGTTAAAGTTGCTAACTGCTCCCAGCGTGCCAAAAAGGTTCTTAGGATTTTGTTTTCTTTTACATGATACCATCATTATCCGATTTCCTATTGTTTGGTATTGGTTTGACAATCTGTATTATTGCTAATTATTTTTGATGGTGTTACAGTTGATAGTCATTAAACAGTCAGCAAGCAAAATAATATTTCAGCTAATAGTTCTGATAATACACTCAAATATTTCAGAAACGATAGGGAATCCAAAAAAATGTCCGTGCTAAAAAACAACAAAGGGGGCGGCCTGTGGGGACTTGGCTTTGAAACTGAAGGGTCTCCAGTTCAAGTCCCCGATCACACCAATGATGGAGTATGGACAAACTGGCAGCCTTGATTTCTTTCCATATGACCATGTGTTTATATTTGTATTTATGTTGATGTAATCAGACCTACTCGTGTATATTTCCTTTCCTGTGCATGTGTGTGTATTGTACTGTGTGAACAATGGAATTTCCCCTTTGGGAGGAATAAAGGGTCCTCTTCTTCAAATACTGCTACTCAAAACTCAAACATATTGTAGAGAAGCCCTTTTTACCCCCCTCTTGTTAGCCAGAGAAACCTTTGGCTTTCCAATGTATATGGACCATACAGAGTTTGAAGAGAGTAGTGCTTCAGCCCCATGGACAGCTCCAGGCAGAGTCACTGAACTAACATAACACATAGTATTCCACCTCTCCCGTGTTGTCAAAACACCTACAAAAAAAGACATAGATCCTTTGAAAACCCTCTGTCTTTTTACAGTGAGGTATAGTTTAAAAAATGGGTATACTAAGGGGAATAGCCATAACACACATGAATAGAAGTGTGCATATTGGATCCAAAACTAGTCAAAGAGCATGCAGAAATATTCTAATACACCATTTTTTTTAATGATTCATGCTTAAAACTAGATGATATTTGGCTAAGCTTGTATGGGATTGTCATGTCTGTACAGATGGAGACCCATAAAGCCCATTTTTCTTGGTCAGTTCATTTGAATTTTGACGCCAACTTCACAGAGCTTTCAGGGTTTGATGACACCTCTCTAGAATCTATGACATGCTTCCTTCATGTTTATGCTTCTCAATCTACTGTAATCCTATTGGATACCCTTGAAGGTCAGCAGCAAACACAGTTTAGGTTCATACTTTGAACTCCGAGCATAGTAATAAGGTATAACACCTGAGTGGGCAGCTTTACTGTGTCACAGTCATCTCTCTCCCCATAGTAAAACACTGACTGATGCAAAGAGTAGAAAGAAAAAGTAGAATCAAAGAAGTGTGTTGTCAAAGAGTGTAAAATAGAAAAAGTGATTGGCAGAGAACAAATCTAAAGTCAGTATGTATGTGTGTGTATCGTCAATCTACAAAAGACTCATATGAAAGTTGTCTAAAGCCTTTATGAATAATGCATAGAACAATATAAATAGATGCAAGGCAACCTGGAAACCCTTCAAAGTGTAACGTTTCCTTTACAACACATTTCACGGTTGTGTACACCAGAAATGTCCATTATTCAAATCATTTTTAAGCCACCATCAAAAACCAAGCTATGAAGTCTTTAAGCGTAGCAGACCATAAAAACACCAAATGAATACAAACACACTCGGCTGCAGTGGAGGTTTTTGAGAATGATTTACACTTCAGCACAGGGATTAAATCTTCTGACCCATCCAAAGTCACAGTTTGGCCGATCAATTTTGCGAGGGGAAATGTTGCCAACAAAGATTGGCACTGGGCTTGCTTCTGCTGGACTAACCCATGAGTGGAAATTGCAAATAGGCGTCATCTTTTTTTCTGGCAGAGAAACTGCTTTGACTGTTCACCGACATTAAGCCATATTGTTTTGCGTGGATACTTCCTGCATCCAGGTGTTATTTTGAACGCGACATGCGTGCAGCGTCTCACCAGTTTAAGTAGAAAAAATACATGTATTTTCTTCTCCTCCCGTCCTCATAACCTTTGCTTTCTTCTTCTTAACCCCCCCTCCCCATCGCAGCCCCCACACACACCATCAGTCCTCAAGGCGAGCCACAGTCTATCACCCTCCCGCAGCATGAGACTATTAGACTTATCTTAGCCCGAGTTGCTCCTAATTTGGCAGCCTCAGAGCAGTGGGTGTCGTGTGTTGAAAGTTATCAGAGTGAGGCCAGCTCGCTATTTGGCAGGCGGAGGGGCAGTGCCACCGCTGTCTGTCTGCCAGATTGATTAATAAGCAGTGGCAGCGCGGCTACGCTAACAGACTGGCCTGCCTTAGCGCTTCCAGAACCCTGCTAAATGAATGGCACACAAACACACACAAACAAGATGTGTTTACCTAACACAAACACACTGCTCTCACTTCCACGTTTCCTTTGCACACACTCAAAACTGCAAGCAATAATGCAGCACACTACCGGTTTGCTGATAGCACAGGACAGACATGCTAGATTAGCATAAACATGAGAAAACCCACACACATGCACTCACGCTATTAAACTGCCTCATCTGTTTCAGCAGCGTGTTGTTTGAGTGACACCTCATCAGAGCAGCTTTATCGTATTGTTGTGAACGCACCATTGCTCTTAAGCAGCGCAGGCAGCCAGGCAGAACGGAGTGCTTCCTGCTTTTACTGACAGTAGCTACCAACAAGACAGGGGAGGGGCGGAGCAAAGCACATGTAACAAACAACAGCATTCACAACAAAGAAGTGGGGTCTGTTAATGAAAAGGAGAGTGACAACATTCTTGATTTGTCTAATTGAGACTAAATCTCTAAAAATACATAGAAAATGTCTATTTCTTCCTAATTCTCTATCTCTTTTGCATAATTCCCCTTTTTTTGGTGAGGGTGTCAATCTTTCAAAAATAAATCACATATACATAGTTTGTTTTTAAATAGGCCCTATTATGCTGTTTGGGGTTTTCCCATTCCTGTAGTATGTTTCTGTGCATTTAAAAAGGTCTAAGGCTAAAATCCCTGTGACCTCCACTTTCGTAACAAAGTGACATCACTATGTAACACTCACGCTTCTATTTGCTATAGCGCTCTAGCATATTGGACGTTACAGGATAAGGATAATTAGTTTGTATACGTTTTTGATGGAACATACATTTTCGTTGTAGTCATTTAAAGAATTGTACAATGTAATATATCAGCACACGCAGTGTCTTCAGACTCAATTCAGACTTTCAAAAAGAGACTTCTGAACTTTCCTTTTTGCACTCATAAAGAACTGTCTGATTCCGTCTAATGTTTCTTTCTCTTTCTACTCTAACCCTGACATGCAGCTACTGTTGCAGCGACTGGAGGTGTTTCTTCTCCACTCCCACTGTGGCTGTTCAGTTTGTGTGTGCGTGCATCAACGGTAGCATTAGCATAAGCAACAGGTGTAAACAGTTGTGGGTCTCCATCAAGGTGTTAGCTCGGGGAGTAAGGGGGAGCAAAACACGGGCAGGTGGGCTTACGCGGTGGGACCCACAGATATTCACTTATTCATGGGCTCAGCGTGAGACGGTGGGGAGGAGTATAAACAAGCGTACATATACACAAACACACACAACTGCCAAATTCTGACTCGCTGATATTAACACCCACACTTTTGGGCTTACATGGATATGTTTCTATTGGTGTGTGTACCCAAGCTTGGGGAGTCACGGAATACATGCAATTGATTTTCGTAAAAGTAACTGTATGCCCTTATTTACTAAGATAGTAGCAGATTAGTGGTACTTGCAGGAATAAAATGCTGCAATACATACCTGTGTGTGTGTACCTGTGTGTAAGTGTGCGAATGTGATACGACCCTATCTCTTGACACACACCAAAGGAGCGTGCCATGCTGTTTTCTCTGTTCTCCCGTTGGTAAAAGATGAGTGCCCTCATATTGACCTTGTGTGTGTGTTTCGAGGGGAAGGTTGTTTGACATTGGCTACCCACGATTCCTCGCTGCGACCGGAGAGCCATATAACTCATCCCCGGCGGTTGTCAAGCACACCGTTGCCTGGCAACTGGCCTAAGGTAGCACGTCGCAGGAGATGACGAGAGGAACGACCTGTCTGTTTGTCTTCTCACTATTTGTCTTCACTCATCCGTTATTTTTCCTCAACTCCATCAGAATTCCCTATTCATCCTGTGGCCTTACACCACTTCCTGTTAGATTGATTTCAGAGTGTCAGTAAAGACTTTTATAAACAACTTTTGATGTGACTTTTAATGTACAGTTAATTAAATGTACATTAAAACATGAGCCTGAGCTAGAAGAGGGAGTAAGACATCTTCTGATACTGTACATTTGTTTCCTGCTCTCTTATTATCTCTCCTTTCTCCCTTCATTGTGTCGTCTATGTCAACACAAACACCTGTTTCTTGCTCTACTTCCTTCCAAAATACTGAAAACAGCACACTGAAGCTACATTCTATACAAAAAGTTATCAAAAACGTTTTGAGGTGGTCTAAAGATAAAATAAAGATAAAAAAAACTATCAAAAAAACAACATATTTTTGTATTGATGAAGAAACATACTTTTAAAGTATTCACTCTGTTCTCAGAATATCTAAAGGAAAGTGGAAACAATGCCTTCAAATCCAACATCATTCAAAACATGTTACTGGTAGGTTTGTTATTTTGCTATATGTGAATTACACAGAAGGCTAGGCTATCATTAGCATCCTAATCATTGTTGTATTTTTCCTATAGCAAATAGCACATTGCAATATGTATGTGTAATTACGTCCAATTTTTTAAGTGTTTACAGGCACACAACAAGGAAACCCTGACAACAGAAAGAGTAACATCACATCTAACTTTCCTCACTGAATCCTTTCCTGTTCCCTTGCTTCCTTCCTCTTCCCTCCCTCCACATCGTACTAACTCGACTCTCTGGATGCTCGGCTGTGTTTGCGCTGAGGGCAGCACTTTGTCACGTTCCTCATACATATGCAACACACACTCCAGGTGAGACAGGAGAGAGGGAGAGGAAACTGAAGTGAGGTAATGAGGAGATGGAAAGGTAATGGAGGAAACAAATGGAGAAACGGAAGGGAAAGGCACGGAGGCTGTATAGAGGTGAGGTAGACTGGCGGAGATTTAGACAGAGAGAGCAAACATTTGACTAAGACAAAGAAATGACGGGGAGAGAGGGGGAGACGGAAAGAGTGAGAGAGATGGAGTGGACAGAAGTCAAAGCCATTAACCTGCAGGCTTGTGTGTGTGTGTGTGTGTGTGTGTGTGTGTGTGTGTGTGTGTGTGTGTGTGTGTGTGTGTGTGTGTGTGTGTGTGTGTGTGTGTGTGTGTGTGTGTGTGTGTGTGTGTGTGTGTGTGTGTGTGTGTGTGTGTGTGTGTGTGTGTGTGTGTGTGTGTCATACTTGCCAACCCTCCCGATTTTCGCAGGAGACTCCCGATTTCATTGCCCTCTCCCGGTTTCCTCCCGGGGTCATATTTCTCCCGCATTTCTCCCGATTTCTGACAAAATCAGATTTACTCGACTGCTGGTCATATGATGTCCTGAGGAACAGAAACACAAGCAGCCCACTGGACTCAGGCGCCGTTTACACGAGGAGAAAACGGCTTGTATCTGCATAGTTTCGCGTGCGTATAGCCCTATTATTTAGACGAGGCCGATAGAAACTGACCACACAAACGATAACGGGTCCCAAGGTGGATAGATTTGCAAACGAAACGCTCTGGGGGGTCAACCGAGTCCGTTTAATCGCCTCTATACGAATATTGCCTGAAAAAATAACGACAGCCCCACCTCTTCGCACCTCTTCCCACCTCTCCCCCGCCTCATTGCTGATTTGTTTCTACAACAACAACAACAAGAATGGCGGATCACAGGGTTGCTGTTGTGCTCCAGACGCTACTGACCATGATTAATATGTTAGTGCTACAACTACGGTGCTTCTACGACAACCACAAGCAACTAGTGGACATGAAGAACCACATACACGACATGTGGCTAAATCCACCGCGGAGAACAACCAGAAGGGCGACCAGGAGAAAGTTTTGGGTAAGACCGGGCAGAACTAGCAGTTGGTGGGACAATTTTGTCAATGGCGTTGTCGTGGACGATGAATGGAGGGAGAACTTCCGCATGTCCAAAGCCTCTGTCGTTGCCCTGACTGAAGAACTGCGCCCATATATCGAGAAGAAAACTACAAACATGAGGGCGCCAATTGATCCACTGAAAAGGGTTGCTGCGGTTCTTTATTACCTGAGCGACGAGGGAAGGCTACGGAAGACTGCTAACGCCTTCGGAGTTTCCCGCCCGTCTTTGTCCCTCATTATTAGGGAGACATGCAGAGCGATCACCATCCACCTGGGTCCAAAATACATCAAGCTGCCTTTTACTGAGCCCGAGACCGCGGATCTGGTTGAGGGGTTCCATTGTACACATGGCATGCCACAATGTTTAGGAGCAGTGGACGGAACCCACATCGAAATCAAGCAGCCATCTAACGACTCCACTAGTTACATCAACAGGAAAGGAAAATATTCCTTTAATGTACAGGCTGTCTGTGATTACAGGTACCGATTCATGGATGTCGTGGTAAAGTGGCCTGGGAGTGTGCATGATGCACGGGTCTTTGCTAATTCCAAGCTAAACATGTACTTAAAAACTGGAAAGATCCCTGCTCTGAAAAAACAGATTGTGGAGGAAGAGGAGGCCATACCATGTATGTACATAGACTGTACATTTTTTTTAAAGGTGTTTATTAAGATGTGATAAACATTCTTTGTTACATTCCCTGTCCTCACTGTGCAGCTCCTTCAGCGACAGGCTGCTGTACAATATTCATATACCTGGCTAGGTATATGTACCTGGCTGCTAAATCTGAGGACTGTTACAGGATTTTTTGTATTATATCCTAACTGTTTTTAGTACTTTTTAATGCATGTCACATGTGTGAAACTAAGCAAATAACTATGTGATTCTCCAATGTCAAAAGTGTGAAACTAAAATAAAATTGGCTGCAACCACTTCCAGACTTTCTTTGAACTTAATGTGCAACAAATGTCATCATCCTCATGAATGAAGTTATATGGCCCATTCTACCGAGTCAGGTTGTCCATATATATTTTGTACCGTATTTATTTACACATATAGTAAAAGAACCGTACATTTTGATATGGTATTTTCAGACTGTATTGGTCACTAGCGAAACATAGTACATACACTGTAGTAAAAAACTATTATATTAACCTGTTAAGATTGTGTTACCTTCCCTTCTCTAAATAGTATTTTAACCAATATTTGAGGATTTTCAGTAAAAGTAATATAAGCAAATGTTGAATCAAAGTTGAATTTATACAATTCATAAAAATCATGATGCAAACTTTCTTTGTGAAATGCATAATACTGATCATATTGATTCCAGAGATGAAATAGAAGGGAATGAGGCTATAATGGGTAATTCTTTTGGTATTTTGAGCAAAACACTTCATAGACATGTTTTTTTATATATCTGAGACTATAATATATGCCTAACAATAGTTTGGGCTTTACCATTAAGGCCCAATGTGACATATCACAGTTCAGATATTTGACACTAGGGGGGGGTTACTTTTCATAAATGTGGTGTATTTAGTCAAAATTAGGTTTACAAGGTGAAAAGGACTTACAGCCTCCCACACACTGATATAGATATCTCACTGACTGTAATGAGGGAGAAGGAAAGAGAGTGAGGAGAGTGCTTGCGGAGTACATTGACCCTTACATGAAAGACAAGACTGTTCTTTTATTTTAATAAGGTTTTTTATTAATAACATTATTTATAAATGTGTACACAGTAAAAGGGAAAAAAATACCTTTGCTAGCTAAAAAAAAAAGTGATTCTCCATTTGTACAAAGTCTGGTGGAGTTAAAAATAAAAATGTTTACAGACTTCCTTTGACCAAAAAGTGCTGTGAAAAAAAAAGAAGCTCACTGCTTTACTGCTCCTCCTCATCCAGTGACCGCCTGAATGAATATGGAGGAGATTGTTGCTGTGGGGTGTGTGGTACAGAGGGGTTTAATCTTGGTGTGGCCGTGTGTGGCCTTCGGGGTGGGTATGAGGGCACCTGGAAGTGTCCATATCCACTGTTGTTAGTATGAACTTGCATGAACTGGCTCATCAGGGAAAGGCCATTCTGTACAGTCACATTAATGTTGTCCATGGTGTTGTTCATACGATCCATGCTGGCTGCGCTGCGGCTGGTTGCTTCCTCCATTAAGTCCAACATCCGGCTTTTTAATCGCAGCTCTTCCTGCACCGCATGTTCAGCTGGAAGCTTCCTCTTCATGCGGTCACTTCTGTGGCCGTCCAGCCGTGCCTATAATAAACCAGAGAAAGTTTGAATTAATACACAATAGGACCATAGCCACCAGATAACAGAACACAAAAGGCATGTTGTGAAATAGCTCTCAATACATTTTACAAATAAAACAGCTCTAAATACTTTCTAATTTTACCAAGCTTAAACCGGTTCAGTTTTTCAGTGGAAGGTACTGCATCATAGTATATAGCAAGCCCTTTAAGATTGAAATCATGAACATACCTGGAGCAGATCCCTGCGATGACTCACAACCGCAGCAGTTGGCAGAGTTCCGTTGGATCTACTCGACTCTGGCAAATCCGTGGAATGCTCCAAACTCGGGGATGAACTTGGTCCGGGCGACGACTCTTCCATGTCGAACAAGTCCCCTTGTACCTGTTTTAGTTTCGCTGTAAGCTGGCCCTGTGAAATTGTGTTCTTCTCGTGAGGGAAATCTTTTTCAGTCGGGGTCCTCGGATATTGCGCCTGAAATAAGTCGGCTATCTCCGTATATTTAGGCTTGCAGGACTCCCAGTCTACATTATCCTGTATTTTTGTCGTCTTATACTCAAGTGTTACACTTAAAAGAAGTTCCACCTCGTCGTCGGACCACGAAAATAGCTCCTTTCTTGCGCGAATAACAGCCATCTTCGTTTGTTTGTTTTGTTTGTGCCTCACACACATCCGGGGGGGATCTTATACTCGCTGCTTTTGGTGTATTTTGTGGCGGAAGTTACAGCGCCACTTACAGTCCCGCCATATGTACTACAGCTTTCGAGCGGTCTCGTGTGGAAGTACAGCGCCACTTACAGTCCCAGCATATGTACTACAGAGTTTCCAGCGGCCTCGTTTGAACAGACACGTTAAATGAAACAAATGCATGTGAACGGAAGACTTTTTTGAATACGAATACTGTGCATAAAACGCAAACGGCCTCGTGTGAGCGGGGCCTCAGATCTCTAGATACCTCATCACTCCTCCGCTGCTCCGATACAAGTCCAGGGGCCATTCTCATTTCATCAAATTCCCCTCCTCGACTCCCCTCCTCCACTCCTATCCTCGAGACTTAGTCCCGCCCACAGGAGATGCGAGCGGAGGAGCCGAGGAGGGGAACCGAGGAAAGAGGAGGGGAAGCAGCAGGCGGTTAGAGAAATGAGAACTCCTCTCCTCTGAGCGGTCATTTTAAAGAGACGTCCATTAATGATGACATGAGGCACAGCAGCCCTCTGTCTGATGGACAGATGTGTTCATGACGACTTATATATTTACTTTTAATTCATTGACAGTGCGGTATAATGAGACAATAACAGGCTACAGATGCGGACACACACACACGGACACACACACACACACACACACACACACACACACACACACACACACACACATACAGTGGCGTTTTTATATGTACAAAAGTGGTGGGGCACAAAAAACTTAGATGTCTATATATAAGCTTCTGCAGTGATGTGCAGTGAGGTTCATGGCTGGTGAGGCACTGGCACTGACTCTTCAGGTTTACAAATATTATATTTTGACCTAAACCAAAATATAATATTATTTTCAAAAGCTTTTTTTGTCTGATGCTTCGATTAATTTTAAACAGACAGTTCAACAAAAGGATACCCAAAAAATGTAATTTTATCATTTAAATATTGAATTGTTCTCTCTTAGTAAGATCCCATTTTCAATAAAATGGCGGTCTTACCTTGACTTGAAGATGAAGTCCATTTTCCTATCCTTCTGGACAAACATTTCTATTACTTTTTTGTAAAAGTCCTCCTTATCTTCTTGTAGTTTCAAAAGTCTATCATAAATCTAATCCATAGATTTATGATAAAAAAATTATAAAAGTAGGGTAGACATGTGGATATTATCCGGCTAATCAAAACGTGCATTTATCTAACAGGTGCGTTTCCCACAGATCTTATTTTGAGCTATTTTCTAAAATCCTCTGGAGAAATCTCATTGCTTTTTTGTGCTTACTTCCTGGTTTTAGGACGCGCCACTGCAGCTCTCTCGTCTCCTCTTCACACAGCACACTTTTCGCGGCACACGTACTTACAGCCAATCAGCTCTGAATGATTTGAGATGACGTATGGTGGGTATGGTAGCTCCATGCCCCTCTGGTCATTATTTTTTTGCCACACACATTACATTACAAAATACTCTGAGCATGCGCAGTGTAGTTTTTACAGTCACGTTCACTTCACAGCGAGAGGAAGGGGCACGATCAGGTTTTGTCCCACATGGCTCTAAACAGCTCAATAGGCACACACTGTGACTGTAGACACACTAATTAGAAGAACACAGACTAAAACAGCAATGTACAGACGAATCAGATGATTAAACATGATCTTAAAATATATTTTATATATTTTTTTATTTTTTTTTTGCATTTTTGTAATCATTATTTGTAATACTTTCTGCTGACACTAGGTGGGGCTGTGCCCCACCTGCCCCTAATGACCAGTCGCCACTGCGACATATATTAGTGATGGGAATTATGGCTCTTTGAAGGGAGCCGGATCTTATGGCTCCGTTCCTTTCAAAGAGCCGTTCAAAAGAGCCATTCAAAAGAGCCGTTTTTTAAAAAAGGGGTCGGGGTTACTAGGTTTATCTGCGAAATAATCACCAGGATAATGATTGACTGCATTGCCAGACCTAATGTCAATAATCTGCATTGTAAACATGACACAAGGTGGCGCCATATCCATGTCATTCATGTCAGTGAATGTACTTTGAATTTACCCTCTGCATGTGTTAAGTAAATAAAGTTGCCTTGCCTTGAATGAAATTCACGCAACTCTTAATATTAGTAGTGTGTTTTTAAGTGGCGATGGAGATTATTTGTTGACCCTGCTTTAAAGGATATTTTGCCTTTACAAATGGTGCGCTTTATCACTGCCTGGGTTTTGGTTGAAGTGCATCCAAATGCTGCTGCGTTTTCGCGTTTGGCTCATTTTCCATCCGAAAAACACGTCGTCTATCTGTCCAGTACCACTTGTTATGACTTCTCTCTCTCGCGTATTCCGTTAAGACCCACCCCACCTAACTCCTCGGGCTGAAACCTACCAATCAGAGTAGGGGCGGGTCTTCACAGAATACGTTTGGGGAACAAAATCAAGCTTTTTAAAAGGCGAGTGAATTTTGGCAGGCAGTGAGTGCGGACCAACTTTGATTGAACGATAAGAAGAACGGCTCTCACCAAGTACGACTCGGTTCCCCTCGTTCGTACCAAAGAGCCGTTCAAAAGAATCGGCTCGTTCGCGACCGACATATCACTAACATATATATATACAATTTCAGAATCAAACAGCACTCTCATAATAACGTAACACTATCAGAGACTGGATATATCCCCCCCCCCCTCTCCCCTCTCTGGTCGCTACAATGAGGAAAATAAATTACGGGCCAAAAGTTTTATTTACAAGTATTAAAAGTAAGCAGAGGACACCAAACCAACTGAGACCTGTCTGTCCGCTGCATCTACGCACACACTGTACCACACACACCTACACCACCCACACCTACAGCTCCTAAAGCATAGCTACAGCCGTTGTGTATTTTATTATGTGAAGCACTAAATGGTTTTAGAAAAATATCGACTCTTTGTTTGTAGATATCTACTAAACTAAAGCAAATAAAGAGAGTAGGCCTGTTATACTGAGTGATATATATTTTACATACTGCTCTGCTTTCTGCACGGACCTCACAGCTGTTCTCACTGTAAACATCGCGTCGCGATGAAAGCAGTTAATAAAATAATATCCAGGGGATGCATGCAGAGCTGTCGTTGGCTGAGATAAGTCCGGCTGTGCATCACGACTCTTTTAAACATCACTGTTGCCGGAAATGCATCCACGAAGGAGCCGTGGAGGACCGTGGAGGACCCATCAGTGTATCCTCGGTTATAGCTCCTCCAGAGAGCCTCCTCGACGCTCGATGCTCGGTCCTCGATGTGCATTTAGAGAAATGAGATGTCCTTCAACATGGCGCGCTAAAATTCATTTCCGGGTCACTACCGAAGGACCGAGGAGTCGAGGAGTCGAGGAGGGAGATTTGATGAAATGAGAACGCAGAATGCAGCGCCCCCATTGTCAGTAAATGGAAGTACTACAAATAATCCCTTTTAGTGCAATTATTTCACAAGTTTTGTTATACACAGCTCGAAAAAAATTACCGAGGTCCGGACCTCGGTGACCTCAATGGTGGATACGGCCCTGATGACAAGTACACATTCTTGGAGTATAGCATTAGCAAGGACAGTGGCCGTTTCTCAATCGCGAGTAAAGCTGCTGCAGAGCCACTATTTCAAGCATACTACGTCATCGAGTGCCGCCGAAGTACTGTTCCAATCTCCAGCATACTTGGAAATCTACCGAGCCCGGCGTACTCCGTTTGGAGAAATATCGAGGCTGCACATGAGTAGACTCCGCGGTCTTAAAATCCCCACAATGCTTTGCGCACGGACCAATTTCCCCAAATCTGTGGCGGAAGATGTAAGGCGGGGCCTCTCATATGACGCACACCTGCACACTTGCTAGCCTGTTCCACTCTTTGTTTTCCAAATGTCAGGAAGTATTCTTGACTCGCTTCTGAAGCAAGATGCTCGGCAGACATGTGCTACCAAGCAAGCGTACTCGCGATTGAGAAACACCCAGTGTGTTTTGTAAAATGTGCCGGCATTTTAGTGAGAGGCGGGGCCGGCGGAGAAGATACATTCAGTCGCCATGGTTACAGGGACTGGAAACATGCTAGGCTTGTTTGAGACAAGCGAGACCTGCGCAGACCTGCGCAATTGCGATCAACGTCTTGCTAGTGCGTTGCATGATGGTTAGTCATTTTATCCGACTTGCTCTGAAGGCTCGCCTACATGAGACGATGAATTCTTGCGGGACAAAGACTTGAGAGCGAGGCGGCGCAGTTTCTCTCCACGGGCTGCGGAAGCGAAATGCTTGATGGGAAACGACTCGCTGGTATCTCGAGCTGAGCGCTCATTGGTGGGTGGGTGCTAGTGACTTATCCGAGCGGCCCACCTCCGTGCCGCAAGTAAATACCGCTAGTAAATTGTCGACGGGGGGGGGGGTGCTAGTAACTGTGACTTATCCGACCGGCCCACATCGTCTGACCGGCCCACTTCAGTACCGGCCCATCGGGATTCATCCCGAACGTCCCACCCCTGCTGTAATCTGTGCAATAACAATAAAGTTGAATCTAATCTTGAGCAGGAACAAATGTATTTACTTAGTACATATCTGACATTAACGATTAAACACATTTGTGCATTCTTTATAAATGCAAACCGAGTCAAGCCGACTCCGGAGGTGGCGGTATGCACCTTAAAGTTGTTTGCAATCCGCCAAAAAACCGAGAGAAGAAGAAGAAGAGGAAGAAGCCGACTCCGAGCTGTCCGACTTCAGGCGAGCTTTTTGAGACCTCCCCCAGCTGCGATCGGCTATTCTCGTCTACTTTCGAGGCGAGCCGCAGCTCATCTCAAACAAGCCTATCGACTATGCTCTCAGTAAACACGAATGCAGCGCAGCTCATGCAATAGCTATGGAGAGAAATACAAACTACAGACAGTGCGAGAAGTCTGACCATGGAACCATCCTCCATCAGCTACTCAACCCAGAGGGCCGACAGGGAGAGATCATTGAGAAAAATCGGGAACACGTAAAGTTTTACCGGACATAATTGTCACGCGTGCAAAGCAAGAGATTCCTCATTTCATATTGAGACTAAATATCTAGGGAAATGATTAAGAAACGTAGAGCTAAAATGTCATGCCATTTGCAACTACCAGAGCGCACCCTGATGCGGCAGGCATTCTCCAGCCCAAATCAGCAAAGCTTATGAGTGTGAAGCAACAGTATCTGCTGCCCAGCTGCTTTAGTATGAAACGTATACTTCAGCTCATGAAAGCTCTGCAGTATCAGAAGGAAGTAGCCTAATGATAAATCTGCAGCCTCTGAAAAGTGCTGCGTCAGAGAACCAGTGCCTTTTACGCACGGCCGCTCACTTCGCTAGATCCGCTAAAGGACAGCAGGCTGCAGTCTAACCACACAGACACACATCAGGTGTTCGCTCATTATTCCATATTCTGCCGTTGTATGCTCTTTGTTTCTAAACGTATCAATGTATTGTGAACCAAAACTAAATAACATGCAGTATAACATTTATTTTCACTCATTGCGGCGTGCCGCTTAATCATTTAAATAATATTTAAGCTTCTCATAAGTGAACATGTTTAAAAGAGAAGGGTTTTGAAAAAGTGTCTTTACTGTAACGTCCGAGGTGTTAAGGCTTCAAGAATACTTCTGTGTAACAAAAACTCAGGAACTTAGTACTTTTTGGAGCGTCACAGATGCCTCCGTTTATTTAACGTCGAGTCACACCACACCCTTTTCTCTCACCACTCTAGCACAGACTGCGCATGCTCACAACACATGACCTCTCAACCCAATGCTTACATGCGTCCCCCCTTACTGAAAGAAATGTCCCCATTTCCACACACATGGTGAGAACACAACAAAACATTTTAAAAAAAAACAATACAACCACAAAAAACCCCAAAAACATAACAAACCACACACTACCCTGCAGAATAATACATGCAGGCATGACGTACATTCGAAAAAAAAAAAAATCTTTGAATAAAAACAATGACAAACAAAACACATCCACAGCCCAAATAAAACATCAAACTAGGTATGACATAACCTATTCCCCTGTCCTGCACACTCGAAACATGAAAAAAACAATTATGCAGCATAGAATACACAGGAGAAAATAATCACACAAGCACGTAAACACCAGTCATTCAGCCCATAACAAAGTCCAAAAATCGGACAGGAGGCCGCGCTAACCTCCCAGCCCGGGACACCGTCGGTGCGGCTTGTTCGAGCTCAGGGGAATCACCAGCCCCAGAACCCGGCCCAAGATCACAGCCACTTTCCCCATCGGAAAACCTCAAGCGTCCAGAGCTCTGTGGGGAGACTGCATCTTGCAACGGAAGAGGCTGCGAAAGGTGTAAGAGAGACCTTGATGGTCCCTCCAAGGGAAAGGCTACCGGCAGGTTGTATCGCTGTAGTCTGTCGTAATGGACAGTTTGGAGAGAGGATTCATCCCCAAACGGGCTACTTAGTTGGTACGTGACCCCCACTTCATCACCCCTATCCATTCGCCTCTGCACCAGATAAGGCCCCTTCCAGTGGGGAGCCAGCTTACGGCGGCTCCCAGTGGGATCATTTAACCACACCAAATCCCCGACTTCATACGGGTCGTGCCTCACTCTGGCGTCATAGTACGACTTCTGTTTGCTGCTTGCAGCAAAATTGTTATCCCTTGTCTGATCAAACGCCGTGTCCAAGCGTCTGAGAAGGGAACCAGCAAAGTCTTCCCGGGGACCCTGCACCAGATCATCCCGCTTTGGACCCAGTAAAACATCCACAGGCGTCCTGGCCTCCCTGCCATGCGTGACAAAATACGGCGTGAAGCCTGTGCTGGAATGTACACTGGTATTGTACACAAATGCGACCTGTGACAGAAAAGAGTCCCACTCCCCCTCACATGATAGAAGAGATTTCGCCAACTGATCGATAAGTGTCCTATTAAACCTCTCTACCATGCCATCAGACTTCGGATTGTAAGGCGTGCACCTAACACGCCGCACAAATGCCTCACAACATCTGATTCGAACTGTCTGCCCATATCAGTGTGCAGAGTTTCCATTACCCCATGCTCCAAGATGTAGTTCTGGAAGAGGGGCTTTTTGATCGGGGATGGCATACAGATTTACAAATTTTGTGAAATAGTCCTCAACAACCAACACATACCGGTTGCCTTTTGATGTGACCGGCAACTCCAGTATGTCAGCCGCCACACGCTGGAAAGGTCTAACTGCATGTGAAGTTCTCATGGGGGCATGGTGTTTAGGCACCGGGGACTTCCTTCTCTGACAGGCATAACATTGGTCACACCACGAACGAATGTCACTGTGCATGGAGGGCCAATAGCACACACTTCTTGCGCGTGCCAAAACGCGATCATACGCCAGGTGAGCAGTCAGTGGAGCACCATGCAAGTGTCCCAGGACCTCTGGAACTAAGACAGCAGGAACAACAACCTGAGTAGACTGCCCTGCCTCAGACAGCCAAACAACTCTACATAACAGTCCCTCCACAAAAGTCAGCCGGGGAAACTCATGCCAAAGTCTCTTCATACCCCGACTAGCATCTTTTAACCTCCATCTAGGGGGCCGTTGGCCATGCTCCAGCCAGGCCAAAACTTGTCCAATGTCTGCATCCTTTTGCTGGAGCTCCCTAATACCGGAGCCATCATGTGACAGAGTTTTTATTTTTATTTAACCTTTATTGAACCAGATAAAAACATTGAGATAAAATCTCATTTTCAATGCTGACCTGGCCAAGAAGGCAGCAACGTTACACATAACACATAACACAAACATATAAAATACAGAAAACATAACAAAGAAAACAAAAGACGAAAAAGCAGTCACTACATTGTGCACATTAGGACAATAAAAAAAGTACACTACTTGTTACTGCAAGAGCAGCTGGTGGTGAGTACTTCAGACAACTTCAATTTAAAACATGATATAGAGACAAGTGCCCTCAGTTTAAGGCGTGATTGAAGGTCATTCCAAGACCAAGGACCATAATAAAAAAGACTCCTTTTTCCAGCCTCAGTCCGTACAGTAGGTACCTGGAACCGTATCCAGGCACTGGATCTGAGGTTGTAAGAGTCACAAACTGGGGCAAATCTGACACATATGTAGAGTGGAAGCTTACCTAAAATGGCTTTATACATTAATAAAAACCAGTGCTGCATCCTACGCATAGTAAGTGAGGACCATCCAGTTAGGCTATACAGTGTGCAATGATGAGTCCTATAGGGTGCATTTGATATATAACGCAGTGCAGCATGGTAAAGTGGGTCAAGTTTGGCCAAAACAGTGGGACAGGCAAATCTATAAATGGTATCACCGTAGTCCAGCTGGGACAGGAATAAGCCAGAGACCAACCTTTTACGGGATGAAATTGAAAAAACAACATTTAAATCTGAAAAGGAAGCCAAGAGTGAATTTCAATTTCTTTGTTAAAACTTCAATATGGTGTTTAAAGTTCAGATTACTGTCCAACCAAAAGCCCAGATATTTGTAGGTATCAACAAACTCAACAGAAACGCCATCAAGGGTGTCAATGGAGAGGCAAGAGGAGGACGCTGACTTGGGAGCAAAAAGCATTGCTTTGGTTTTCTTACTGTTCAATAGCAGTTTAGAATCAAGAAGCGCATGCTGCAGCGTGATAAAATCTGATTTTAAATTGGAAACGGCCATATCCAGAGAAGGAGCACACGAGTATACAATAGTGTCATCAGCATACATATGATAGGTAGAAAATTGCATCTGATTACAAATATTGTTTACATATAATAAAAAGAGCAAGGGCCCCAAGATAGAGCCCTGTGGAACTCCCTTCTCCAAGGTGACAGGGTCAGAGACAGTACTACCCAACCTGACGCATTGAGTACGGTCGGTTAGATAACTCTGAAACCAGCAAATGGCATTGTGACCGAAACAAGACACCAACATAACATTAGACATAATGTGGTGATCTACAGTGTCAAATGCTTTGGCTAGGTCAATAAACAATGCAACACAAACTGATTTATTATCCAAAGCAGCCTTAATATCGTCTAAGACTTTCAGACTGGCAGTCACAGTACTGTGCTTTGATCTGAATCCAGATTGCATAGGGTTAAGGATGTTGTGTGAATTTAAAAAAAGTTTTAGCTGAGTAGAAACAAGGGACTCAAGAATCTTTGATAACACAGAAAGATTTGAGATAGGACGATAGTTATTCAACTCCGTGGGATCACCAGCTTTCAAGAGGGGCGATACCAGAGCTTGCTTCCACACAGCTGGCAGTGTGTGAGTGGACAGGGAGAGATTAAAAATATCAGTTACTGGTTGTGCTATCATCTGAGCTGCAATTTTTTAAAAAGAACGGGTCAAGGCCGTCAGGCCCGGCAGACTTTTTAGGATCAATCGAGTGCAAACCCTGTAAGACTTCAGAGACCGAGAAATAAGCGAAATCAAAAACAGGGGAGTTCAACTCTTGACTATGGCTGTGCGTACGACCATTTAGAGAGTCATGACTTTGCTCATCAAAAATGTGACCAGCCTTTTTGAAGTGAGCATTAAAGGCATTAGACATACCATCTGAATCTGAAATAAAAGAATCACTGACCTTCAGTTTTTGTGGGAAACTAGAAACCTTCTTGTTCTGAAGTGATTTAATTGTTTTCCAGAATTTGGAATGGTCATTAAAACAATCAGTGGTTAAGCTCAGATAGTAATCAGCTTTAGCTTTTTTAATAAGGGCAGAACATTTATTTCTGAGGACACGAAAAAGAAGCCAGTCATCACTAGTGTTAGACTTTCTAGCTAAGGACCATTGCTTATTTCGATCATGAATGAGATCAGATAGTTCTCTAGTAAACCATGGAGTGTTCCTATTCTTAACTCTGAATTTTCTAAGGGGGGCATGTCTATTAATAATCGATAAAAAATGATCAATAAAAAATTGGACGGCAACATCAACAGATGGAATTAACACTGTGAAGTGCCATTTAACCTCCGCCAGATCATGTAGGAAAGCCTGCTCAGAGAAGTGTTTGAAGCAGCGCCTGAGCACAATAAGGCCCTTGGCTTTGGGCAAATTAGTGCACCTAACGCAAGCGATAGTGCAATGGTCACTGATATCATTAGGAAAAACACCAACAGACACATACTTATGAGCTGCATTTGTTAGAATGACATCTATAAGGGTATCGTTATTGGGTTTGGCAGGGTTTATTCTAGTGGGACTATCAATAAGCTGAGTTAAGTTCAAAGAATCACAAACCTGCTTAAACTGTGAAGATTTATCACTTAACCAGTCCCAATTTAAATCACCCAATAAAATGATTTCAGAAGAAAACTTAGACAACAATTCAGTAAGGCTAGTAGTTGCATCCATGATGGCCGATGGAGGCCTATAACAGCCAATAACAGTGAGAGGAGCATTTTCTATAGTTATTTGGACTGCTAGCAACTCAAATTGCCTTGGAATTGAAATTGAGTGAAGGACAGAGCACTGTAGTTTCTCAGCAGTGTATATTGCAACACCACCAGCTCTGCCCTTACGATCAGCTCTGAATACATTATATCCATCAATCTGAATAACAGTGTCAGTGACAGAGGGTTTTAACCAGGTTTCAGAAACTACAACAATATCAGGCTTAGCAACTAAAAACCAGGTCTTGAAAACATCTAATTTGGGCACTAGGCTTCTAGCATTAACATGCAGAAAACCCAATCCTTGCCTACAGCTAAACTCATTCGGAGTTAGCAAATGATGCAAGGAAGCAGAGAAACACTCAGGACCAGGGTTAATGTTAACATTACCAGAGAGTAATAGCAGTAACAATATTAACAGTCTGGAAGATGATTTTTTCACATGTGCTCTGGACGCGTCACTCCTCAGAGGGGCAGTGAAGATTAGGGTCTGGTCCACTGAAGACCCTGAGTCAGGAGAAGGAGGGCCTGAAATCGGTCCCTGGGCTTGGGCCGTGGCAGGAGTCCCCACAGCACACACATCACTAGGACCACTGTCCCCAGCGCCAGGGAGAATTGTACTCAAGGGAGCGGATGTGGCATCGAGACTGCCTGAGTTCTCCAAAGCTTCAGGGGTGTCAGGCCTGCGTGAAAGGGCATCTGCATTTGTGTGTTTGGCCCCACTCTTGTGCACAATCACCCAGTCGTATGGGTCCAGCTCCAGAGCCCAACGGCTACGACGCCGGTCCTGTCATTGTCAACCTGAAGTCGTCGCAGACCCAACAAAGGTTGATGATCTGTGATAATTGTGAAGGGGAGAAGACCCAAGTAATGCCTGAAATTACGCACTGCCCACACTATCGCCCACAGCTCCCTGTCGTAGGTGGACCAACGCCGTTCAGCTGCTGTGAGGGAGCGACTAGCGTAGGCCACCACTCTCTCCAGGCCACCCACTTCTTGTGACAGCACAGCCCCCACAGCAATCTGCGAAGCATCTGTACCCAGCACGAAACTCTTGGTGAAGTCCGGGTGACACATGATAGGTTCGGCACAAAGACCATCCCGCAAAAACTCAAATGCCCCCTGGCAATCCGCCGTCCACTGAAAAGGGACATCCTTTCCTGTCAGATGGTTGAGGGGGGCAGCACGCTGGGCAAAACTCCTCACAAACCTCCTATAATAAGAGCAGAGACCCAGAAAAGCACGCACCTCTGTAGCGGACCGTGGAACTGGCCAAGTCTTCACCTTATCTGTGTTACGGGGGTCAGGACGAAGCCCCCCGGCAGAGACGACGTGACCAAGGAATACCACATGATCACGGGCAAGATGGCACTTCCTGGCGTTCAATCTAAGCCCAGCTGCCCCAATCCGAATGAAGACCTCCTCCAAAGCAGACATGTGGGCCTCAAACGAACTACTGTAAATTAGTATATCGTCAAGATACACCATGCAGATGTGCCATGGCAGCCCCCTTAACACCAGCTCCATAACCCTCTGGAAGGTAGCGGGTGCATTGGTTAGACCCATAGGCATGGATTTGAACTGGTATAGGCCCTGGCCAGTGGTGAATGCTGTCTTTTCGCGGTCCTCCTCAGCCAATCCCACCGCTGCCACCAATGTAACGTCCGAGGTGTTAAGGCTTCAAGAATACTTCTGTGTAACAAAAACTCAGGAACTTTTTGGAGCGTCACAGATGCCTCCGTTTATTTAACGTCGAGTCACACCACACCCTTTTCTCTCACCACTCTAGCACAGACTGCGCATGCTCACAACACATGACCTCTCAACCCAATGCTTACATTACTATAGGAAATATGCATTACACAGTTGCCTACAATGATATGCAGGCATTTATTTTTATTACATTTTATTGCATTTTTGTTAACGAGAAACATCTATTAGAACAGGCCCAGCCGAAATTACATTGAAATCCTGGCGCCGCGGCTGTATTTAAAAGCCTGATAGCAGTATCATAAAGAACAGAGTGGTTGTCTGCAGACGCTTCCTGCGGTGAGTTTTATAACGTTTTTTTAATGATTTACTGTAAACGGAATCATCTTTCCGAGAAACCACGTGATCAGTATAAGTGATCTTTATCTGGAGATAAGTGACTTCACTTAGCAGTATAAAAGGACACACCCATTGCAATGTTGCATTCCCAGAGAAGAGCAGAGCTGTTGACTCAGGACAAATGAACTTATAACAAAATATTGCATATAGAGTAGTTTAAAGATTGTGGGAATCAAGAACAGCCTTTCACCATGGTTATTCCATAAAGGTAGGAAACAATTTCTTTGTCTGTGATTGATGTTGTATTTTTCCTTTATTGATATGTAACATAGTTTTAAAGGCTTCCAATAGCCTTGTTGAACTTTCCTGCGTGGCTCCCAGACCGTAGTAATACAGGGGATGACTGTCTCCAGTCTTCCAGGGCCGAGGCAACAGACTTCGGGGTTCAATAACCCACTCTTATGGCGCATTTCCACTACACGGTCGGCCTCGGCCACACTCTGTACGGCTCGGTACGGCTTGGCCGCGTTGGGCCTTAACAGGGCCGACTCACTTCATGCTGCGCTTCCATTACAGTTTAGGAACTGGGGTAGTTACTATAGTAACGCAGTGTAGGCGGAGCCGTGACGTCATCTTCAATGAGAAATCCAGAAACACAACACAGCCGTTAGCTGTGAGCACTCAGAGCTCACAGCTCCTTATATATGTTCAGAAACTCGACAAAAGTTAAACAAGTACACACCACAGACTGCCTGTGTCATGGTGAATACAGTCGCTACTTTATTTATGTCTGTATAGGCCGTTGTTGTGAGTGTGGACGGTCGGGGCATATACTGCGTTAGCTTAGCCAATCTCCATCTAGAAAAACACGAATTTTAAAAGGTTTTTCGCCTGCCGTCTGTCTGCAGACTTGACAAAGCATTAATTCATGGTTTTTACTAACCGGTATCAGTATGTTGTTACTTCGGCATCATTTTGAAACGTGTATTACAATTAAATCACGGTCAAATATGTCCATCTTGTTGTAGTTCTAGCCCTCTTGCCAGCGCTCCTCTCTCTAGTTTAGCATACTCAGCCCGACTCAGCCCTGTTTGTTGGCCCCGATAGAACCACAATTTTCTAGGGCCAGAAAAGAGGGGAAAAAGTGGCCCCGCGCCGTGCCGCGCCGGAACGAGGCCTAGTGGAAGCACAACCAAAAAAGGGGACGGCACGACACGGCACGCTTAAAGCGAGCTACGCGCTGCAATGGAAATGCGCCATTAGATAAGGCAGACCGGCAAGCTTTTCCTGGGGAGGCCGTTGTATTTGTGACACAACTAACATGTTATGTAATTCATTCACAACTTTGTTTTACAGCTAACTGTAACAAACCGTTCACTTCCAGAAACATGCTCGCTCACAATCGCTTGCTCTACCCATGCACACTCTACATGCACGCGCCGCACACTTTCCCCACCTCTCTCTCTTAAAGGTATAGGCGACCTTACTCTTCATGTTTACGGCACTTAAAGAGTGCTGACCATTTGGTTCTTTTTGTTTAATCTAAATTGTAGTGTAGCAGGCTGCAGAGTTCACAGAGCTGAGATTTGTGTAATATAGTTGTTGGTGTTGAATCTAAATTAGATTAGATGTTGTAACAGTTATTTTCCAACACTTTCATTGACAAGCTGTTTGAAGAATCTTGAGAGTGTGAGATGGCTGAGAGTGTTTCTGCAATGGATAACCCTGATGAGGAGGTACATAATTAAATTACAATTGCAAGATAAATATTGTCATATAAGCTATTGTGAATATGGCATGATTCATTTATAGATTAGAATAACAAAAATTAAACATATTGTTCTTAATTACTAAGGAACCTCATGAAGAAACAGATTCCTTCCCTGACCCGTGCCGTGAGGAAGGAAAGAACAATCCAGCAGCACCAAACTAATTGCGCCGCATAAACGCATAGGTGCGCCGCATTTGCGGCTCAGTTGAGGCTCCCTCCGCAAGATGAGGCCCCCTCCGCGAGGTGAGGTCCCACGCAGTCTGCATGATCTTCCTGTAGGGAGGGACGGCCCTGATTGTAACAAATATATACGCAGCGATATGTAAAGATACTGAGATGTACTTTTCTTCTCTTGTGACAGATGTTCCTCCACCAGGGGGAGTAACTGTTCTTAATTCTGACCAGGACAAGGTTTATTTTGGCTTTCCACCAACTGAAAACTCTGCTGGGTTTAGACTACAGTTAGATTACTCCTGTGAAACAAACAGCGGCAGTTTGACTGTTAATGACTCCAGCCCTGTGAAAGTTAAGGCACTGATTAGTAGAACTGAGTGTACCTTCAGCATCATAAGGATTTCAGACAATGGAAATCAAAGCGAAGCAACCTCGCTATCTGTATTCACGAGTTAATCTGAAAATCAAATCAATACCATCTGTTTCTGGATCTTTTGGATAATTATATGGGGCTGTTTGTGGCCTTTACTTGGGAGTCAAACAGCACTTTAAAATGCTGACAAACATTGATGTGAAAAGGAATCTAACTTCGATACAACCAACGTTAATATCTAGGCCGTCTCCGATACCGTTCTCCGGTGCTGATAAGGCTCCGGTGAATGGCCGTCCAATCTTTTTAGGACTAAACCCCCCAGAATATACACGCAAGATCAACGTAATCTGTTTAGGGGGGCGTTTACAGCGTGGCCTCTAACATCAAACTGCCCGTCGTATCCCTATTTTAGGCACTCCAGCCACGGATGTCCGACCGCTAGGATAGCAAAAACGGAGTGTATAGTGTAGTAGGTGTTGGTGGGCTGGTAGAACCCCAGAGCAGTATCAAAACTGCCCCTGGAGGGGAAACCCTGTGTCGTTGGGAGACCCCTTGGTAATTAGGGCAGCTTCAGGACCCACAATCCCTAACCCCCAATTTTTATCCCCAGTTACCAATTAAAACAATGCAAAAGTAATATCAAACACAGCCAGAGTCAAACATTAATATCACAGCAGTGACATTACCACATCAGCAGAGCATATGTCATATTTCAACATTAATCAAAACCACATCAACCACAGTAACCAATGTGAAACTATAGTTTAACCTTAGCAGAGTTTCTATTCCCCTTAAACAATTTAAAATCCAAAATGATCAACTAATGTCAGCCTTTTCAGTTCTTACCTCACTCTAAGACCAAGCAGATACCTTCAGAAACCACGAGAGAGACCAGGTGTTGGATTGAAATGTACAAAGTACAAGCCGGTTTTATTAAGGTTTTAACAAAAATATAGGGTTACAAGAATCCAAAAAATAACAAAAGACACAGAGTCAAAATACAAAAGCAACAGGTTCACAAATCAAATGTTCTAAAAAAGCCGTCCAAAAGAGCCCAAGCCCAGGCCCAGGGCTTGGGCCTCAGAAAACTTCCCCCAAGCCTTCAAGCCTCAAAAAGCCCCAAAAGCCCCCCTTTCTCTTCACACATCATCTTTTATAGTCTCTTGCCTCCTTCCTCTCTGCATCAGGTAGTTTCCCCTTTTCTATCTTGAAATCGTTCGGTTCGGTGCTGGTGCTTGAAAAGCACCGGGTTTTCCTGTTCACACCGCAGCGGAGCAGCCTCTAAGCTCCGGAATCCGGTTCGTTTCGAGCACCAAAAAGTTGTCCGTCTAGAAGCAAGAACCGCATACGTCACGCTTACGTCGGAGGGGGGCGAGATTAACCTGATTAACCTGAGCTAACAGTTAAGGCGAGTACGGCAAATAAAAGTTGTAACAAGCAGTAGTGCTGAGCAAAGTGACTAGAACGCAACCACACACTTGTAAAAAAAAAACACGCTTTATAAAGTCAGGCAACACTAACCAGGCTTCGTGTGATTCTGTTTATTTGTACCTTACTTTGACCATCCGTTCGCTGTTATTGGTCATTGTGGAGAGCAGGCAGACGTTTTGTTTGTTATTATAGTAGCTATCGGATGGAATCAATACATGGGCTGCACAGGTTGTCATGTCCGACTATCACAAGTAGAATCATAATGAAAAATACGTCGGTAAAAAGTGCCTGTAGAAAACGGCTTAGCAAGTAGTCAGTTTAGCTTCGGTTGCTATGCTAACATCACCCATGTTATACCAGAGAAACTTTCATAACAGCGTTGTGATGCCAAACAGCGTCAATTCAGACTGACACACATTCACTTAAGGGGAACTGGGGATATGTATCAGCTGCTTGTGTGACAGTCAGACAGTGAATACTTTAGAGCCGTGTGAGCTAACCCGGAGCTAACGGGAGAATAAACTCCCGTTGAAGAGCAGCCAGCACTGCAGCGGTCGGTAAATGCCGCTGAAACACATTAATAAACAATGAACCACAGCACTCTGGAGAAAAGTATAAGGTTGGAGAAGTCGTTATTTAATTTAATCTGGCTTCGTATGATTAAAAGCAACGCAGTCCCCGGCCCGTTGTTGTTGTGAGGTGAGCTCCGTTGGGGAGAAAATCAGCGACGTAAACTGTGACGTCATGACGCAGCAGCGGCAGCACCAGTCGGTCTCTGAGCGGTGTGAAAAGAGCCGGAGCTAAACCGAAGTACCGGTTCCGAACCTGAAAAGCTCTAGCACGGAGCTTGAACCGGAGTTGCGTTGGTGTGAAAGGGGTATTTGAGGGAGAAGGAGGTCACATATGTTCAACTTTTACTTAATGAAGAATTAAAAATGTAAAGTTAAAATAAAACAAGACTTATAGTAATAATATGCAATTTTAACAAGAGGGAATATGAAAAATGTTCATGAAAGCAGAACACATTGTCAATGTCATGTTTTAACAACGTTTTTTTCTTTAAACGTTTCAATTTCAAATATACAAACTTTATACTTTAATTCATTATGAACAGAGACTTCATTTATTAACAGAGGCAACAGAAGCAGCTTGTCTCTATGATTCCCTGGCCCAGGAAGTTGATTTGAATATGTGTGTAGGCCGCCTGCATCCTGTGCCTCATTGTCTTCGTACCCGTTGTAACCGCTCTCAAGGTGTCAAAAACCACAAGCGCCTTCTCAGAATGGTAGCTGGAACTTTTACGCTTTTATTGCCCCATCCAGCATAGGTCAACAGTTCAGAATGTTCTATCTAGTTTCACATGCCTGGTTTCACATGTCTGAAAATACATGATGGAAACATACATCCTTTCTATTTACAGCCAATTTAGCATCTTTTTATCAATGGTAAGCTTAATAGAGGTAGGTGAGGTAAAAGGTCAGGTCTGACACGGCCACTTAAACAGCAGAACTGTCAACAGATGGAACATGAATTTTTTAAGTTTTAGTGAAACCTTTAGTTTTTTTCCCACAGAGCCCAGCACTCCTGTGCAGAACAAAGTCGATCAGGTCAGCATGGAGTCAGAGTCTCTGCATTCGGACCCAGATGCTGGTGAAGTAGAGAGTAACAATGCAACGTGGCCCAGTGAAACTGGGCAAGAGAAAGCTGATGGAACATCTAGCAAGCCAACTGTACCATCTGCCCCCAAAGGTAAGTCAAATATAATCAGTATTGTATGGTTTACTATAAAAACAAAGGTGGCAAAAGAAAAATGATGAGCAAACTACAACATATTTTTTCTTACCGTTAGATGATAACGTTAAATAATTGAGCGGTTGAGAACTCTGTCACATCGGCCCATATATCTGAATCTCAATAAGCTGGTGCTGGGGAATTGTAGTCTTTTATTTTCCATAAATAGAGGTCTCTACTGGGTGACAATATTATTTTGACATTTTGCACAAAAAAAAATACTGGCCTACATAGCGGCACTTATTGTAACAAAAAGGAGCCAGATATAAAAGGTTCAGCCTTTGAAATCTACATTCTAGTTGTGACAGAGGGTTGATCAGTTATTTTGCCTTATTTTGAGACTGGCACCAGAGAGATAACTTTGCTCACTGGTCTTTCCAGCATGTTTGTTTCTGTCATACAAATAATCAGACAATTTCTTGCAAAAGTTTTAGATAAATTGGGACCTTTTGCAAGAAACAAAATCTGTCATAAAAAGAATCAGACCTCTTGATCTGGGTGGTGTCTCCAGAGCTTTTGCCATTAACCAGGATCCATGAGGTGCATTTGAGTTTATGATCAATACATGTATGTTGATAATTTGTTTACACGCACATAACTGTTGAAGGGCTTTCATCATCAAGCTGTCCATAACTCTGACATACATGTATGGTGGTAGCTCTGGCGTAAATCTGTCTTTTGGTAAATCTGACATGTTTTGCTCTTTTGCAGTTCTATCAGCGACGTGCAGTCAGTGGAGGCAGGGGAGGCAGAGCCTCATACTCCAATGTAACGGAAAAACAACTAAAGAAAAACGAAATAGTAATAATAATAAAATGTCTCCACTGATCTGTGTTGTAAGTGTGATTTATGTATGATTCTAATCGCTTTTTATAGTCAAAATCAGCAAATTTGCCGAGCTCCGCTACGGGAGCGATGACAAGTGAGGCAGGCACGTGCTCTGCCTCTCGTAAGCCCACAGTAACTTGCTGGAGCACGGGCACTAATTTAGCGCGGGCACTTATTTTGTGAGCGCGCTCAAGCCAGTTACTGTGGGGTGAGGTGAGGCACAGATGAGATCTGCCTCACCTCAGAATGCGTCACCCCACAGAAACTGGCTGGAAAGCGGGCCCTAAGCACATGCCTGTTACCATCTCACTGTAGGTCACCAATGTAATGTATGTAGATCCCTTTATTACATTTATCCTCGCCATCCATAGTCTCTAAATAACTTATTTCACGTATATATGATATTTAGGCTCGCTGGTCTCAACGGCAATGAAAATGCACCAGGGGAGGCAGCCATAACCTCTGCCGCACTGAAGGGGGCGCACGTGAGCCCACAGGTTCTTGTTGCTACTGTAATTCTACGCAGAGACGGTAGACGTAACAACAAACTAGACTTTTTAAACTACAGGAAGATAAGGAGGACTTTTACAAAAAAGTAATAGAGATTGTTGTCCAGAAGGATAGCATGGACTTCATCTTCAAGTCAAGGTAAGACCACATTTGTAATGAAAATGGGATCTTACTAAGAAAGAACAATCCAATATTTAGATTTTGGGTATCCTTTTGTTGAACGGTCTGTTTAAAATGAATCGAAGCATCAGACTAAAAAAGCTTTTGAAAATAACAGAATATTTCGATTAAGGTCAAAATATAATATTTGTAAATCTGACTCAGTGAGTCAGTGCCTCACCAGCCATGAACCTCACCGCACGTCACTGAGTTCTATGCATGCACCTGCACTTACTGTTGCAAAACTACTTTCTTTATAGTCATCAGTATCATGTCTTTAGATGAAAACAACCAAAACTGGAAAGATTGCATTTTTCATTTTGTTTGAATCTATGAATTTGCAGTTCTCCACTTTTCCCTGAGTTTAAAGGAAGGTATCAATATCTTCCATTGAGTTACAACATCCTTAAAGACAAATAGTTGAGCAGTGAGCAGTGCTTTTCTATCTTCACTGTTAATGGCTTTCCAATTTGACCTTTCTCCAAACAAGCTGCTGCAAAAGAGTTCATTTCCATAGTTCTCTTCGAGCAATCTCTTGGCTTTCTAGTCCTTTTTAGAATTCATTTATTGAAACCTTCTCACCAAGTCTTTACTTTGAACAACATCTCAATAAATGGAAGGTACTCTAATTTATATTTTTTAAAGATGTGTATTTCTCTGGATGGATGTAATGTTAAGCGTTGCTCCTTTGGCAGCATTTCAGTCATTTTGATTTGGCGCTGCATTACTTAAATCGAGTCACTCTTTCTTTGCTATTTGATTGTGACTTTGTCTGACTTGGCTGGAGTAATGCTGCGCTGCTGATGCTTTTGTTTACTATGTGGGTCTCCATTGCTTGAGATTGAACGCAAGTAAGGGCCCATGAAGACTTTTCTATTGTCTTGCTCTATGTTCTTCATTATGAACATCAGCATTTTCATCTGGTTGACCAGTACAGTATCGCTCCACCACAACACATGTATTATCATCCTCCACCATACTCCAGGGCTTCCATGGTTGTTATTTGATCAGTTTGAAGCTCAAGCTTTTCCATTACCGCTCTGAGATTTGTTTTTATTGCTTCAAGGTTAGCTTCTTGTTTTTCAAGCGAATGTATCTGTTGTGAAGCAGCAGTGAGTTCTTAGAGCAACTTTCTCAGCAACAGCCTTTCTTCATGTTAATGAAGCTGTTATAGATATATTACTGCCAGTATAGCACATATGACCCTTACTGCTAATCTGGCTCACACATTTTATGTATGCGCACTTATCAGAATCAAAATCTGAATTCCTTTATGAGTCCCACTGCGGGGAAATGTACAGTGTTACAGCAAAAGTGTTATAGCAGGTAAAAAAGGCAACCAATAAATGGCAATAAAAGATTGTATTTTATATATATATATATATATATATTAAAGTATTGAGACCTCATAACTGTGCTGGGACATTTATAAAAAAATATGCTTTTACATAAAAATGACTATTGCACAGTACAATTGCAAACAAGTTTATATGTTTTCCTTTTCCGGTCGGTGTTTGCTTAAACCATGCATTATATATATCTGTTTGATATGATTGATCATGACAGACATGAAAGATAGTTTCTTTCAATGTTCACCTATCAATGCCAATGTCAAACACAGTGTATTGCATTTTTATAAACCTGCTGTAATTTGATGTAAATTACGTCTCAATCTCTTCTTTCAAATCCTTTCACTGACAATTCCATTGCAATCTGACAATTAGATTTGTATATCTCTTCATTTGATTCTAGTGTTGTTGAAGGATCTGGATTCATCTATTAGACAAGCTGTTTAATAATTGACTTCCCATCATAGTTGTAGGTTAAGCAATGTGTACCTTATAAACTATAGGAAAGGAAAATTGTTATAATAAATGTTGATCCATGCTCATGAATGTTTAATAATCAATTTAGGCTTTAATATTTGTTGTTTTCATTTTCTACAGCGACACACCTAGAGAGCCTTTTGGAGGAACTGGGGTTGGATCACCTCTACAGAGAGAAGCTATCCCTAAGCACACTTCTTAGGATTGACAAGAAGACCATTACTGATGAACCTCCCAAGTGTAATTCAGATCTTCCATGGTATTTTCTGAAGAAACTAATGATGGTTAATGTGACAGCTAGGAATGTAAAATGTACACCTTCACATGAATCAGACTGTGATGATCACTTAGATCTTGATCGTCTCGATGAAAGTACACATTCAGGTGACACACTGAATCCCCTTGATATTATCACTGCTCTCTTCCTGTGCTCTGATGGTTTTGTACAGCAGGAAATGGCCCTCAAAATGTCCATGTGTCAGTTTTCCGTGCCTCTGTTGCTTCCCAACTGTGACACAAAGCAGTGCACACTCATGCTTTGGGCCATGAGAGACATTGTTAAAAAGTACAGACCTCAGTCACTTTCAGAGTCCAAGGGATTTATTGAAGAGAGAATTGTTGTCTCTGAACTTCCAATGATATCTTTTGTGAGACTGGGTGAGTGCTCCTTGTCCAAGTCAGAGATCCTCAATAAGCTTCTGAGCAGTTCTCAGCAGTACCATGACACCTTTGTTCACCGCAACATGGAGGGTGGTGACAGTCCAAGGAGAATATCCAATGGATTGGTGGAAATGACTTGGTACCTCCCTTGTGGGAACAAAAACATGGATGTCTTCAGCGAGCCAGTTGCTGTAGCTAACCTTCGTGGGGACATTGCTTCATTTGAAACACAATTTGCTTTCTTGTGTCAGACATCTGCAGCAGTTTTTGTGTTCTTTGATGCTTTGGACTCTGAGTGTGAGCTGCTAACCAACCAAAACCACAAGGCCCAGATCTTCTTGGTGGGCAACCGTCAAAGCAAAGATTTCAAATTAGATGCTGTAAAAAAGGTAGCTACCAAGTTGGACTTAACCAAGAGCAACATCCTTTTAAAGACTAAGCGCATGAATGATGCAGACTTTGTCAAAGATTTGCGGGAAAAAGTCAGCAATGTAATTCAAAACTCAAACATGAAGATGGGAATTGAGAAGATGGCTGACGTTGCCCATGAACATGGAATCTGTGTTGATGAAGACTCTCCAGAGTGCCAGAATGCCAAGAAAAATGCAGATGCCATCACTGCAGAAATTCAAGACATTCTTAAATACAAAGAAGCTCAGCTTCCCTTGCAAGGCCAGATATGGAAGGAGCTTACTCGCTTGGAGAATGAAGAATTGCGACTTAAGGATGTTGGGTCTGAAGATATAGAAAAGTACAAAAGTGATCTTCAGCTACAAAAAAAACGTCTTCGGGAAAAACAGAACTCTCAGGACATCTCAAAGGCAATGAGATGTTTCATCTGTGCAATATCAAGCCCAGGGATTGAGAAGAAGGAGAAGAAGAAGAAGAAGAAGAAGAAGAAGATAGAGAGGTGCTATTTCCTGAAATGGTTGCGAATGAACCTCGATAACGTGTCTCGAGAAAAACCGTGTGACCTCAGGGATCAGTACAAAGAAAAATGCAAAAACCCTGAGAACAAAGAGATAAAGGAGATTGAACAACAACTTTCCAACAGCTCATTAGGGACTGAACACTTCTTCCGTGAAATGGGGCAGATCTATGAAGCTTCCCTTTCCCTTCCTGAAACAGACCCAGCACGTCAACAACTACAGCATCTCCCCAAGCTATGTGCTGAGTTAATGCTTGCTGGATTTCCACTTGAGCTTGTAGATGGAGAAGCATCCAACATACCTCTCAGATGGGTGACTGACGTTCTCTCTCAGCTCAATGCCTTGGTGTCTCCTAAGAACAAGATCCTGGTAGTCACAGTTCTTGGAGTTCAGAGCACAGGAAAGTCCACTCTCCTCAACACCATGTTTGGAGTGCAGTTTGCAGTCAGCAGTGGTCGATGCACTCGAGGTGCCTTTATGTTGCTGATTAAAATCAATGAAGATGTCAGAAAAGACTTCAACTGTGACTTCATGGTGATCATTGACACCGAGGGCTTAAAGTCACCAGAGCTCGCACAACTGGACAATAGCTATGAGCACGACAATGAGCTTGCAACACTTGTTGTGGGGCTGAGTGATATCACCATCATCAATATTGCAATGGAGAATTCAACAGAAATGAAGGACATCCTACAGATAGTTGTACACGCTTTCCTCAGGATGAAAGAGGTGGGCAAAAAGAAGCCCAAATGTCAGTTTGTTCACCAGAATGTGTCGGATGTTTCAGCCCATGACAAGAACCTGCGAGACAGGGAACTGCTCCTGCAGCAGTTAAACGAGATGACCCAGGCAGCAGCCAAAATGGAAAAGAAAGAAGAGTACTCGAGCTTCACTGATGTGATGGAGTACAGTCCAGACACTGGAAACTGGTACATTCCTGGACTCTGGAATGGAAACCCACCGATGGCAACAGTCAATGCAGGCTACAGCGAGGCTGTTTATGAGCTCAAGAAGAGCATCATCCACATTTTGGGAAGTTGTGGATCATCAGCTAATAATATCTTGGAGTTTACAGAGTGGATGAAGAGCCTGTGGACGGCAGTAAAACATGAAAACTTCATCTTCAGCTTCAGAAACAGTCTCGTGGCTGATGCATACATGAGGCTGTGCAAAGAATTCAACAGATGGGAATGGGAATTCAAAAAAGAAATGTTCACATTGGTCACAAAAGCTGAAACAAGAATCTCCAATTTTGGTACAGCTGCTGATAAATCTAACAAATCTGACATGAGAGAACTTCTCTTGCTATTGAAAAATGAATATTTGACTGAGCTGTCTAAATGGGAAACAAAGCTTCTGGAAAATCTGGACCAGTACTTCAAGCAAACAGAGGGTCATGTCTATCTTGTTGAAGGATACAGAGAGGAGTTTAAAAACAGTGCGAAGAGCCTTCGACGAGAAATGGAAAGCTCTGTGTTTAATCAACTCAAAGCTGCATCTGACATCAGACAGGGGATGACAAAACTTGAGTGAATCAAGGTGAACCACACAAAGGACTTAGAGGGCAGAGTTTGTGCTTTGATTGAAGAATGTAGGAAGAAAAAAGTCCAGATGAAAGAGAAAGAGCTGGACAAAGAATTTGAAAAGATGTGGACTAAAACAGTGAAGGAACTATCCTTTACAAAAATGAAGGTTGATGACATTTTCACCAGTGTGTCTCACCGCCTGAGAACAAATCTATCAACCAAGGGAAGTCATGCAAGTGATTTGTTAAGTCAAAAAAGCCTGACAGAATGTGGACTGGGGCCATTTAAATATACAGCTGAAGGACTCTTGAATAAAGGTGCAGTCAAAATCAAACAGTGGTTTAAAATACCAGGTAATGCAAAGGCTGTACAACAAACAGCTGACAGCATCATTACAGTTTGCTCACAGATGGTGAGTGACAAAGTGCAAAGAAAGAGTAATTACCATGAAACCTACATCGATGAGATTCTAAACATGATTGATGAGAGGCTGCAAGACAATCACAAAGTTGGAACAGACATCACTTTTGAAGTCTCTCTGAAACAGCACATCTGTGCAGACGCAGCCAGAAGGTTTCAGAAAATGCATCAAGATTTCCTCCATGAGAATGATCCCTACAGATGTCTGAATGAAAACAAAGGAAAGTTTCTTGCTGATTTTAAAGATGTGTTCCATAATGTAGACCAGTGCCAGAAGAAGGCAGAAGAATTCACAGACCGATGCTTGAAGCCTGCAGTCGAAGACTTTGTCAACTGTTCCCTGGTTCCTGATATCATTGGTGAAATGAGGACAAGAGAGGAGTTCAGCACAAGAATGACCTTCCAGTATTCACTTTTACTGGATCTGCTCTCAGAGGATGACTTTAAAAAGTACCAGAGCTTTATTTGCTCATATGAGAAATATGTGAAGGAATGGATTCTCAACAAAATATTGGAACGCTTCTCAAATGGGTCTACGATGTTTGAGGATCCACATCTCCAGTCATGTGTCAACAGCATAAATAATGCTATCCAGAAAGCTAAAACAGAAAAGAGTGGCAACTAAAGTCATTTTTTGAAGATGTCTGTCAGGAACTTGGTGACAAACTGGTCATTTCCCAGGATGCTCTTGGGGCATTCATGATCCTGAACAATGCCAACCAGGAACAGTTTGCTCACTGGCTCACTGAGTGTGTGAAGGAGATGGCACAAACTCTTAGAGAGAAGTTTAAGAAAACAAACATCCAAACTAAACTACAGAGCCTTCATGTGAATCCTCAGAACGAGCTTTTCAACACACTGATTGGATGTGGTAAACAGTGTCCGTTCTGCAAAGCACCCTGTGAGGCAGGAGCAAAAGCCCACACTGAGCACTTCGCTTCACTTCATCGACCAGATGGTCTGGGTCGAAGAATATGGATTGAAACACAAAAACGTTGCATTGACATATGCTCTTCCTCTGTGGTCAGTGACATTTCTTTTCGCTGCAGTGATACAAATGATCAATCCCATCCTTACAAGCGTTACAAAGAAAAGTATCCGGACTGGAAAACCCCACCAGATGCAAGCCTCCAGGCATCAGACTACTGGAAATATGTACTGACAAAGTTCAATGATGAGTTTGCAGCAGCATACGATGCAAAGCCTGCTGATATTCCTGAAGCTTGGGAACTTATCACACCTGAGCAAGCAGAGGCAAGCCTCAAAGAGTCATTTCATATCAAATGAGAAACTACAAGCTTCGTGCTCACAGAGGGTCCCGTCCTCCTCATTACAGTCATCATCCTCTCATGGACATTTAGATTACACTTGATTTATATGAAGAGAAGCACACAAAGTAACATGCTGTTTATGAGATGGCAAGGTTGCCCATATATTTCAACAACAACTTACAAGGAATTTGTAAACGTTTCAGTTTGATTAAATCACACTTTGAATCCTTCCTTCTTGGTATAGATAACTGTTATTATAAAGCCAATTATCTTAATTTGATTTGATTGAGAGTTTTTACATCCTTGAAGTAACAGATGCAAAATATTTGCTTTCATGTTTTTCTGTGGTTTTGTCCAAAAAATATTTTCCATTTCAACGTTTTAAAATATCATTCAGTCTTCATGTCAACAGGAAGATTAGACAATGTCTTCATTTGTTCATCTTATTTCAAATAAGTATCTGGTTCTTATTATTTACATTTGTATTGACACATTTATAATGTTTGTCTATTAATTTCTGAGCTGCATCAAAAGCCACACATTTAGATTTTTAAATCAGTGAATGAATCATTGTGTTTTAGTGGTGGTACAGTCAACATGTAAACATGACAGAAAGTCTGTTGTAATCAAGTTCAGTTTGACATGTGACCGTTTCCCAGAGAGTTAGAATCTATTCTTATTTTGTTTCTGTAAAAACATAAAAACATCAGTTAAAAATATTTACAAATTCAATGTTTTAAAATATCATTCAATCTAAATGTCAACATGTAGATTACACATGCAGTTTCTTCTTACCTTTTTGAGTGCTAAATGTCATTTTCTTACCAAAAACCTGAAATCTTTGTTTTTGTTCCAATTTAGAATTTAGTTAAAAAATATTTACATTTTAATGTTCATGTTATACTTTTTATTCAAAATGTGTTATGTTAGTTTTCATTTTGGGATGCATCAAATGCCACATTTTAACATGTTTAAATCAGTTAAAAGATAATTTAGTTCATATTTAGCATGTCAACAAGTAAACATGATAAAAAACGTTAGAATCAAGTTAAGGATGATATGTGATTGTTTTCCAGAAAGTTATATCTATTAGATTTGGTCAATATTTTGTTTTTCATTTTCTTACCTAAACGAGTATGATATGTAACTTTCTTTGCTACAACTCTGTAACAACTTTTTTTTCTTTCAACTAAGTACCTGATATCATATATGTACATGTATTTATCACTTAAAAGATCATTCAATATAAAAGTGCTATTGTCAACAAGTAAACATGACAGTTTTTTTCAGCATCATATATGATCTTTCTTTTACTCAGAATTTCTAATCTTTAGTTTCTGTGCAGTATCTGATTCTACATATTTACGTAATAAAAAATACCATTAATTCCATATATTGTGAACATGTATACTTACTACTGTTTACTATTTCAATAAAGAGACCACATCTGCAGACTGGCTATGAATGTCTTTATTGTTTCCCAGATCAGAATCACAGCATACAGTGTATAATAACTTCTAAAGGAAACAGAAATATCATCACTTCATTTATTTAAATAGTTTTACTATACTATTTTTTAATAATCATCTTTTTTAAATTCCAGGTGCAACAGGTGTGTGTGTGTGTGTGTGTGTGTGTGTGTGTGTGTGTGTGTGTGTGTGTGTGTGTGTGTGTGTGTGTGTGTGTGTGTGTGTGTGTGTGTGTGTGTGTGTGTGTGTGTGTGTGTGTGTGTGTGTGTGTGAGGCTAGGTGTGTCCACATACATCCAGTCTGATCCACGGCTAATCACAGGTTCAGACTCTGAAAGTGAGAGACATTTTTAGATTGAATTAAAATGGAATTTCAACCGTTAACCTGAAACTCTTCACTGCTACATCATACAAGGGCACCACAACCTCCATGACATTTTAAATAAATGGATTACTGACATCTAGAGGACATTTATTGCAACAACACCTACTTAGAATATAAGATCAGGATTTCTCAGGTTTCCTAATTATGTGTCTCTTTAAAAACATAGAGACATGAAACTATAAACACTTGCATATGCCCCACATCTTTCCTAAATGTAAAGACTCCTTGGTCATTTATATTTGGAACAGCCATGTCATCTAATAAATGAAATTGACGTGGCAAACACTATTGTTGCTTCAAGACTTGCAACGTGAAAAGGAAACAGCAACAAATTGCAAATCCAGCAGTAATTCTTAACACTACTGTAAACATTATACTGAATGTGGATGAATCGGTTAACAGAAAGTTGTTGTTTAGCTCCAATTGCCAAACATTTCCAGCTTCTACAATATTAATGTTGAAGATGTTCCCCCATTTTCTATAATGTTATAGAGCAGATAAATCAAGTAGCTACATAACCAGCAGATAATGTTAGCTAACAAAGCAAATAACCTCTGGTTAGAGAGCCTTATACTAAAAGGAGGCTTAATAATAATATTTTAACAGTGAGAGTAAATCCAGAAATTGAGATGATATCTAAAATAAAAATGTATTTGCATTTAACTGTGGGAAATAAGTATTTGATCCCCTTGCAAGTGGGTAAACTTACAAAATCGGCAAGGGATCACATACTTATTTCCTCCACTGTATATATATATATATATATATATATATATATACTGTATATACAGTATATATATATATATATATATATATATACTGTATATACAGTACCAGTCAAAAGTTTGGACACTCCTTCTCATTCAAAGGTTTTTATTTATTTTAATTATTTTAATTATTTCTACATTGTAGATTAATACTGAAGACATCAAAACTATAAAAGAACACATATGGAATTATGTAGTAAACAAAAAAGTGATGAACAATCCAGAATATGATTTATATTTTAGATTCTTCAGAATAGCCCCCTTTTGCCTTGATGACAGCTTTGCACACTCTTGGCTTCTCTCAGTCAGCTTCATGAGGTCGTCACCTGGAATGGTTTTCCAACCGTCTTGAAGGACTTCCCAGAGGTGCTGAGCACCTGTTGGCTGCTTTTCCTTCACTCTGCGGCCCAACTGATCCCAGACCATCTCAATTGGGTTGAGGTTGGGTGATTGTGGAGGCCAGGTCATCTGACGCAGCACTCCATCACTTTCATTCTTAGTCAAATAGCCCTCACATAGCCTGGAGGTGTGTTTGGGGTCATTGTGTGTTGAAAAACAAATGAGGGTCCCAGTAATCCCAAACCAGATGGGATGGCATGTCATACTTGAATGTCCATTCTTTGTGTTTCTTGGCCCAAACAATTATCTTCTTCTTGTTGTTCATCCTCAGTAGGTGGATCTTTGCAGCAATTGGACGATGAAGGCCAGATTCACGCAGTGGATGTTGAGATTTGTCTGCTCCTTGAGCTCTGTGATCATTTATGTGGGCTCTAATCTGAGGTGCTTTAATTTGTGGTTTCTGAGGCTGGTAACTCTGATGTGTTTATCCTCTGCAGCAGAGGTACCCCTAACTCTAGGGGGTCCTCATGAGAGCCACTTTCATCTTAGCGTTCGATGGTTTTTGTGACTGCACTTGAGGATACATTCAAAGTTCTTGACATTTTCCGGATCGACTGGCCTTCATTTATTAAAGTTATGATGGACGGTCGTTTTTCTTCACTGAGTTGAGTGGTTCTTTCCATAATATGGATTACAACAGTAGTCAAATAGGGCTTTCCACTGAGCACTAACCCTACCTCTGCACAACACAACTGATGGTCTCAAACACATTAAGAAGGCAAGTGTTTCCAAAAAGGCACACGTGTTCATTGAAAACCATTCCAGGTGACGACCTCATGAAGCTGACTGAGAGAAGCCAAGAGTGTGCAAAGCTGTCATCAAGGCAAACGGGGGCTACTTTGAAGAATCTAAAATATATAGGTCACCCATGTAATGAGCCCACTTACCTTCAGAAGATTCTTTCAAGTGTACCCAGGAATGAGAAGCCTTATGTCGTCACACTTTGTCGGTAATTTAACTGACACAGCTGTCCCACTGCAGAAAATTAGATAGTAACATTTGTTTGCGTTTTCATCTTTAAAATAAAATTCAAGAGAAGGATGTATCTGTTAATATCTGCCAAATATCAAAAGTGACTAGTACTTTTAACATCATTTCCAACTTTCCTTGTTTAATGGTTGGTGAAATGCAGTTTTATATCTGCATTCAAATGTGCTTAAAAACAAACAAATACTGAGGTTGAACATGCAGTCAAGATAAAGTAGAAGCTCTTGGAGGAATGACTAAATAGGATGCACAGCGTTTAAAACTAAATAAAATAATTCCAAAAGCCAAGTTACACAACAGGTATCTGCCATTTGTGGGCGTGCCAAATCCCCAGGAACATGTTTAACCGGACGGTAACTAAGACAGTAACAACACTTCATCCTGAACTCACTGTGGGGCCTGTCTTCATGGACCTGTAGCATAACACCCTGACACATAACAAATAGAAAGTATGTTCATTAAGAATGCACATATTGTCCCTTCTCTGTCTTTCAATGCAGTCAAACTTGTTAAAGAAAAACAATAAGTTTAACGTTACAGAAATAAAAGCTTAATTACTCACCCTCCTAATTGTAGACGTAACGGGGGGTTACGTATTGTAACCCTAGTTATATAAACACAGGCGGAGCCCTCTACTGGACTCTATGGGTACTACCTTATACCGCGTGCATTCTCCCACTGAGACTTAGACGTAGCCGGCCCAGGGCGGGCCTACCTGAATGCGCACGCATCACACCGTATAAAAGGAGGCCTCGCCTCCTGACTATCATCCTATACCTCTCTTCAGCGAGCGGAATAGAACAGACAGTGCCCTGAGTAGAGGGCTCCGCCTGTGTTTATATAACTAGGGTTACAATACGTAACCCCCCGTTATATCTCTCACAGGCTCCGCCCTCTACTGGACTCTATGGGTACAGTGGGTGGAGCCCTGATGTATACGCGCACTGTCGTCCAACACCATTCCACCCTACTGCCCCTGACCGGCTTTTCTGGTCAGCAGCTGCTGCCCCACACTCTCCCTTAACCCGGTTGTGACCGAGGAGAAATCTGGGCTGCGGCTGACAGAGCACACCCTGCTGCGCTTACCTCGCAGAAAGTGTGCTCAAAAAACAGTGCCGGGGGACCCCCCCCCCCCGCCCATAGATGGGTGGGGAGAGCCCCCTCTGCCCCGTATGGGCTTGCTACGCACCTGCTTTCCTGAATCCCTAAGGATAACAGGGAGAGCGCCAGCGCCCATGCCTCACACTCAAGCACTGACCCCGTGCAGAGTGTGAGAGGACTACAAATGTGGGGGGGCTATCCCCCTCCTGCCTCTCGGCAGGAGGGGGGCGGCCCCTCCGCCCGTAACGGGCCAGCGCGCCCCTTGCCTATCCTTGGACCCTCAGAGGGCCCAGGAAAGGTGAAGGTGCATCACGTCCGGGGAGGGGGTCAGATGCCAACTGACCCACAACCCCCCTCCCCCCCCCCCTACAAATCCTGTGTTGCCCCAGCAAGCACAGACGAGGAGAAAGAGCCAGACATGTCCAAGAGATAAAACCTTATAAAGGGGCCTGGCGTCGACTAAGACGCCGTTGTGCATAAATCCTCCACACTGTTGAATAAGGCTGTTGACACAGCTACAGCCCATGTGGAGTGCTCACGAATCCCTGTGGGGCAGGCTCTCCCTGCCTGTCCGTAGGCATGTGCAATGCACTCGCAGAGCCAGCCTGCCAGGCGTTTCTTGGACAGAGCTTTCCCGATCACCCCGCCCCCGAAGCACACAAACAGCTGTTCGGTGCGTCTAAGGGCAGCCGTGGGCTCCACATAACATGCTAGCGCACGCACCGGGCAGAAGAGGTGCAGTTTAGCCTCCCTGGCCCCCCATGGGGGGGAGACTAAAACCCCCTAACTGAATAGCCCTCGACCTGAACGCACTCCTTAGGTCTTTAGGCACAAAGGAGGGGTTCGGTCTAAGTGTTGCGCCGCTCCGGCCACCCCAAACTAGTAAACAACTCGGGTGCACCGACAGAGCAGTTAACTCGGACACTCTTTTGGCTGACGTTAAGGCAAGAAGCAAAGCTGTTTTCCACGACAATGCTTTCAGAGGGGAGAGCTCCAGAGGCTCAATGGTCTCGAGGCCAGAGCCTCGAGCACTAGGGGCAGGTCCCACTGCGGGGTGGAGACGTGCACTACAGGGCGCAGTCTCCTAACCCCCTGTAAAAACCGCGACATCAATGGTTGATTAAAGGCTGACCTGCCACCAAAATCCCTCATGACAGGACGAGATGGCTGCTACATACACTTTCACCGTGGAATGCGCCAGCCCTCTGTCCACCAGTAAGTGTAAGAAGGATAAAATAGAGCCCAACTCACAAGATAGGGGCTCTATTCCCCGCTCCTCACACCAATGCTGGAATCTCAGCCACTTTGGCCTGTAACAGGCTGTGGTGGATTCTGCTCTAGCTGCCTGGATAGACTGAATAACGCTGTCAGACAATCCACCCTGTCTCAGCCTGTCCCTCTCAGGAGCCAAGCCTGAAGAGGACGGCCCAGAGTGGGTAACGCCCCGATTGCACCTGCCCCTTGAGACATCGCTCCCCAGAACTGGGGGATCGCCCAGGGCTGGCCCACCTTCATCTGTGTCATTTCTGAGTACCACGGAGCCCCGACGCGATTCGGTGCTACCAGAATGACTGCCAGACGTTCTCGCCTCACTCTCCCCAGGAGAGGGAGAATGAGACGCAGCGGTGGAAAGGCGTATAGCAGCTTCCTTGGCCATGGCTCGTGTGCAAACGCGTCCACCCCCAAGGGCGGGTCGTCGCTCAGGGCCATGGAGAACCACAGGGCACAGTGGCTGTTGCGCCGGCTGGCGAACAGTTCCACTTCTGCTCTCCCGAACTGGGCCCAGATCTGCTTCACCACCTCTGGGTGAAGCACTCGCCTGGCAGGGGGCCGCCCCTCGACCTGAGGTCGGCCCCTCTGTTCTCCAGTCCCGGGACATGGAGGGCTCTCAGAGATAACACCACCTCTGAGGCCCATCACCACAGCTCCTCCGCTGTGGTCAACAAGGAGGCGGAGCGGACTCCGCCCTGCCTGTTGATATAAGCCACTGTGGTGCTGTTGTCGCACCTGACCATTACATGTCTTCCCTGAATTAGGGGCATGAAATGTCGGAGGACTAACACTACTGCCCGCTCTAGGAGGTTGCTGTGTCGAAACTCTGTCAGAGCCCAGCGCCCACCTATAGCTCTCTTCAGGCAGGTCCCTCCCCATCCTGTTCCGGATGCGTCCGTGAACACTGTGATGTAGGAGGTCACCCGTCCCAGTGGAGACCCCCTCCGGAGGTGGTCCGGAGACCCCCAAAACCGGAGGTTGCCCCCGCTGAGGGGGGAAGGGATGGTCACCAGCCGTCGTTTGTGCCTCCAAACGCAGGCTGGGGAACCACCTCTGCAGGCGGCGCATATGTAGTAACCGGCGGGACCACCATGTGAGCAGCCGCCATGAGACCCAGAGTCTGCATGACAGTTAAAGCTGTCACTGTTGCCCCCTGTCGCAGCCTGTGCACCGCCCTGAGACGGGGCGCACGTCTGCTCTCTGACAGGGTGGCACGCAGCGCGTCTGCATCGAGCACCACACCCAAATACAACGCCTGTTGGCGAAGTATGGGGGTGCTCTTTCTTTCCCATCGATCGCAAAACCTAATTTGGTTAGGTGTGTGATCAATTGTGCTGTGCAAAACATTGCCTGTTCCCGGGACCCAGCCATGACTATGAGGTCGTCTATGTAAAAGAAAACTCTCATGCCGTGTGCGCGCAGCGGTTGAGGCGCTGTGGCCACACATTTGCTGAATGTGCGTGGGGATAGGGAATAACCGAACGGCAGCCTGTTGTATTCGTAGGCTATTCCTTGGAAGGCAAAACGCAGATACTTTCTGTGCTCTGGAACAATTTCCACATGAAAGTATGCGTCTTTCAGGTCGATGGTGGTGAACCAATCGCCTGGCTGCACAAGCCCTAGTAACTGTTTCACAGTTAACATGCGGAATTTCCTGCTGGAAATATGACGATTTAGACCCCGGAGATCTAGAATAGGTCTGAATTCCCCTGTTTTCTTGAGAACCAGGAAATACATGGAATAAAGACCCTTCTCTCTGTGCTGAAGATGCACAACAGACACAGCCTGTTTCTGCACCAGAGCCTGAATCTCTGCTGAGAGGAAACCCATCTCCTCCTGGGAAGACAGATTTACCTCTCGTATGCCCATAAAAGGAGGTGGGATGCTGCAAAACTGGAGTGAATAGCCCCGTTTCAGCGTCCTGTCCATCCACCTTGTCAGTACACAGCTGAGTTTCCATTCCCCATAACATTGTGTTAATGGGCAAGCCCTCAGCTGTGGGGTCGCAGCTATGAAGCTGTGGTACTCTCTGGTGGCCCACTCCGCCGTCAAACCCTCCATAAAAGGAGGTTTGACCCATGGGGGGCTGACACAGAAAGGGCCGTTTTTCTATAATGCAGTTTCCACTCAGAGAAAAAAACGGCAGATTTTCCACTGAGGTCCCTGAACGCACCACGGCACGCTCCCGTGAGAGCGCGCGCTCCGCCATAATGCTGTTTCCTCTTAGAGAGAAAGAGGCATTAATCGGAGCTTCTTCTGTCCATGAACGCACCGCGGCCCGCTCTCGGGGGGGGGGCCGCGCGTCGTCATAATGCTATTTTCCTCACTATGGAAAACAGCATTAACCGGAGTTCTTACAGGCGTAGTGTGTTTTACTAAGGCCCCTGAACGCACCGCCACGCGCCTCTTTACAAGTGCGGGCGTTGCTATAATGCAGCCCCTATCACACTAGTAAACAGAATTATTTGGAGTCTTAGCTTCAGGCATAGAATGTTTTCTAACAGAAAAACGTCGGCCATAATGTCCCTGTACCCGCACCGCACTATAACAGTGCTGCCTGCGGTTTATCACTCTCATCTGCGCACTCCCACTAGCCTCCTCCCTAACGGGAGCTATAGCTGGGGCGGCGAGTGGGGAATTTGTACAGTCATCAACATGTGCAAGTGTATTGTGGAAACAAAGGACACTCAGACTTGGATACAGATCAACACCATCTTTATTTTAAAAGTTTTGACAGAGATCTGGGCATTAAATAGGCAGTTAGCTCCGCGAAGATGGAGCTCCCCACCCGGGTGCTCTGCTGTTGCGGAGCCTGCCTCGGTCGGGCAGCCCTTCCCCGTGATTGCCGGTATGCCGGTCCCACGGGGTGGGCCGTAGAGGTGGAGGGCGCTGCAGCTACGGGACCCCCGTGCCGGCGCCTCTCCCTCCGCTTCACTGTCGCACTACGCTCCCTCCCCTGCATGGCAAGGCGAGGGGGGCACGTAGCGGGGCCTGAGGAGGAGCCAGCGATAGCATGCGGCTAAGCTGGACTCTCTCCTCCTCTAGGCGGCTGAAGCGCTGGGTGACCGAGGAGACCGACCCAAAGAGCCCCTCCGTGGACACGGGGGCTCCGAGGAGATCTTCTCGGTCCTTCTTAGATAGGGCCGTGAGCCCTGGCCACACGTGACGAGACGCCACTGTGGCCAGGGAAATCATCCGCCCTGCTGCGGTGGCCACACCATAAATCAGATTACTCATCTGACTAACAGCGTGGTCCGAATAATCGCTCTCGTCCTGATACGGGAGGGCGGGGGCGTCTGCCTGAGGGTGATCAGGAAGACGCCAACACGCCAAGATTATCGGCCGCAGCCGCCATCTGCGTACCGAGCTTGAACAACTTATCCAGATATTCCAGGTGTCTCGGTCCCGGGGCAGCGGGGCAGAGGACGTTTACCCTCCGCCCAACCAGCCGCGGAAGCAGATGGGCCGCCAGGCTCTCATCGAGGGGGGGGGCACACCTGGACATGTCGTGTCCGAGCGATCCACGATCGCGAGCCATGGCGGCTATCGGGGCCTTCGTTTAAAATGGCTGCTGCCATGTCGCCCCCACACACCGCCATACCTCTGGCAGCTGGGGCGAAACGAAGGTCGGCTGCGCCGGACGCACCGGGCCGTAAATCTCAGGAGGTTTACAGGCCTCGGTGGCAGCAGTGGGGGGAGCGGTAAGCCTACACGCTCCGCCGCCAGAGTCATCACCGCCGGGAAATCGATCCGCGCAGACCTGAGAGTTGGACCTCCGGTCAGCGAGGCGTCGTCCTCGTCCCCCATCGGAAGAACCGGGAGACGTCACCTCGCTCCCCGAATCGCCTACGTCCACGACGTCGAGCTCCAGATCCACCGACTCCTCCTGCGGGGTAGCCCTCGCCAGGAAGTGCTGCCCACGATGCTCTCGTGTGAGCCGCGGGATCATCTGGCAGTCTGGGCATGTCAGTGTCCCACCGCGTGGTCAGGCCCCAAGGACGTGAAGCAGAAGGGTAATTAGATTCGGGCATTTCGGGTAGGTCCGACACTTTACTCTCTTTTTCTCAATCGTCTCGAAGCTTGTGGAATCACTTCCGCTGCTGAAGAAAAAAAGGAAGATAGTCAGGAGGCGAGGCCTCCTTTTATACGGTGTGTTGCGCGCGCATTCAGGTAGGCCCGCCCTGGGCCGGCTACGTCTATAGAAGTCTCAGTGGGAGAATGCACGCGGGATAAGGTAGTACCCATAGAGTCCAGTAGAGGGCGGAGCCTGTGAGAGATATAACTTCATCAGTACAACTTGAAACATTTCTCCCGCTTGCTGCTGGGTGCAGGTGAAAGTAGGTCGACATTTCTGTTCACATCGCTGACATTTGTCACAGGTAAATCTTGTAGGTATCGCAACAAACATGACGTTGTCACACAGCGACAAGCTGGACACTGGATTGACCAAATAACTACACACTCTTATTTACATTAGACACGTTATTCAAAACCGACAGCCTGTGTGTTGTTTGCTAAACACTGCCACTGAAATACCACACTCAATTATCAAGCCCCTGCACTCAGAATGCACATGTTAAAATTAGATCACTTTGAAACCTGAGCTTGAACACTTTGTTGTGCACAACAATGGAGGCCAATTTTGGAGAGAGAATTAGAGGAAGAGGTAAATGCAATAGACTGTATTTTGTCTTCAGTACCATAGCATTATGGAGGACGGAACATGACTTAAGTATAAATAAATAAATAAATGTGTAAATAAATGTATGAAGAAATACAGGAATAAATAAATAAATACGTAAATAAATAAATAAATACAGGAATAAATAAATGTTGAAATAAATACACAAATAAATAAATAAAATAATAAATAAATGCATAAATAAATATGGAAATAAATACACCAATTTATAAATATAACAGAACACACGTTATTATATATCTTTCATATATTTCTACATTTACTCGACATACATTTATTTATTTATGTATGTGTCCGTATGCTAATGAGGTGGGCGGTCCTAACCTCAGTCTGAAGCAGGATTGGTTACAGGAGTGTGTGATCATTTCTGGCAGAGGGCTATACTAACGCCTGGCTAACCGCGCTGATTCTAATGCAGGAGCTTTACTGTTTAGCCCTTATCTTTATACATCCATGGTTTATAAGTTGTAAGCATTATTTATGGGTATTGGTTTAAGAGCCATTGGAGATCATTAGCGAACCATTTAGAGAACGGAGAACCAAAAGACTATGTCCTCTCTATGTCCAGTTTCGTGTGGAACGATGTATAGAGGACTTGGCTCAGCTCGACATGGATGTGGATGTTAAAGCTCCCATGTCATGCTTTTCCGGTTATTACCCGTCCCCTTGTGTGTTATGAAGGTTTTTATGCATGTAAACGGTGTGCAGAGTCAAAACCCTCAAAGTACACCCTGTAGCGAGTAAAACTCTAACACAGAAAATACCTCCCCAAAACGCCTCGTTGGAGATACGTCACTGCCCATTTGAGTCTTCCATTTAGTTCCGGGTACCGCCTGATGTCATGCGGTACCCGGAACGAAATGGACCAATCCCGAAGAGCTATGGCCACACCAGCAGCGTCGTGTTCCTCCTCCAGAGGTTCGAAGAACCGGCATTTCACAGACGAAAGCTTCCAAAACATTGCCCAGTTTGAGGCCGGATATGCACAGCTTGTTTGGACCGTTTGGAGCAGGGGAAGATCTGGGTATACAACCTGTAAGTTTGCATTGTTATTTGTGTATTTATCAAACAAGACTGTTTAAATGTGTAAACTGTGTTGGACTGCTAAGCCATTGACACAGTGCTAACTAAGTTGCTAGAGTTTCCATATATCAACTCTAATATCAGCAGATGGCCTTGCATACATGTATCTCATAGCAGGAGAATGTCTGCATTCACACACAAAATACCTATTGACAGTATACTCCGGGTGATTTGCCGGTCAGTCGCGAAACGTAATTACATTATAGCTGGCGTAGCGATCTAACACACGGAGCTAGAGCTAGTTTCGGTCAGAAAAACATTTTTGTGATGCTACGTTGCTAGCGTTTAAATATATCAACTACAATGTCAGCAGATGGCCTTACATGTTTGTCATGGCAGGAGAATGTCTGCAGTCACACACACGGAATACTCATACAGTATACTGTACTGTGATTTACCGTACATTGTGACCGTACATATACTGCATGTAGCTAACGAGGCTAGCTGTATGCTAGCGCAAAACAATGTATTCATGCAAGTTACATTGTATGACCGAACGTAGCAGAATACCCGTATACGATTGCAATTATAAACACGTTATTGCTAGCCTAATATGAACCACTAGCTTTTGTTCATAGTAGTTTTATTACACTGCATTATAGTTGCCTTTCCTCCAAGCTAACGTTCATATCGTGTTAGCTACCAAGGTAAACAAAGCTAGGTTAGCATATTAGCAGGCAAGCTGTTCATTACACAACTACTACTAACGAATCTAAAACAACTAAGTTTCTCTAATATTTTGTGATTTGCATTTGATTTCGTCCAGCCAGATCCTGGCGGACAATCCATGACGGGGAAGGGATTCTACTACTACTGAGGGTGCTAAAAGGCACCGCACCGACTGTGCGCAGGCAAGATGCGAGGAGGAGGAATGGATGATATACCGTGTATATATGTATATTTATGTTCATTTTGTACATTTCTAAAAATAAAGTTTAATGGAAATACTTAGTAGGCCTATCCTTTCTTCCCTGAATTCATATATAGCAAACCATGATTTGATTTCTCATCAAACAGTAGTAGTTTATAACGGGTAAAAATAACTTACTCTTTGTTATGAGAGTAGCTCGTAGGCCACAACGGAAATACAAGGAGACATACACGAGTTTACAAAACCACGGCACATTTATTGTAGTAAATGCAGAGACAGGTGGTCGAGGGGAGAGGGTCGCTCAGTTCGTCCTTCTGCAGCCGCTTTGGAGAGAGACTCCGGGCCGCTGGGATTAATAGCACCGGCTACGGAGGTGTCCGTGATCGCGCTGATTACCCTCTTCAGCTCCACCCCACCGTAAGACAAAGGCCCTGAGGCCGTCACACTCTTCTATAACAACAGTTAAAAATATATATGTATATAAAATATACCGCTGTACCGACGCCATGATAAGACTGATGTTACGCTGAGAGCAGCCGGGAAAAGCACTGACATGGGCGCAGCCTCTCTGGTGGTTGACTAATCAGAACGAGTGGCCGAGCTGACCAATCGGAGCACACTAGGCTCACAGGGAGGGGGGGGGCAAGAGCTCCAACGAGTCGTTTAGTGGAGAAAGTGAATACTGCTGAATACACATGCTTGACAGAGATGCTGTATGCGAAACCAATGTGAGTTTGGAAAATTGCACAGTATAAATCTATTTTAGTATACCTCAACAATGTAATTATGATCAGTGGAAATGGCCATGACATGGGCCCTTTAACCCAGCTGTGTTTGAAAGTCTTCAAGAGGTTGCCCGCCAACTTGAAATCCTCTCGGAAACAGAGGAGGCGACCCTTGGGCGTCCATCTTACATGTTGCCCCCAAACGTTATTGAAGCACATCTTCATTGGGGGCACACCGCTGGGGACATCGCGAACGGGTGTGCGAAAGAACAATTATTAAAGAAGCCATTATTAGCGAGTTGCCGTGGGTGTACACTGTACACAGAATGAACAGATGTGACTTGCCACGAATCTCTTGCGTCTGCCTGGCTCCAACAGTTGGCGAATCCTGCTTCAGACTGAGGTTAGGACCGCCCACCTCATTAGCATACGGACACATAAATAAATAAATAAATGTATGTCGCGTAAATGTAGAAATATATGAAAGATATATAATAATGTGTGTTCTGTTTTATTTTCGACTTTTATTTATTTATTTATACATTGGTGTATTTATTTCCATATTTATTTATGCATTTATTTATTATTTTATTTATTTATTTGTGTATTTATTTCAACATTTATTTATTTCGTCATTTATTTATTCCTGTATTTATTTATTTATTTATTTATTTATTTATACTTAAGTCATGTTCCGTCCTCCATATAGCATACGGTAACTATGTTCATGTCATCTTCACTCTCAGTAAAGTCATTGTGTCTGATACTGTTATGAGTATTGAGAATAAACCTATTTGTGTGTTTCCACATTGCATGTGTTCATTCATAGTCCATATTTACAGCGTGCTACAAATGAAAATGCCTAAAACTTTTACTTGAATGTCTTGTTTATTAATCAACTAATGGACAGTGTTTCAATTCAGTTCATGTAAGCCTTACACACACATTCCTCTTTTGAACGTCTAGCAGTGGCGAGCCGTCAGGGCCCTCTGTGAGGGCCTAAGATATTCTAAAAAATAATATTTAAAAACATTTAAAAAATATATATTTTTTTTAAATATATATTTTTTTATAATATTATTTTTGTTATATTTTTCATTAGTTTTACCGAAAAAAACTTGATTTAATTGTATTTAAAATAACATTTCCAAAGAAATAAATCCTCCGAATCTGCCTGTTCAGTCTCTGTTGAATGTGAAGGGTTACATGAAAGAAGCTCGTCTGGCCCTCTCTGCGATTCACAGAGTAGTAACTGAACGAGTAATGTCAAATGACAGTACAATTGACCAATCATATCTTCCCTCTAAATGGGTGGGTTTTATTATCGCGGACTTTATGACAAGTTCTGCCCGCTGTGAAACTTTTCTTGTTTCCATAGCAACAACAACTTCCTGTCAACAGCGTGAACTCGCCTTCAAAAATAAAAGCATGCCAAATTACACTTAAGACATACAACTGCAACGAAAGTAACAAACACAATGCAATATCATTTTCAATGTCAAAGAACACAAATGGGGTTCCCAGGTGTTGTTTTGTGTGGTAGAGGGTCGCTGTCATTGATGCGTTTTGCACCCTGGGCCGTTGTTTTGATATTCCGCTGAAGTATACGCTGTGACGTAATAACTCTTTTTTCTTATTTTTTTCGAGGGAATTGGTGGGGGTCAGAGGGCCTAGGTATAAAGCTCACGGCTCGCCACTGCCATCTAGTGATTATGGCCTGCATGTCTTTCTGTTCTAACTCAGCTGTCAGCTTCTTAGCAGTTTAGACAAACATCAAATTCATAATGTTGGACAAAATAATGCTTAACAACTGTTCCATTACTGTGTGAACTGTTTTAGGGGTCGACTGTATGATATATCGTTCTCCCGCTTGCTGCTGGGTGCAGGCTTTTGGTTTAAACGAAAAATCAAACTGACAAAACGTACACGGACCGGTCCATGAGGTATATTATAATTTTAATGGGGTCATTAAAGTTTGAAACTTTAATGACCCCATGATGTGATTATATATATCTTAAAACCTTTAACAACTATATTTAGATGTTCATAAATATCTACATTTATGTAAAAATACATGTGTAGCAGTTAGACAAGCAGTGTCTCTCAGCCACCGTAGTGTCGTGTAGGGGGCGTGTCGTGTACCGTCTTGCTGTGCACTTGGGTGATATTGGACCGAATGGACACATGCGCTGACACCTCCAACCCGCAGGCCATAGAAGGTACTACTAGTGTGTATTCTGTTCTACCTAAAGAAAAAGCAGGAGACCAACCATACGTTTCTGGGTAAGGGCCTTTTTAACAGACAGGACATTTAGAGTAAAAGTTGGAGCAGATATTTCCAATTATTTTGAAATAGAAAATGGTATTCCCCAAGGGAGTGCAGTCAGACCAATATTATTTAACATCATGATTAATGATATATTTACATGTTTAGACACTCAATCGGCTCTATACGCAGATGATGGGGCTATTTGGATGAGGGGAAGAAATGCCCCATACGTAATGGAGAATATAGCTAGAGCGATTAAAAAAGTGGAGAGGTGGTCATATAACTGGGGATTCAAAATGTCAGAAAGCAAGTCATGTTACATGGTATTCACAAACAAACGCAAGATTGATGGCCAACAGCTAACACTATATGATCGTCCAATGACAAAGGTGAATGAGTTCAAATACCTAGGACTGTGGTTTGATAGCAAATATACATGGAAAATGCATATTAATCAAGTGGAAACAAAATGCAAAAAAGTATTAAATTGATTGCGAGCTGTAGCTAGATGCAACTGGGGCGCAGATAAACAAGCATTAATAGACATTTACAGATCAATTACGAGGTCCACAATAGACTATGGTTGTATAGTGTATGGAGCAGCAGCAAAAACATCGCTTTTAAAATTGATAGATTACAATATAAAGCATTGCGGTTGTGTATTGGAGCGATAAAGTCATCCCCTATCAATGCAGTTCTGATAGAACACTTCTGGAGATCAGAAGAGAGAAACTTGCTCTGTCATACTGGGTCAGACTACAAGGAAGTGGAGAAGAAAATATTTCAAACAGAATATTACAGGATTGCTGGGAATATGCAAAATTCCAGGGACGTGGGTTTGGCTGGACAAATAAGGAAAGAACGAGGGCATATGAAGTGGAGAATATCACGTTTGCCAAAGCAACCCCATTTAGTAGTGTTCCCCCATGGCTTTTCCCAGAAGCTAAAATAGATATGAGTATTGTAGAAAGGAAAAAAGAGTGGGAAATAAATGAAGTGGGAATTAAAACAAGTATGTCTCTGAATGAAAAGTACTAAAATTACCTACAAATGTACACAGATGGTTCTAAGAACAAGGAAGAGTGTGTTGGAGTTGGTATATACATCCCAGACTTTAAAATATCTATTTCAAAAAGAGCGTCTGATCAATTATCAGTGTACACAGCAGAAATGCTTGCTGTAATAGGATTACAGTGGGTTGAAGAGGTCAGACCAGATAGGGTGGTGATGTGCACAGATTCATTGTCCATATTCCAAACATACAATCAACAACAACTGTCAGAGAAGACATTCTCATAGAACTTAATCATAGCCTGTTAAGACTGCACAGAGGCGGTATAGATCTGCAGTTCTGCTGGGTGCCTGCTCATGAGGGGGTGAATGGGAACGAGTGTGCTGATAAATTAGTAAAAAGTGCACTACAAAAGGAAATCACATTACCAGTTCAACTTGGTAAAGGAGAAGGAAAAGCAGTAATTAAGAAAAAAGGGATGGAGATCTGGCAGAAAAGGTGGGAGAAAGACCAGAAAGGCAAAGACTATCACAAAGTACAAAAGACAATTACAATTCATATTTATAAAGAAAGAAACAGAAGGGAGGACATCACGATCGCTAGACTCAGAATAAATCACACGGCTTTGAATGGTACGTTGTATATCATGGGGAAAAGTGACAGTGACAAGTGTGGGAACTGTGGAGTAAAAGAAGATGTAGAACATATCTTGTTACATTGTGACATCTATAAAGCGGAAAGAGAAAAACTAAAGGCTAAAGTTTTAGAGGCAGAGAGGGAATGGAGTGTGGTTGGTGTTTTGGGAACAAAAGGAGAGGGAGTAAGAGCTACCAGAAAGGCACTGTTTACATTCTTGAGTGAAACTGGGGTAGGAAAAATAATTTAACATTAGGTCAGGAAATAATATAGATTTGTATTTTTGTTTTATTTATTTCATGTTTTTTGTTGATTTATTTTGATTTATTTTGATTAGATCATAGGTTAAAGAGTTGGTATGATATCATACTCATGTACAGTAGGTGGCGGTATGCACCTTTTAAGTTGTTTGCAATCCGCCAAAAACGAAGAGAAGAACAAGAAGAAGCATAAGTTTCACTTTACTGGAAACTAGACAATCGTTCCTGGGAAACAAAACAGAAAGTTACTGCACTAGGAATATAAAAGGAGATGCCTGGAAAAGGTTTGGCATTCGCCAGAGAAATGCAAACCTGACTCAGGACAGATATAGGCTCGACAAAATATTGCATATAGCCTACAGTAGATAAACAATCCGGGGTAAAAGAAGAGGTATCGTTTCTAACATGGTTAATCAACAAAGGTAGGCAAAACTTTCTTTGTCAATTATTGTTTAAATTATCTCTTTAAGACCCCTAAATAGTTTTCATTTTGGGCTTCTCCTGAACTTTGTTCCTAGAGTAAGGACACTTCAAATCAAACTGTGAATCAAATGGTGTTATCAGCACTTTATTTGACAGTTACATTATTTTCACATTTAAAAACCTAATTTTAGAATAACAGTTTAGTAAAGCTGTCTGAAATGCTTAAAAAGACAGCGAAAAGAACACAAAAGAGTTCGCCCTGAGAAATAATGAAAGATTACTCAAATAAACCTTGCAAACTTAGACCGATCATCAAGGAAATACAAATATTAATGACTCTTAATGTTCATAAACTATCGACTTCAGATTATTTATCATCATTAATGAACCAAAAAGAGAATTATATCGTTTCCAAACCGTACTTTGCCGTACAAATCATTGAAAGGTCTGGGCGTTTTTGCTTTACGCTGTGCGCGCTCCCGCGAGGTGCATGCAGGGGCGGACTGGCCATTGGGAATACGGCTCTGGGAATACCGAGAGTTTTCCCGGTGGGCCGGTGTTGTGCCAAATTATGCACCCCCGTCATGAAATGCCCCCCTTGTCACGGGAACGCGCATTTCTAAATGACACGTTTACACCTTAAAACGATGTTTAAAAGGAAAAGTAAACGTTCAGGGTTTTTATTAATGGTAATTTTCAGACTGTGAGTTGTTTAGTGGTAGCTCATATAGTCTTGATTCTTGTGGTTAAACTTTTCGCTCCGTATTTGATGGTAGTGGTGTCGAAATGTATTCGTCACTTTCTTTTCAGTTTTTTTTTAAATCTTTTTTTGTTGTTATTATTGTTACGTCCTGTCTGTATACACATGCTTTAAAATGTATTGTTTAATTTTACATATTTGTCATATAATAATCAAAATATATGTTTACAAATGTTACATAGTCTTTGTCAGCATATTTTTAAGGGGGGCATTTCATGACGGGGGTGCATCATTTGGCACAACACCGGTACCGAAGTGGGCCGGTCGGACAATTCACTAGCACCCCCCCGTTGACAATTGACTAGCGGTACCGAGTTGGGCCGGTCCGCCGGTGTTGAAGGCTTGCCGTAGATTGAAGCCCTGTTCGCGGGGACGCGCAAAGGTGACATCAACACGAACCCCCCCCCCCATATCTTTGTCCAGGATAGTCACAACTTCACCAAAATCATACTGGTGTTTGCTGTTCCCCTCTAGTTTGTGCTCGCAAAAGCATTTTACTCTGGGCCCAGCAGGTACAAAAACTAAAGAGGGGCTTCCATATCCGGCAGCCAGCCACAACACCTTCTCTGCCGGATATGGAAGCCCCTCTTTAGTTTTTTGGTAATGGTGTGTGACTGTCCTGGACAAAGTTGTAGGGGGGGTGCCATATCTGGCAGGAGAAATACCTGCTCTGCTGAACATGTTATGTAGAGAATAGTGCAGATCTTCCCTATTGACACTAGGATTAACCTAGTCTAAAATAAGGAACATTAATAGTGTGATATAGGCACAGATATAAGATCAATAATACACTTTATTTTAGGGCAGCTTTCAAAACATTCAATGTCACTTTCAAATAAAAAAATTAAATATGAGTGGCATTACAATACAAAAATGTGTTCAGTAGGAAACCACAGAGGAAAAGTATTGCTTACTATTCGTGGTTATCAAGTATCAGACACTTAAACAACAGAGAAGGTTTTAAGAAATAGGACTATACTGACAAATGACATCTTATCCTTTCATTGTCTGTTCTGTAGGAAGGAGGAACATAACAGAGTGGGACTACACTTAAAAACTGAAGTTTGTTCCAATACGAAGATTGTGTCCTTAAAACGAGCAACCTCGCAATTGTATGCACATTATTTATTCAGCCATTTGCTGTTTAATCAGATGGGAAATATATCATTCAAAAGAGAGAAAAAAGCTTAGAAAACAAGGCGAAGCTCAATACACGTGATGACGTCACCTTTGCACGTCCCCGCGAACAGAGCTTCAACCTACGGCACAACACCGGTCGAGTTTCCCGGGCTGATTTTTTGTCCCAGTCCGCCCCTGGGTGCATGCATGTCTCGGCGGGCATAACACCTGTTGTCCAGGGCGGCTGACGGCGTGCACGTATGAATGAATATGTTTGATAATATATTTACATTTTATATGAATGATATATATGTTGTTCCTTTAATTTAAAATTATCATTTAGGTTGCATACTAAGAGGCAATGGTGCTAATTCAAACGTGTGGTTTTAAAGGTGGGGTAGGTAAGTTTGAGAAACCGGCTCGAGATACACTTTTTGTTATATTCCATGGAATGCTCTTAACATCCCGATAGCAATGAATATCTTAAGTGCTTTGACAAAAAATCCATAAAATAATGTCATCTGTGGAAGCCGTAATACTGTAAAAAGCACGACCAATCATTTTAGCTGGCCTGGCTAAAATAACTGGATGGCCTACCTGCCTGTCAGCCTTCCATCTGTGCACAAACTTATCTCGTGCCCTCATTGGTCATGTGCGCGTTTGTGTGTGTTGGAGGAGGGGCTCTGTAAGGAAGTAGCAGATTTCTCGAGCTGGTTTCTCCAAAATTACCTACCCCACCTTTAACTTACTAGTAAATATATCTTCGCTAATATTTAACATAAGGTTTATCATTCTTTCTGCCTTCACATGATACAGGGATTCATGAAGTGAAGGTGTGGGTAGCAGATACTGTAAGAATCACCCACAATGAGTCATAGAACTATGCAAACTGGTTTACTGACTTTCCTATTGTGTTGATTCTGGCTGGAGATTGTTAAGTGACAGTGGTTGCATAACATTCTCAATCAGCAAAACCTGTGCACATGCACAAATGCACGAGTCAGGTGGCACAGGTACTTAAACCAATAGCACTACACCGCTGCATGGAACGAATTGTTGTGGGCTGGGCTGGGTCAGAGTCCAGCCCGTTCCTAACTCATCACGTTTAATCTTTCCTTCATGGCTCATATAGTCTGCTGATTGTTTTTTTTCTCTGTGAGTTTTGTGTTACATAGTTTTTGGAGTAGATGGTGTTACACTGTTACAGGATTCTTTTCAATGTTTTCAGTGAGAAGCTGTTTGAATAATCTGGAGAGTGTGGGATGGCTGAGAGTGTATCTGCAATGGATAGCTCTGATGAGGAGGTAAACAATTAAATAACTAAAACATTACAGTACAAATAAATGTTGTCATATACACTATTGTGAATAAGGTATGATTAATGAACTCATTACTATTTCAATTAAAACATATTTTTCTTATTACCAAGGCATATGATGATGTATCAAATCCCTTCCCTGACCCGTGCTGTGAGGAAGGAAAGAACACTCTAGCAGCACCAGAGTCCGAACGTAAGTGTGACTGTCAATAACTGATCTAATGTAACCAGTGGCGTTTTTATATGTACAAAAGTGGTGGGGCACGAACAACTTACTGTAGCTGTGTATATATAATCTTCTGGTGCTTTTTTAAACACGTTAACAAATAGCTGTAGGCTATCCATGGTTCCGATAGAGAGAGTGGGGGGAGAGGCGGTCCGGGTATAAGGACAACACAGACACTCATCACGAGGTCACAATATCAATCGATCCAACAGAGCAATAGCCTATAGGCAAAACAAAGAAGATCAACAAGAGATATGACATAAAATGAACTTACCAAAGCTGAAGTAACTGGTCAACTTCATTAATTTTCTTTCCGTTTTACTGATTTTAATCGCTATACACTGCTCTCTCTCGTCTCCTCTTCACTACAGGGTGAAAAATACACTTATCGCGGCACATGTACTTACAGCCAATCAGCTCTCTGAATTATGAGATGACGTTTGGTAGGTATGTCAGCACAGTACCCCTATGGTGATTATTTTTTTGCCGCACACATTGAATAGAAAAATACTCTGAGCATGCGCAGTGTGGTTTTTACAGCAACCATTCACTTAGACAGTGAGAGAGAGGGGCTAGATTGTGGCTTGACCCACGTCACTCAAAACGTCTCAATAGGCACACTGTAGACACTAATTAGAAGAACACAGACTAAAACAGCAATGTACAGACGAATCAGATGATTAAACATGATCTTAAAATATATTTTAAGATGTCTTTATTTTGCATTTTTAAATTCTTATTTGAATTACTTTCTGCTGACCAGTGGCGAGCCGTGAGCTTTATACCTAGGCCCTCTGACATGTCTTAAGTGTAATTTGGCATGCTTTTATTTTGAAGGCGAGTTCACGCTGTTGACAGGAAGTTGTTGTTGCTATGGAAACAAGAAAAGTTTCACAGCGGGCGGAACTCGTCATAAAGTCCGCGATAATAAAACCCACCCATTTAGAGGGAAGATATGATTGGTCAATGTACTGTCATTTGACATTACTCTCTCGTTCAGTTACTATAGCGGGCCCTCTGTGAATCGCAGAGAGGCCCGCTATAGTAACTGACATTCAAACAGAGACTGAACAGGCAGATTCGAAGGATTTATTTCTTTGGAAATGTTATTTTATTAAATCAAGTTTTTTTTCGATAAAACTAATGAAAAATATAACAAAAATAATATTAAAAAAATATATATTTAAATTTTTTTTTTTTTTTTTTTAATGTTTTTAAATATTATTTTTTGGAATATCTTAGGCCCTCACAGAGGGCCTAGAGGGCCCTGACGGCTCGCCACTGCTGCTGACACTAGGTGTAACGCAGCGTTATGAGAAGGTACTGAGATGTACTTTTCTTCTCTTATGACAGATGTTCCTCCACCAGGGGAAGTAACAGTTCTTAATTCTGACCAGGAGACAGTTTCTCTTGGCTTTCCACCCACTGAAAACTCTGCTGGGTTTAGACTACAGTTAGATTACTTCTGTGAAACACACAGCAGCTGTTTGACTGTTGATGACTCCAGCCCTGTGAAGGTTGATGGACTGATACCTGGCACTGAGTATACCTTCAGCATCACAAGGATTGCAGACAATGGAAATCAAAGCAAAGCAACCTCGCTATCTGTCTTCACAGGTACATCTGAAAAACAAGTGTTTTCTGAATCTTTTGGATCACTTCCTGAACAAATCTACGAAATGTCTGTTAAAAGTTACTTTCAGACAAATAAGGGTCTCTACACCTATTTTACTTGCACTTTAGAATGCAGACAAACATTGACAGAATATGAATTTTCAGTTTCAGTGAAACCTTTATATGTTCCCATAGAGCCCAGCCCTCCTGTGCAGATTACAGTCGACCAGGTCAGCAGCGAGTCACTGTCTCTGCATTGGGACCCCCCTGCTGGTGAAGTGGAGAGTTACATTGTGACTTGTTGCAGTGAGGGAGACATTATGAAAGAGACAACTGACACAAACAAGATGACATTCAACAACCTGAAGCCAGGGAAGTGTTACTCTCTACAGGTTTCTACAAAACTTCGGAATGGAAGAATAAGCAGGCCAACTGTAACATCTGCCAACACAAGTAAGTCAAATAAAATCATTATTGCATGGTTGATAAAGACAATGTCAAAGATGTTGACCCAAAGATGAAGATTGGAATTGAGCAGATGGCTTTAAGTGAACATGCTTCTGGGTTAATAAAGACTTTTCAGAGTCTGGAGACTGCCGTGAAAAATGCAGATTACATTGTGGTGGGCATTTCAATTCCCTTAAGAGAAACTGATAAATGATTAATAAACAAGCTTGTCTATTTTTATATTTAATAAAGTAATAAAGAAAGTCAGATACAATTGAAATCGATTTAAAATGCTGGAACAGAGCAACTCCAGCAGCACCAGAGTCCGAACGTAAGTGTGACTGTCAATAACTGATCTAATGTAACGAATACGCAGCGTTATGAGAAGGTACTGAGATGTACTTTTCTTCTCTTATGACAGATGTTCCTCCACCAGGGGAAGTAATAGTTCTTGATTCTGACCAGGAGACAGTTTCTCTTGGTTTTCCACCCACTGAAAACTCTGCTGGGTTTAGACTACAGTTAGATTACTCCTGTGAAACACACAGAGGCAGTTTGACTGTTGATGACTCCAGCCCTGTGAAGGTTGATGGACTGATACCTGGCACTGAGTATACCTTCAGCATCACAAGGATTGCAGACAATGGAAATCAAAGCAAAGCAACCTCACTATCTGTCTTCACAGGTAAATCAGAAAAACAAGTGTTTTCTGAATCTTTTGGATCACTTCCTGAACAAATCTACGAAATGTCTGTTAAAAGTTACTTTCAGACAAATAAGGGTCACTACACCTATTTTACTTGCACTTTAGAATGCTGACAAACATTGACAGAATATGAATGTTCAGTTTCAGTGAAACCTTTATATGTTCCCATAGAGCCCAGCCCTCCTGTGCAGATTACTGTCGACCAGGTCAGCAGCGAGTCACTGTCTCTGCATTGGGACCCCCCTGCTGGTGAAGTGGAGAGTTACATTGTGACTTGTTGCAGTGAGGGAGACATTATGAAAGAGACAACTGACACAAACAAGATGACATTCAACAACCTGAAGCCAGGGGAGTCTTACTCTCTAGAGGTTTCTACAAAACTTCGGAATGGAAGAATAAGCAAACCAACTGTAACATCTGCCAACACAAGTAAGTCAAATAAAATCATTATTGCATGGTTGATAAATACAATGTCAAAGATGTTGACCCAAAGATGAAGATTGGAATTGAGCAGATGGCTTTGAGTGAACATGCTTCTGGGTTAATAAAGACTTTTCAGAGTTTGGAGACTGCCGAGAAAAATGCAGATTACATTGTGGTGGGCATTTCAATTCCGTTAAGAGAAACTGATAAATGATTAATACACAAGTTTGTCTATTTTTATATTTAATAAAGTAATAAAGAAAGTCAGATACAATTGAAATCGATTTAAAATGCTGGAACAGAGCAACTTCAGCAGCACCAGAGTCCGAACGTAAGTGTGACTGTCAATAACTGATCTAATGTAACGAATACGCAGCGTTATGAGAAGATACTGAGATGTACTTTTCTTCTCTTATGACAGATGTTCCTCCACCAGGGGAAGTAACAGTTCTTAATTCTGACCAGGAGACGGTTTCTCTTGGCTTTCCACCCACTGAAAACTCTGCTGGGTTTAGACTACAGTTAGATTACTTCTGTGAAACACACAGCAGCTGTTTGACTGTTGATGACTCCAGCCCTGTGAAGGTTGATGGACTGATACCTGGCACTGAGTATACCTTCAGCATCACAAGGATTGCAGACAATGGAAATCAAAGCAAAGCAACCTCGCTATCTGTCTTCACAGGTAAATCTGAAAAACAAGTGTTTTCTGAATCTTTTGGATCACTTCCTGAACAAATCTACGAAATGTCTGTTAAAAGTTACTTTCAGACAAATAAGGGTCTCTACACCTATTTTACTTGCACTTTAGAATGCAGACAAACATTGACAGAATATGAATTTTCAGTTTCAGTGAAGCCTTTATATGTTCCCATAGAGCCCAGCCCTCCTGTGCAGATTACAGTCGACCAGGTCAGCAGCGAGTCACTGTCTCTGCATTGGGACCCCCCTGCTGGTGAAGTGGAGAGTTACATTGTGACTTGTTGCAGTGAGGGAGACATTATGAAAGAGACAACTGACACAAACAAGATGACATTCAACAACCTGAAGCCAGGGAAGTGTTACTCTCTACAGGTTTCTACAAAACTTCGGAATGGAAGAATAAGCAGGCCAACTGTAACATCTGCCAACACAAGTAAGTCAAATAAAATCATTATTGCATGGTTGATAAAGACAATGTCAAAGATGTTGACCCAAAGATGAAGATTGGAATTGAGCAGATGGCTTTGAGTGAACATGCTTCTGGGTTAATAAAGACTTTTCAGAGTTTCGAGACTGCCGAGAAAAATGCAGATTACATTGTGGTGGGCATTTCAATTCCGTTAAGAGAAACTGATAAATGATTAATACACAAGTTTGTCTATTTTTATATTTAATAAAGTAATAAAGAAAGTCAGATACAATTGAAATCGATCTAAAATGCTGGAACAGAGCAACTTCATCCTCAGAGGATAAAGAAGTTCTGCAAAAGTTGAATAGCAGATAAAAAAAGAGACATGAAATAATAAAAAACTAAAGCATACATTAGTAATCAAATAAAAATAAAGACAAATAGGTACACAACCATAGCTAAAAAATGAGTAGCAGCAATTTGAGTAAACTAATTGACATAGATACAAATTGGAGATAGTGTTTATATTGCACATTGCAAGTTTATTGCACAGGATTGCAAGAGTCTCTATTTTTTGGGGGTTTACCAGGGGCCGTGGTGGTTATACAGTCATTCAACATAAAATCATTCTGAATAGTGTCTTTGTTTATTAGTTGGTGAAAGCTAGAGTTCATACTGACCATTGGATACTGGCCCTCAAGATGGCACAATGTATCCAGCATTAATTATTGGCCAGTTTCCAGACCCTGAGGTCAGAGTTCTGAGCATTTCATTAATCTGCTGTATTCTGATGCTCACAAATATCTCTATCCACCTCTTTCAAGTCATTTTAAAATTCCATCAATTTCATTGCATGCTGCACATTACATTATTATGTATTTTCTCTTCACAAAAATCGACATTTGGCACCAACTTCAAAACTAATGGAAACAGAAGATTTAATTATACTATTGTCAAATATTCCACTATATACCTGTTGTTATGTGGAGATACTGCGAGGTACTTTTCTATGAAGTGAAGAGTTACAGTAGGTTGATCTCTATGTCCCTCCTCGACTCCTCTCTCCCCCTCCTCCGGGACTTGACCCGGAAATCGATCAAGACACGCCATGTTGAAGGACGTCCCAATTGCTGAAATGCACACGGAGGAGTCGAGGAGGGGTGAGGGAGGAGGCTTCCAGAGGAGACGAAAGGGAGGATACACGAGAGCAGACTGCGCGGAAGTGTTTTCACTTCTCGCGTATAAAAGCCCTGCCCCCACCTTCACAGCCTCTGCTCACTGCAGCTGATCTTACCGTTAAAGGAGGATCAGAGTCATTAAAGTGCTTCATTAAGAGTAAAATATATTAAATCTCTTAAACGAATGAGGAGATCATACTCTATACAAACATTAAAGTGTGTGAAATATACTTACAAATTCAATAATAATGTTTTGATTATAAAATAATAACTTACAGTTCTTACTTGTGGTTTTTGATGCATGTGTGGTAAACCCACAGAACGTCAAACATTTAGGATATATACAAATACGGGTAGCATATCTAATACATATTTGAGTGATTTGTGTCTCTCTTCTGTCGGACAAATTAAATAACAACATCCAATACAAAAGTTGATCTGAAACAAGCTCAAATACCATAAGGAAATGAATCCATCAATTATTATTATTGTTATGATTATAACTTAAATGAAATGTTATACCTGGAAAAACAAATACAGGACCGAAAATAATACATAGAAAACTATAATAAAAGAGATGAATGGAAGAGATGGACGAAATCATTTCAATGAGAAACTAAATCCCAGGTTTGAAGGGATTTATGTGGAGGGAAGTCCAGTGACAGGTGGTGAAACTGCACGCACCAGAAGTAAAGGGCGTTGTTTTTGGTGACGCTGGAGTAAACGAGGACATCCCAATTAATACCTGAGGACTCCTCTGTCCTCGCGTCTCTCGCTTGCGTCTTACGGAGGCTTAGCTAAGATGCAAGGAAGGGACGCGAGTGAGGGAAAGGAGGAGGTGAAATATTCAATAGAGATGAGCCTAGTGTGACCTTTAGTTCTGGTACACACTTTTGTACTTTTACTTCCTGGTAATTTCTACACTTTGGTATCAATATTTACCGAGTACTTCTTTCAGTACTGGTAAAAAGTATATTGAAATGCGTAATAGTTAAATTAAGATTAGAATAGTTGACCTGTCATGGGTCTGCAGCATATTTATACAGTTCTATTTCATCCTTACTGACCGCCAGAGGCAGTGCTTGGCACTGAATATCTTCATGTCGAGTATTTATGTCAACAAAGTCATGTGTGACCTCACATGACCCCGGAAAGCATAAGTTCCGGTGTATTATTCAAAAGCTCATCGGTATCTGTAGCGTTGTGATCTCGTCGGTCAGAGCTGCGGATTAAACGCGACTCGCCCTCCAAAGGCTGCGACGAGCTGTTCCTCCCAAGGGAGGGAACCACGGTGTTCGCCGTTCAGACCCTCAGGAGCCCCGGACCAGCGGACCTCAGTCAGTGAGATCACTACCATTTCATTCTGATGTGCTCACAGGGTTTCCTGCAAACCACTATTAATTCACGGTTAGCAGAGGGCTATTGCCCGAGCTAATTTGTGCTATGCTAACAAGAGCGTGTGCGCCCGGTGTTTGCTGATATCGGCAACGTTCTCTGCCAGTGAGGACAGTGTCCCGCTCCTCCTCACTGTAGCTTTGTGAACTCTACTGCGCGGTCGGACGGAGTTCTGCCGATAATTAAGACTGTGTATATATTGTTTCCCTATACAGTGACTGTTTAATAGTTAGCAGAGTGCTCGCACTCAGGCTAACTTGGCTGGAGAGTAGCAGTAATTGGCTGATGCTGCATACATTCATTTTTTTCAGATCGCTGAGAAAAAAAAATATATATACAAAAAAATAAACGTTAGTAGGTTGCTCTCGACCAGACTAACTTGTTCGGCCGCTAGCACTGCTGATCTATACCTCAGGCTTATACATAACTCAAGCTTATAGAGAGGCGAAGTCCCTCCCCTTCCGGTTGAGCTCCATGGGACCTTATTTCGGAAAAGTTATGCATTGAAGTCAATGGAGAGAGAAAGATTATCTTTCGATCCCGTTTGAATTGTGCCACGAATTACACATATGATGTTTGTCAATTTAAAAGATAATTTTATAAGTAAAAAAAATAAAAATGTGTCTTAACACTTTTTTTGTGTGAAACCGCTCAATGAACTACATCTCCCATCTCGCACCACACACCAAGACGGCCGTCACGTTGGCACATTTCACCTCTTTCTTTCAGAATGAGGCGAAAAGTATTAAAAGAGGTGAAAATCACTACAAGTCTGGGCATGTTGAGAGCTGTACATACACACAAGGGGAGTTAGTCGGTTCCGTAAGAGCCAGCATGCGGGACCGGGATTCTGGGATTTGTAGTCTTTCTTGTTGCGTATTTTTCATAGTCTTATATTTCAACAGTTTTACGACAAACTGTGACTTTTTTTGACATGGAAATTATTATTTAAGATTGACAAACATCATGTGTGTAATTCGTGGCACAATTCAAACGGGATCGAAAGATAATCTTTCTCTCTCCATTGACTTCAATACAATCTTTTTCCGAAATAAGGTCCCATGAGTCCCACCGGAAGGGGAGGGACTTCGCCTCTCTATAGGTAATTGTTCCATCCCCCAGTTAGCAGAGTGTTCACGCTCACGCTAACTACTATTGTGCTAGTGAAGAGAGTGCCCTCACTCCCCTCTCACTGCATATATTGTTTCCTGGCCCGGTTCTTTACAGTCAGCGGAGTGCTCTTGCTCAGACTGACTTAAGCTGCCCGCAGCAACTAGTGTGGAGTTTTCATTGGTGCTGTCACTATGTTTAACTCTCCGGGCTGTAACACCTGTATGGCTCCTCTTCAACCAGAGCATGGCCATGACCTTTGCCCCTCTTGTCTTGGCCTCGAGCATCTGAGGGAGGGCCTTTTGGAGGACCCATGCATGAATTGCACCATCATGCCTCGTGCGGTGAAAGCTGCCAGACTGGCTGAGGTGGAGCTACTGGCTGAGTTTGGCCTTCCCTCTGGACAGTCGACTCCAGCCCAACCTACCCATCCTAGGCGTCGAGCCGCAGAGGCTGCGGGTGTTCCGCCCAAGAAGAGGACTAAGTCTGATAAGCTGTCCTCTAGGGTGGACCTGCTAACTACTGAGCTAGCCCAGATGAAGTCAATCATCCTTGCTCTCCATTCTGGTGCCCGTACAGAGAACGCCGCTGCACCCAATCCACCCATGGCTGAGCTGGTTCCAGAGGAAGACATTGTCTCGATGGCAGCTTCAACCACTCATTTGAATGAGTACGACGAGGAGGGCCCATCCCATGCTTCTGGGCCAGGCTCCTGTTCCTCAGCTCATGGATCCTCGGAAGGGGCAGATGACGGCTCCATGGGTACCGTCTTTCCCATGGCACTGGCTCGCCTGCAGCTGGATGTACGGCAGCCAGAAACAGCGCCTGCCAGTGCTTTCTTCAGGCGCACTCTGGCACCCGCCACCTTTACCGTTCCTCCCTCTGGTGAATATCTGAGGGAGTTACATGCATGCTGGAGGGAAACTAAGGCTCTTTCCCGTCTTACGTCCGATGGCCGAGCCCTGGCAGCCATGCAGGATGCGGCAACATTTGGTCTTGACCACATGCCGGCTGTTGAGCCTACCTTGCTTCCCTCATAGTATCCCCTGACGAAGCTCTGAGGTCAGATGCAAGGTGCCCTCGACCCCAATGTCGGGTCACTGATGACCTGCTCACTAAGGCTTATGATACAGCGGTGCGCATGGGCCATATAGGCAATTCCCTCTCTCACCTCATGCTCGCCCTCTCAGCTTCCCTACAGCAGGATGCTCTCAGCGCTTCCTCTACCAGCCTCAGTGACGCCTCATTACAAGCGTTCGCTCTGATGTCGTTCTCCAGAGGCTGGGGGGCAAGGTACTGAGGCTCTGGGGCCGGCTGCCGGCTATTTTTCCCAGCAGCAGCTCGACTACTGGGTAGCTCAAGCTTCAGACCTATGGGTGGTTTCCACCTTAACCCAGGGGTACAAGCTTTAGTTCTGACGCCGGCCCCCAGCCTTCAGCCGGGTCAAAATGACCAGCGTAAGCGACCCGGCAAAAAGATTAGCCCTGAACCAGGAGCTGTCAGTCCTCCTTGCCAAGGGTGCAATCGAACCTGTGGACCCCATCTCACAGTGTTCACCAGGTGTGTCGCGGCATATCTCTTGCCCCTGCAGTCTCAGGGCATGAGGATTCTACCATACTTAGAAGACTGATTGATTTGTGCACCATCCCGGTTGCAGTCAACCCAGGACACGGCTCTCATTCTCTCTCATGTCGCCCAGCTATGCCTCAGGGTGAACTTGTAGAAGAGCTTTCTGAACCCCTCTCAGAGCCTCTCATTGGTGTGGCTCTGGACACAGTCACTATGCGGGCATGTCCATCTGCTCAGCGCCTGGACGACATCCTCCAGCTTCTCAAAGCAGCGCCTGTCCCACTGGATCGTAGACTTCAATGCCCAGGCATACAGGGTGAATGACCGTCCCTTAACACCCAGAGTAAAGTGCCACTCACTAAGTCATCCAGAGCCAAGCACTGCCTCTGGCGGTCAGTAAGGATGAAATAGAACTAAAGTTACGTATGTAACTACGGTTCTATGAATCCTGGATGACAGCCAGAGTTCTTAGCCACTCGGAATCTCGTGTTCCCGCGAGAAGATTCCATAGGATTGAACTCGTTGACAACACCGGAACTTATGCTTTCTGGGATCATGCGAGGTCACACGTGACTTTGTTGACATAAATACTCGACCTGCGCATGCGCGAGACAGAAGATATCCAGTGCTAAGCACTGCCTCTGGCGGTCATCCAGGATTCATAGAACCGTAGTTACATACGTAACTTTTGTTTTCTGCCCTCCCCTGTGTGCGTCACAGGATATGCAATTCTGCTGTTAATTAATATGATTGATCATGACAACACCCTTTCTGAGTTTCATTCAATTATCACCTATGAATAATGCCAATGTCCAACTTCAGTACAAAGAACATTTTCATCAACCTGCTGTAGTCTGATACAAATAAATGTCTCTTTAAGGTCCTTTAACCAACAATTATTTAGCAGGCTGCGATTAGACAAGCAGTTTACTGACTGACTGACCAACGTAGTCATAGTTTTTGGCCAAATGTAAAATGTAATAAAAAAAATAACCAATAATGTTTTTATATGATTCCTTATCTTTTCTACAGAGACACACCTAGAGAGCTTTTTGGAAGAACTGGGGTTGGATCACCACTACAAAGAGAAGCTATCCCTAATCACACTTCTTAGGATTGACAAGAAGACCATTACTGATGAACGGGCCAAGTGTAATTCAGATCTTCCATGGTATTTTCTGAAGAAACTAATGATGGTTAACGTGACAGCTAGGAATGTGAAATGTCCAATTTCACATGAATCAGACTGTGATGATCACACATATTATCTTGATGATTTAGACGAAAGTTCAATTTCAGGTGACATACTGAATCCCCTTGACTTAAGCACTGCTCGTCTGCCTGTGCTCTGATCGGGTTTTGTACAGCAGAAATG
>NW_022987683.1:307504-392024 GCF_902827165.1 Trematomus bernacchii
TACCATTCATTCTTTATACTGTTCATTTCTTTATAATGTTAACTGTATACTTACTACTGTTTACTATTTCAATAAAGAGACGACATCTGCAGACTGGCTATGGATGTCTTTAATGTTTCCCAGATCAGAATCACAGCATACTTTTTTTGTAATAATCATCTTTATTTTCCATTCCATTATTTAACATTTTTCTTCATTTCAAGTCTTGGGTTTCTGAATTCAACAAAGAATGTAAAAACAAGACAACAGGAGCAACTCCGCAATGAATCGTGTGCGTGTGTGTGCGTGTGTGGTGTGGTGTGTGGGTGGGTGTGTGTGTGTGTGTGTGTTGTGTGTGTGTGTGCGTGTGTGTGCGTGTGTGTTGTGTGTGTGTGTGTGTGTGTGTGTGTGTGTGTGTGTGTGTGTGCAGAGAGTCTGTGGTGGTGCCGCCAAACGACCCGACCCGTCTTGTAACACGGAGCCCGTTTCCTAAACCATGTTAAATGTATGTGTGCATAAAGCTGAGTTATGATCGGTCATAATTAAATAGTTTACAGTGAGATTTACTCACATACTTTTGGCCATACTCGCGCAGCCCTACAAATGAACAGAGATTTCCAGACAAATATTCTTTAAAAAAATTGTGTGTACCTTAATAATTTAAGATGTAAATTAATGCCAGTTTATTTGTTGTACTTTCTATTTGTGTAATTTGGTGACACCAATGTGTGCATTTGATACAGATAATGATAGGGGCCTCTCATATACAGTATAGCCCTTAAGGTCAAATAATGAGATCCTCGACCCCCGCCACATATCAAATCCCAATTTAACCCCTGTGTGTGTGTGTGTGTGTGTGCGTGTGTGTGTGTGCGTGTGTGTGTGTGTGTGTGTGTGTCACTAGAGGCTTCTCAATTCTTACATTTCCCCTCCTCGACTCCTATCCTCAAGACTTAGTCCCGCCCACAGGAGAAGCGAGCGGAGGAGTCGAGGAGGGGAACCGAGGAGAGAGGAGGGGAAGCAGCAGGCGGTTAGAGAAATGAGAACTCCTCTCCTCTGAGCGGTCATTTTAAAGAGACGTCCATTAATGATGACAGGAGGCACAGCAGCACTCTGTCTGATGGACAGATGTGTTCATGACCACTTATATATTTACTTTTAATTCATTGACAGTGCGGTATAATGAGACAATAACAGGCTACAGATGCGGACATATACACACATATATATTTATATAAATATATACAATTTAAAGTATGAGAGCACTCTCATAATAACGTAACACAATCAGAGACTGGATATATCCCCCCCCTTCTCTCTGGTCGCTGAAATGGGGAATTGAAATTACGGGCCAAAAGTTGTATTTACAAGTATTAAAAGTAAGCATAGCAAACCAACTGAGACCCGTCTGTCCGCCGCACCTACGCACTGTACAACACGCACCTACACACTGTATCATATATCATTGTTCATCACTTTTTACTACATATATGTAGTAAACAAAAAAGTGATGAACAATCCAGAATATGATTTATATTTTAGATTCTTCAGAATAGCCCCCTTTTGCCTTGATGACAGCTTTGCACACTCTTGGCTTCTCTCCGTCAGCTTCATGAGGTCGTCACCTGGAATGGTTTTCCAACCGTCTTGAAGGACTTCCAGAGGTGCTGAGCACTTGTTGGCTGCTTTTCCTCACTCTGCGGCCCAACTGATCCCAGACCATCTCAATTGGGTTGAGGTTGGGTGATTGTGGAGGCCAGGTCATCTGACGCAGCACTCCATCACTTTCATTCTTAGTCAAATAGCCCTCACATAGCCTGGAGGTGTGTTTGGGGTCATTGTGTGTTGAAAAACAAATGATGGTCCCAGTAATCCCAAACCAGATGGGATGGCATGGCGCTGCAGAATGCTGTGGTATCCATGCTGGTTAAGTGTGCCTTGAATTCTGAATAAATCACCAACAGTGGACACCAGCAAAAGCCCCCCCCCCCCACCATCACACTTCCTCCTCCATGCTTCACGGTGGGAACCACACATGCAGAAACCATCCGCTCACCTTCTCTGCGTCTCACAAAGACACCGCGGTTGGAACCAAAAATCTCAAATTTGGACTCATCAGACCAAAGTACAGATTTCCACTGTCTAATGTCCAATCTTTGTGTTTCTTGGCCCAAATAATTCTCTTCTTCTTGTTGTTCATCCTCAGTAGGTGGATCTTTGCAGCAGTTGGACCATGAAGGCCAGATTCACGCAGTCTCCTCTGAACAGTGGATGTTGAGATTTGTCTGCTCCTTGAGCTCTGTGATCATTTATGTGGGCTCTAATCTGAGGTGCTTTTAATTTGTGGTTTCTGAGGCTGGTAACTCTGATGTGTTTATCCTCTGCAGCAGAGGTAACCCTAACTCTAGGGGGTCCTCATGAGAGCCACTTTCATCTTAGCGTTCAATGGTTTTTGTGACTGCACTTGAGGATACATTCAAAGTTCTTGACATTTTCCGGATCGACTGGCCTTCATTTATTAAAGTAATGATGGACGGTCGTTTCTCTTCACTGAGTTGAGTGGTTCTTGCCATAATATGGATTACAACAGTAGTCAAATAGGGCTTTCCACTGAGCACTAACCCTACCTCTGCACAACACAACTGATGGTCTCAAACACATTAAGAAGGCAAGTGTTTCCAAAAAGGCACACGTGTTCATTGAAAACCATTCCAGGTGACGACCTCATGAAGCTGACTGAGAGAAGCCAAGAGTGTGCAAAGCTGTCATCAAGGCAAAAGGGGGCTACTTTGAAGAATCTAAAATATATAGGTCACCCATGTAATGAGCCCACTTACCTTCAGAAGATTCTTTCAAGTGTACCCAGGAAGGAGAAGCCTTATGTCGTCACACTTTGTCGGTAATTGAACTGACACAGCTGTCCCACTGCAGAAAATTAGAGAGTAACATTTGTTTGCGTTTTCATCTTTAAAATATAATTCAAGAGAAGGATGTATCTGTTTATATCTGCCAAATATCAAAAGTGACTAGTACTTTTAACATCATTTCCAACTTTCCTTTTTTAATGGTTGGTGAAATGCAGTTTTCTATCTTCATTCAAATGTGCTTAAAAACAAACAAATACTGAGGTTGAACATGCAGTCAAGATAAAGTAGAAGCTCTTGGAGGAATGACTAAATAGGATGCACAGCGTTTCAAACTAAATAAAATCATTCCAAAAGCCAAGTTACACAACAGGTATCTGCCATTGTGGGCGTGCCAGTAGGCAATGGTTCATGACGAGCCACTGATATCGATTACTGGACAATATGTTATTCTGAGGCAACACAAAATAATGAGGTACCATTCCCATGTAATAAGAAGAAAGCTAAACATGAATCTGGTTGGAGAAAAACAAAGAAAGAAAGACATTTGTTCTCTGACTCTTAATTACTAATTATTTGTTGTTTTACTAAGATTTAAAAGCCATGCACATTTTTTTAAACGGCCGATCACACAATTTTCTCTTTTAAAAGTTAATACAGATGGCATTGTCTTGTCAAATTGTAGACTTGACCAAATAAGCTTCTAAAAATATAGCTGTCGACCAAAGCACACTTTTCTATTAGCAATATGTTGCTTACTTAGATCCCATTGTGATAGAAAGAGCAAATGGTTCCCTTTTAAATTGAATAAATGTGAAAATGTAACCTTGAATGTATTCTTAGTTTTACTTTGGTATGCTATTAATTGTACCTGGGAATGTGTAACCATCATTGTCTGATTGAAGGAAACGATGTGTCCTAATTCTATAAAAAGGAAAGAACACACCTTTGCTCATGAAGCCATCTGAGGTGGGTTTCATGAAGTTTTTGATATCATTTATTGTAAACTGAATCCTCATTTCCAAGAAACCACATGATGAATGAACTGTCTAAAGCTCAAGGCTCAGGGTCTATTGAAGGAGAAAACACTGAGGCTGGAAAACATTATTACTCTTCAGTGTACCTTCATCAGCATTCTTTAACGGGTACTGTAATGATTTATCAGACTAGAAGCCTGATAACAGTATTATAAAAAACAGAGTGGTGAAACCCTGATAAACCATCTTTTCTATGCAACGATCTGTCTGCTCTATCAGTGCTGGTTTCCAAGTACGGGGTCAAAAATGATTTGCAATACAACATTCAGAAGAGTCTTGTCATGATATGCAGAGGCAAAGGGGATAAGGACCTCAACTTTCCAGATCTTTATCCATCATGGTAAGAGCTATTTGTTTGTAATAAAACAATAATCTGGTAATCTTAATTATGTGTGATGACGGATCAAATACAGTAACTGCTGTATATTATATGCTCCTACTAACATAATGGCAACTTACTTATTTTATTAATTAACTATTAATTTGTCAAAACAAGCTTATGCAAATATATATTTGTGCTATAGCACAGATTTTTGGAACTGTAGACAGAATCTTCATTTCCAAGAAACCACATGATCAATATGCTGTCTAAAGCTCTATTGAAGAGAAAAACATCAGCAATCAATATCATCAATATCAGCACTGAGTGTACTTTCATTAGCCCTCTTCAACGTGTACACACATGATTCATCTAACCAACTATGAGGCTGATAAACATTAAAATGATAGAAAGCAGAGTTATCATAAACCGTGTTTTGTATGCAGACGATCTGGATACTCATTCAGTGCTGGTTTCCAAGTATAGGGTCGAATATGATTTGCAAAATTATGTTTAAAAGAGTTTCATCATGATATGTAACCAAGACGATAAGGACCTTAACTTTCCAGATTTGCATTTATCAGTCAGAATTGCTGGAACGGAATGTCAAATTGAAATTGTAACCTTGAATTGGTATTTAATTTGATCTAAAAAAAGTGTAATAAACATTGTGTGATTGTTCTAATTCTGAAAAAAAAGAATGAAGCCATCTAAAGGGTTTTAAACTAAATGTAATGTAATTGACTGTAATCTTTGTTTTCAAAAACCACGTGATCCATCAACTGTCCAAAACATATTTGAAAGTAGCTTTACCTAGCAGCATAAAAGGATCAGTCTGCAGCATTGCAGGATAAACCATTAAAGCTGTAAAACATTATCACTTTTGATTATAGTGTGAACTAGATAATCCTTTACGGGGAAATAAAAGAGAAAGAGTCACTACGCACTTGAGTTGCCAGAGAAGTGCAGAGCTTTCTTCTCAGGACTTAAACTTAACCTATACAAAACTATTGCATATACAATAGGTAAAAACTCCAGGATAAAAGAAGAGATACCATGGTTGATCTGAAAAGGTACGTGACACATTCTTTTGTCAGTGATTGTATTTTGATGCAACATACAGTAAGTGTTGGAATGGATGGTGTTACTGAGTTTAATTTGATAACTTTCAGTGAGAAGCTGTATGAATAATGTGGAGGGAGAGCCATGGCTGAAAGAGTATCTACAATGGAGAGCCCTGATGAAGAGGTAAACGGTTAGATATCAGCTACTGTGAATATGGTATCAGTAGATACATTTCAAATCTAAACATATTTCTCTCATATTATGGATCAGTTTCCTTTGTTCAAGAAAAGAGAAACTTTGTTAATCCCCACAGGGAAATCCAGGTGTCCTAGCACAGTGCTGTTCTGTGCTGTGCGGTTGTTGCCTGAGCAATAGGAAATTAGAGAACACTCCAGCAGCACCACAGTCCAACTGTAAGTATGACTGTCAATGTCTGATCCAATGTAATGACTTCATATTTGCTGTAATGTAAAGATACTGAGATGTACTTTTCTAATCTTATGACAGATCCTCCACCTCCACCAATACCAATTGTAAATACTAACCAGCAGTCTTTCATTTCACCACCTGATATCCCTCCTGCTGCGCCCAGCACTGTGAATGGTCCCACAGGTACATCTAAAACAAATCCATAAAAAGCAAACGTGGATAATTCCCTCAAAATGTATACTCCTTACACTGAGGGACACTGTTGATGTATGTAATGAATATTAGTTTTAGACTAATTAAGTCCATGTTGTTATTTTATGTAGCTTTCTCTGTTACCACACTATTTTACTGCAGTTAAGCAGCACTTTAAAATGCTGACAAACTTTAACAGAATATGAATGTTCAGTTTCAGTGAAACCTTTATATGTTCCCATAGAGCCCAGCCCTCCTGTGCAGATTACAGTCGACCAGGTCAGCAGCGAGTCACTGTCTCTGCATTGGGACCCCCCTGCTGGTGAAGTGGAGAGTTACATTGTGACTTGTTGCAGTGAGGGAGACATTATGAAAGAGACAACTGACACAAACAAGATGACATTCAACAACCTGAAGCCAGGGGAGTCTTACTCTCTACAGGTTTCTACAAAACTTAGGAATGGAAGAATAAGCAGGCCAACTGTAACATCTGCCAACACAAGTAAGTCAAATAAAATCATTATTGCATGGTTGATAAAGACAATGTCAAAGATGTTGACCCAAAGATGAAGATTGGAATTGAGCAGATGGCTTTGAGTGAATATGCTTCTGGGTTAATAAAGACCTTTCAGAGTTTCGAGACTGCCGAGAAAAATGCAGATTACATTGTGGTGGGCATTTCAATTCCCTTAAGAGAAACTGATAAATGATTAATACACAAGTTTGTCTTTTGTTATATTTAATAAAGTAATAAAGAAAGTCAGATACAATTGAAATCGATCTAAAATGCAGGAACTGAGCAACTTCATCCTCAGAGGATAAAGAAGTTCTGCAAAAGTTGAATAGCAGCTAAAAAAAAAGAGACATGAAATAATCAAAAAGTAAAGCATACATTAGTAATCAAATAGAAATAAAGACAAATAAGTACACAACCATAGCTACAAAATGAGAAGCAGCAATTTGAGTACGCTAAGTGACATAGATGGCATTGAAGTGTTGTGACCTTAAAAGAATATAAGTTGGGACATTTATAAAAATAAGTATTTTCTACATTCAAGTGATTATAGCGCCGTACAAATGGCAGATAGTGTTTATATCTCACTTGTTGCACAGGATTGCAAGAGGTAAATAAAAAACAAATCCTTTAAAAGCAAACGTGAATAATTTCCTCAAAATGTAAACTCCTGAGGGACACTGTTGATGTACGTAATAAATGTTAGTTTTAGACAAATTAAGTCCATTGTAGGAGCCATTTTATGGGTGTTGTTGGTGTCTCAGTTTACTTTATTTATATTTATACTGCAATATTATTTTGGACACTTGGTGGCGGGGGTTAGCTGCAGGTTATACTGGGTGTATGAAAAGGGTCATAGGTGACAGGAAAGGACGAGGACACAGGAGGAAAGAGCATACCGATTCCACCAGCCCGGCAGATGCTCACCACAACTATTGCATGTATAATTAAACCTTGGTATGTATAACGCTAAATAAAACATCATTCTAAACTGCAGCAAAAGACCGGAAAATCATCTGTTTGTGTCTGCGTCTGGATCACTCTCTAGCCCTCCTGTGAAGTAATGGCAAAAGAATATAGGACATTGGAACACTAAAATTGCCATTACATCCATGTTGTTATTTTATTTAGCTTTCTCTTTTACCACACTGTTTTACTTAGCAGTCAAGCAGCACTTTAAAATGCTGACAAACTTTGACAGAACGGGAATTTTCCGTTTCAGTGAAACCTTTATATGTTCCCACAGAGCCCACCCCTCCTGTGCAGGTTACAGTCGATCAGGTCAGCAGGGAGTCATCGCCTCGGGACACAATAAGCAAGCCTACTAAAACCTCTGTCCAGACAGGTAAGTCAAATGAAATCATTATTGCATATGGCTGCAGACAACGTCAAAGGTTTGTATAAAGAAATCAGTAATGTAATGGGAACTCAAACATAAATATTGGAATTGGACAGATGGCTTTATTTGCACATGCTTCTGGGTTGATGTACTCTTCAGAAGAAGAAGTCCAGATTCCATCCCTGCAGTATTTATCTTTGAATACAAGAAAGTTACCAATTTCTTCTTCTGAAAGACACCCGTTTGGCTGTTTCTATAGATCCTGCCTCACAACATGCTAACAAATTTGACTTTTTACATACGTTATGTTACTTTTAGCAAGTTCTTATTAAAAAATACAAATATATAAATCAACTACTGAATTATGATGTATTGTCATTGATTAGCTGAAAGTAAAACAGTAATAAAAGTGAGCTTCACCTTTACCAGCTGCAACATTTAAATTGTGACCACATTAATAGATTACTAATTACAATATATATTATTATAAAATTGTTAAAAGCTTTTAGTTTTGGTACACACAACTCTACTTTAATTTCTACACTTTGGTATCAATATTTATTGAGTACTTTTTTCAACACTGTTAAAAAGTATAATGAAATGCATAATAGTTAAGTCAGGATAAGAACAACTGAACCTTTTATGGGTCTAGAGCAGGGGTGGGCATTTTACGGCCCGCGGGCCACATCCGGCCCGTTGGCCGGCCTTGGCCGGCCTGTGTGAGGTTGATCATAAATTATAACATAATGAAAAAAAAACAGCAACCTTTTCAAAATAAAAGCAACACAGCTGTATTGCTTGCATGGCGTAAATACTTTTCTAACTGTGTTGCTTTTATTTTGAAAAGGGCGCTGCTGTTTTTTTAATTTATTTACGTAAACGCTTATGCCGTGAACAGCTACGAGTGATGCTGGCCGGCTAGTCCTCGAAATGTCCGCTAAGGGAAAAAAAAGAAAGATCGATACTGAATGCCGCGTTTTCAACAAGACATGCACCGCTAAGTATTTATTTACAGAAGTGAAAGGTAAAGCTGTGTGTTTAGTTTGTGGTGCGCAGGTCGCTGTGTTCAAGGAGTACAATTTGAGTCGCCACTATGCTACCAAACACGCAGATAAATACAAGAACCTGTCTGAGGAAGAGTGGGCAAAGGGGTCGGATGCTTTGCTAGCTAAGCTGCAAAGCCAACAACACATTTTCACAAAACATTCCACATCCAGAGATGCAGCTGTCAAGACGAGTTATGTCTTAAAAGTTAACCGTTTTCGGAGGGAGAGTTCATTAAGGAGTGTTTGTTGGACACTAATATGCCCGGAGAAAAAGGAGGCATTTGAGAAAGTGCCGCTCTCCCGACGCACTGTTACGAGGAGAATTGAGGACATCGCGGGAAATCTGGAGCTTCAGCTGCAGAACAGAGCGGTCAACTTTGACTTTTTTTCCTTGGCTTTGGATGAGAGCTGCGATGTACGTGACACTGCCCAGCTACTCATCTTCCTACGTGGGATAACTACAGACTTCAAAATCACGGAGAAGCTGGCAGCCATGCAGTCAATGAAAGGGACAACAACAGGGAGTGATTTGTTCACGGAGGTAAATGCATGTGTGGAAAAGTTGGGACTGAAATGGGACAAGCTGGCAGGCGTGACAACGGATGGTTGTCCAAATCTGACAGGGAAAAATGTTGGACTATTGAAGAGAATGCAGGATAAAGTGACAGAAATTAACCCTGAGCAGAAATAGGTATTTTTGCATTGTATTATACATCAGGAAGTGTTGTGTAAGTCAGTGTTAAAAATTAACCATGTTGTTGATGTTGTAACTAAAATAGTTAACTTCATCAGGGCAAGAGCATTGAATCACAGACAGTTTGTTGCACTTTTGGAGGAAAGTGAGACTGAACATCATGACATACCCTACCATGCAGCTGTCAGGTGGCTCAGCCTGGGCAAAGTGCTGAAAAGAGTATGGGACCTGAGAGAAGAGATTCAAGACTTCTGTGTGAAGAAAGGAAACGACATCCCACAGCTTTCAGATGCAGACTGGATGGCAGACCTTGGTTTTGCTGTAGATGTGACTGCACTAATGAGTGAACTAAATGTCAAACTGCAAGGCAAGGGCCTTTTTGTGCATGACATGTACAGTGCAGTGAAGGCTTTCATGAGAAAGCTGCAGCTTCTCTCAAGCCAAATGGAGGACAACATTCTCACGCACTTGCCAACACTGAAGGAAGCCACACCATCAGCTGATCACCTCCAGAGGTACTCATCCATGTTAGAAGCACTGCATGGTGAGTTTTCAAGGCGATTTAAAGACTTCAAAACAGTTGAGAATGAAATGAACATGATCTTTTCCCCATTTACATGCCATGTGGATGATGCACCCAGTGATGTTCAGCTTGAACTCATTGACCTGCAGTCTGACACACTTCTGTCAGAGAACTTTAGGTCAGTCTCACTGCCTGAGTTTTACTCTTCCCTGAAAGAGGAGAACTTTCCACACATCAGGAGACGTGCTCAGAAGATGATGGTCCTCTTTGGATCTACCTACATATGTGAACAGACATTCTCAGTGATGAAGTTCAACAAATCCAGATACAGATCCTCTATCACTGATGATCACCTCTCAGCTGTCCTTCGCAAATCCACCTCAGACATTGAACCAGATTTCCGTGCACTTGTTCAAGCCCAAGACAGACTGGATTTTTCTCAATGAACAAGTAAAATTAACTGAAAACCAAAAATCAAAAGCACTCATTTCTTTTTGTATAAAGCTGATTCATTTCTTATCTTTAACATACTGTAAAACACCTTTTCAGTATTGGTATATTGAGCAGAATTAAGTTCAACTTATTTTTGATTCGGCCCCCCAACACAGCTCGAGTTTCTGAAGTGGCCCCTTGTAAAAAATAATTGCCCACCCCTGGTCTAGAGCATAAGTATGTATACAGTTTATACGGTTTAACCCTCCCCAGGATATGCTGCTGTTAGGTAATATGATTGATAATGACAGCACCCTTTCTGAGTTTCATTCAATTATCACCTATGAATAATGCCAATGTCCAGTTCAGTGTCAGGAGGATTTTCATCAACCTGCCGTATTCTGATCCAAAGAAATGTCTCTATCCACCTCTTCAAGGTCCTTTAACCAACAATTCATTAGCAGGCTGCGATTAGACAAGCAGTTTACTGACTGACTGAATGACCAACGTAGTCATAGTTTTAGCAATTGATAAATATTAAAATATATTTTGATCCATGCTTAGGGTTGGTGGAATAACGGATAATGTTTTTAGTATGATTCTCTTTCATTTTCTACAGAGCCACACCTAGAGAGTTTTTTGGAGGAACTGGGGTTGGATCACCACTACAAAGAGAAGTTATCCCTAAGCACACTTCTTAGGATTGACAAGAAGACCATTACTGATGAACCTGCCAAGTGTAATCCAGATCTTCCATGGTATTTTCTGAAGAAACTAATGATGGCTAATGTGACAGCAAGGAATGTAAAATGTACACCTTCACATGAATCAGACTTGGATGATCACTTAGATCTTGATCATCTCGATGAAAGTACACATTCAGGTGACATACTGAATCCCCTTGATATTGTCACTGCTCTCTTCCTGTGCTCTGATGGTTTTGTACAGCAGGAAATGGCCCTTAAAATGTCCATGTGTCAGTTTTCCGTGCCTCTGTTGCTTCCCAACTGTGACACAAAGCAGTGCACACTCATGCTTTGGGCCATGAGAGACATTGTTAAAAAGTACAGACCTCAGTCACTTTCAGAGTCCAGGGGATTTATTGAAGAGAGAATTGATATCTTTTGTGAGACTGGGTGAGTGCTCCTTGTCCAAGTCAGAGATCCTCAATAAGCTTCTGAGCAGTTCTCAGCAGTACCATGACACCTTTGTTCACTCCAACATGGAGGGTGGTGACAGTCCAAGGAGAATATCCAATGGATTGGTTGAAATGACTTGGTACCTTCCTTGTGGGAACAAAAACATGGATGTCTTCAGCGAGCCAGTTGCTGTAGCTAACCTTCGTGGGGACATTGCTTCATTTGAAACACAATTTGCTTTCTTGTGTCAGACATCTGCAGCAGTTTTTGTGTTCTTTGATGCTTTGGACTCTGAGTGTGAGCTGCTAACCAACCAAAACCACAAGGCCCAGATCTTCTTGGTGGGCAACCGTCAAAGCAAAGATTTCAAATTAGATGCTGTAAAAAAGGTAGCAACCAAATTGAGCTTAAAAAAGAGCAACATCCTTTTGAAAGAAAAGCACATAAATGATGTACAATTTGTCAAAGATTTGCGTGAAAAAGTCAGCAATGTAATTGAAAACACAAAGGTGAAGAGGGGAATTGAGAAGATGTCTGCCGTTGCCCATGAACTGGGAATCTGTGTTGATGAAGACTCTCCAGAGTGCCAGACTGCCAAGAAAAATGCAGATGCCATCACTGCAGACATTCAAGACCTTCTTAAATACAAAGACGCTCAGCTTCCCTTGCAAGGCCAAATATGGAAGGAGCTTACTTGCTTAGAGAAGGAAGAATTCCGGCTTCGGAAAGTTGGGTCCAAAAATATAGAAAAATACAAAAGTGATCTTCAGCTACAAAAAAACAAACTTCGGGAAAAACAGAACTCTCATGACATCTCAAAGGCAATGACATGTTTCATCAATGCAATATCAAGCCTAGGGATAGAGAGGTGCTATTTCCTGAAATGGATGCGAATGAACCTCGATAATGTGTCTCGAGAAAAACTCTGTGACCTCAGGGAGCAGTACAAAGAAAAATGCAAAAACTCTGAGAACAAAGAGGAGATCAAGGACATTGACAAACAACTTTCCAACAGCTCATTAGGGACTGAACACTTCTTCCGTGAGATGGGGCAGATCTATGAAGCTTCCCTTTCCCTTCCTGAAACAGACCCAGCACGTCAACAACTACAGCATCTCCCCAAGCTATGTGCTGAGTTAATGCTTGATGGATTTCCACTTGAGCTTGTAGATGGAGAAGCATCCAACATACCTATCGGATGGGTGACTGACGTTCTCTCTCAGCTCAATGCCTTGGTGTCTCCTAAGAACAAGATCCTGGTAGTCACAGTTCTTGGAGTTCAGAGCACAGGAAAGTCCACTCTCCTCAACACCATGTTTGGAGTGCAGTTTGCAGTCAGCAGTGGTCGATGCACTCGAGGTGCCTTTATGTTGCTGATTAAAATCAATGAAGATGTCAGAAAAGACTTCAACTGTGACTTCATGGTGATCATTGACACTGAGGGCTTAAAGTCACCAGAGCTCGCACAACTGGACAATAGCCACGAGCACGACAATGAGCTTGCAACACTTGTTGTGGGGCTGAGTGATATCACCATCATCAATATTGCAATGGAGAATTCAACAGAAATGAAGGACATCCTACAGATAGTTGTACACGCTTTCCTCAGGATGAAAGAGGTGGGCAAAAAGAAGCCCAAATGTCAGTTTGTTCACCAGAATGTGTCCGATGTTTCAGCCCATGATAAGAACCTGCGAGACAGGAAACTGCTCCTGCAACAGTTAAACGAGATGACCCAGGCAGCAGCCAAAATGGAAAAGAAAGAAGAGTACTCGAGCTTCACTGATGTGATGGAGTACAGTCCAGACACTGGAAACTGGTACATTCCTGGACTCTGGAATGGAAACCCACCGATGGCACCAGTCAATGCAGGCTACAGCGAGGCTGTCTATGAGCTCAAGAAGAACATCATCCACATTTTGGAAAGTTGTGGATCATCAGCTAATAATATCTTGGAGTTTACAGAGTGGATGAAGAGCCTGTGGACGGCAGTAAAACATGAAAACTTCATCTTCAGTTTCAGAAACAGTCTCGTGGCTGATGCATACATGAGGCTGTGCACAGAATTCAACAACTGGGAATGGGACTTCAAAAAAGAAATGTACACACAAGCTGAAACAAGACTCTCCAACTTCGGTACACCTGCTGATAAATCTAACATATCTGACATGAGAGAACTTCTCATGCTATTGAAAAACAAGGCTTTGACTGAGCTGTCTGAATGGGAAACAAAGCTTCTTGGAAATCTGGAACAGTACTTCAAGCAAACAGAGGGTCATGTCTATCTTGTTGAAGGATACAGAGAGGTGTTTAAAAACAGTGCAATGAGCCTTCGACGAGAAATGGAAAGGTCTGTGTTCAATCAGCTCAAAGCAGCATCTGACATCAGAAAGGGGAATGACAGAACTTCATAGAATCAGGGAGAACCACACAAAGGAGTTGGAGAACAGAGTATGTGCATTGATTGAAAAATGTTGGGAGAAAAAAGTCAGGATGACAGAGAAAGAGCTGGATGAAGAATTTGACAAGATGTGGACTAAAACAGTGAAAGAACTATCCTTTAAAGAAATGAAGGTTGGGGACATTTTCACCAGTGTGTCTCACCACCTGAGAACAAATCTATCAACCAAGGGAAGTCATGCAAGTCATTTGTTAAATCAAAAAGCCCTGAAAGAGTGTGGACAGGATCCTTTTAAATATAAAGCTGAAGGAATGCTAAAAAAATTGTCAGAGGCAGTAAAAAAAATGTTTAACATTTCAAGTCACACAAAGGCTTTTCAACAAATAGCTGACAGTATTATAACAGTTTGCTCTCAGTTTGTGACTGATACAATGCAAAGAAAGAGTAATTACCATGATACCTATATCGAGGAGATTTTAAACATGATTGATGAGAGGCTGCAAGACAATCATGATGTTGGAACAGACATCACTTTTGAAGTCTCTCTGAAACAGCACATCTGTGCAGACGCAGCCAGAAAGTTTCAGAAAATGCATAAAGATTTCATTCGTGAAAATGATCCCTACAGATGTCTGAACAAAACAAAGGAAAGTTTCTTGCTGACTTTAAAGACGTGTTCCATAATGTAGACCAGTGCCAGAAGAAGGCAGAAGAATTCACAGACCGATGCTTGAAGCCTGCAGTCGAAGACTTTGTCAACCGTTCCCTGGGTCCTGATATCATTGGTGAAATGAGGACAAGTGAGGAGTTCAGCACAAGAATGTCCTTCCAGCATTCACTTTTACTGGATCTGCTCTCAAAGGATGACTTTAAAAAGTACCAGAGCTTTATTTGCTCCTATGAGAAATATGTAAAGAAATGGATATTCAACAAAATATTGGAACGCTTCTCAGATGGGTCTTCGATGTTTGAGGATCAACATCTCCAGTCATGTGTCAACAGAATAAATAATGCTATCCAGAAAGCTAAAACAGAAAAGAGTGGCAACTTGAAGTCATTTGTTGAAGATGTCTGTCAGAAACTTGGTGACAAACTGGTCATTTCCCAGGATGCTCTTGGTGCATTCATGACCCTGAACAATGCCAACCAGGAACAGTTTGCTCACTGGCTCACTGAGTGTGTGACGGAGATGGCAAAAACTCTTAGAGAGAAGTTTAAGAAAACAAACATCCAAACTAAACTACAGAGCCTTCATGTGAATCCTCAGGACGAGCTTTTCAACACACTGATTGGATGTGGTGAACAGTGTCCGTTCTGCAAAGCGCCTTGTGAGGCAGGAGGAACAGCCCACACTGAGCACTTCGCTTCACTTCATCGACCAGAGGGTCTGGGTACATACAGATGGAGTGATACAGAAAAACTTTGCATTGACATATGCTCTTCCCTTGTAAACAGTGACATTTCTTTTCACTGCAGTGCTACAAAATATGAATGGCACCCTTACAAGCGTTACAAAGAAATCTATCCGGACTGGAAAATCTCACCAGATGCAAGCCTCCAGGCATCAGACTACTGGAAATATGTACTGGCAAAGTTCAATAAAGAGTTTGCAGCAGCATACCATGCAAAGCCTGCTGATATTCCTTTAACATGGAAACTTATCACACATAAGCAAGCAGAGGCAAGCCTCAAAGAGTCATTTTATTCCAAATGAGAAACTACAAGCTTCGTGCTCACAGAGGGTCACGTCCTCTCATTGATATTTAGATTACACTTGATTTTTATGAAGAGAAGCACACAAAGTAACTTGCTGTTTATGAGATGGCAAGGTTGACCATATATTTCAACAACAACTTACAAGGAATTTGTAAACGTTTCAGTTTGATTAACATACTTTAAATCCTTATTTTTTTGGTTGTTATTGTAGTATCAATTAAAGGTGGGGTATGTAATTTATTTCAGAAACACTTTTGTTATATTCCATGGAATGCTCTTAACATCCCGATAGCAATGAATACATTAAATGCTTTGACAATAAATACATTAAAAAATGTCATCTGTGGAAGCCGTGGCGCTGTAAAAAGCACGACCAATCATTTTAGCTGGCCCGGCTAAAATAACTGGATGGCCTACCTGCCTGTCAGCCTTCCATCTCGTGCACAAACTTATCTCGTGCCATCATTGGTCATGTGCGCGTTCGTGTGTTTTGGAGGAGGGGCTCTGTAAGGAAGTCTGAAGGGGGCAGATTTTTTCCGGTTGTTTACTTTCAAATTCTAGCGCACTCGAGCCGGTTTCTCCAAAATTACATACCCCAAGTGTTTTTATTTCCTTGAAGGAACTGATGTTTTTCTGTGGTTTTGTCATAAACACATTAACAATTGTAATGTTTTAAAATATCATTCAGTCTTCAGTCAACATGAAGATTATACAATGTCTTTATTTTTATTTCAAATAAGTATCTGGCTCTTATTATTTACATTTTTATTGACACATTTAGAATTGTTGTCTTTTCATTTCTGAGCTGCATCAAAAGCCACACATTTAGATTTTTAAATCAGTGAATGAATCATTGTGTTTTAGTGGTGGTACAGTCAACATGTAAACATGACAGAAAGTCTGTTGTAATCAAGTTCAGTTTGACATGTGACCGTTTCCCAGAGAGTTAGAATCTATTCTTATTTTGTTTCATTTATATATTTACATATTCAATGTTTAACATATCATTCAATCTAAATGTCAACATGTAGATTACACATGAATTTTGTTCTTACCTTTTTGAGTGCTATATGTCATTGTCTTACCAAAAACCTGAAAGTCTTTCTTTGTATTCCAATTAAATATTTTGCTCCAAATATTTACATTTTCATGTTCCTGTTATAATATTTACTCAAAATGTATTATGTTAGTTTTCATTTTCAAATGCCACATTTTTTACATTTTTAGATCAATGAAAGGATCATTTAGTTCATATTCAGCATGTCAACATGTAAACATGACAACAAGTTTGAATCAACTTAAGGATGATATAAAGATGGTATTGTTTTTGTGAATATGTATTTTGTTGCATTTTTTATGTTTTAAAGATATTCCAGTCTAAATGTCAACATGTAGGTTATCCTTCAGGTTGTTTTTATTACCTAATCCAGTTTGACATTTAATTATCTTTGTTCAAAATCTATAACCACTTTTTTTCTGTCATTGAAGAATCTGATATCACATATTTACATGTATTACTCACTTAAAAGATCATTCAATATAAAAGTGCTATTGTCAACAAGTAACAGCATCATATATGATCTTTCTTTTACTCAGATCTTCTAATCTTTAGTTTCTGTGAAGTATCTGATTCTTTATATTTACGTAATACAAAACACCATTCATTCTTTATACTGTTCATTTCTTTATATTGTTAACATGTATACTTACTACTGTTTACTATTTCAATAAAGAGACCAAATCTGCAGACTGGCTATGAATGTATTTAATGTTTCCCAGATCAGAATCACAGCAAACCTTTTTTTTTAAATAATCATCTTTTTTTTCGATTCCATTATTTAAAATGTTTCTTCATTTCAAGTCTTGTTTCTGAATTCAACAAGTCTGTGGTGGTGCCGCCAAACGACCCGACCCGTCTTGTAACACGGAGCCCGTTTCCTAAACCATGCTAAGTGTATGTGTGTGCATAAAGCTGAGTTATGATCGGTCATAACTAAATAGTTTACAGTGAGATTTACTCACATACTTTTGGCCATACTCGCGCAGCCTACAAATGAACTGAGATTTCCACAAAAATATTCTTTAGCAAGTGTGCAGAGCAATTTGGATTTAAAATAGCAATTTGAAGGTTGGATATTTGTAAAAAAAAAAAAGTGTGTACCTTAATAATTTAAGATGTAAATTAATGCCAGTTTACTTGTTGTACTTTCTATTTTTATTGTGTAATTTGGGGACACCAATGTGTGCATTTGATACAGATAATGGAGCAGTTGCTTTCGGGCCTCTCATATACAGTACAGCCCTTAAGGTCAAATAATGAGATCCTCGACCCCCCCACATATCAAATCCCAATTTAACCCCTGTGTGTGTGTGTGTGTGTGTGTGTGTGTGTGTGTGTGTGTGTGTGTGTGTGTGTGTGTGTGTGTGTGTGTGTGTGTGTGTGTGTGTGTGTGTGTGTGTGTGTGTGTGTGTGTGTGTGTGTGTGTGTGTCTTTACCGTGGGCCACATGAAGTCATTTTGGTTTGCTTGGCTGACTGCAGTTTGTTGAGGCTAGGTGTGTCCACATACATCCAGTCTGATCCACGGCTAACCACAGGTTCAGACTCTGAAAGTGAGAGACATTCAGATTAACTTAAAGTTGAATTTAAACTGTTAACAAGAAACTAGAAGTAAAGAATGTTTTGAAGGATGTGTGTGCATGTTTTGCTTTCTAGTGTTTTTGTGTTGATTTGTCCCATAACTGTATATTTTGCTAATTAAAAACACATGATTACATTTGGATAAAGAAAGTATAGATGGAAACACAACAAGGGGATGTCGGTCCATGTCATTCATTATCTTCATCTTCAGGTCAGCGGAGTTGACAATAATGAATAAATGACTGACCTGTATTCCACCCTGAGCATTGTTTTAACAGTGTTAAAGATACATTCAGCCAGTTATATCATTGTTCAAGAAATCAATCACATGGTCTTACTGAAAACTGTCCTTTACCTATTCATTCTGAACATGGACTCCAGCAGACTACTGACATCTAGTGGACATGAATTGCAACAACACCTACTTTAAACTCAGGATTTCTCTTTCTAATTGTTATTTTTTTAAACATAAAGACATGATGGAACCTTAAACATTTCTTAATTGGACCTGACAATTAAAGACAATTGTTAATTTACTGTGAGCACTGTCATTTTTTTAAAGTAAATAATTTAATTTAAAACACAACCGTAGCCTCAAGACATGCAAAGTGAATTAAGAAGAGCAACTATCTGGAATTGACAACAACTTAATAGGCTTGTTTGAGACGAGCTGCGGCTCGCCTCGAAAGTAGACGAGAATAGCCGATCGCAGCCGGGGGAGGTCTCAAAAAGCTCGCCTGAAGTCGGACAGCTCGGAGTCGGCTTCTTCTTCTTCTTCGTTTTTTGGCGGATTTCAAACAACTTTAAGGTGCATACTGCCACCTCCGGAGTCGGCTTGACTCGGTTTGCATTTATAAATGCACACGGCATCTATTGCACGTCTGTCCGTCCTGGGAGAGGGATCCCTCCTCTGTTGCTCTCCCTGAGGTTTCTCCCATTTCCCCTTTAAACTGTGGGTTTTTCTCTGGAAGTGTTTCCTTGTATGATGTGAAACGTAAGAACAGAGGGTGTCGTATTGTCATACTGATATTCTGTACAAACTGTGAAGTCCACTGAGACAAATGTAACATTTGTGATATTGGGCTATATAAATAAACATTGATTGATAAAGAATGGACAAATGTGTTTAATCGTTAATGTCAGATATGTACTAAGTAAATACATGTGTTCCTGCTCAAGATTAGATTCAACTTTATTGTTATTGCACAGATTACAGGTACTGAGACAACGAAATGCAGTTTAGCTTCTAACCAGGAGTGCATAAAGCAGTAAAGTGAAAAGTAATGTACACAATCTACAGAATAAAATATAGAATGAATTGAATGATGAATAAACAGTGAGGGATATGAATACACTATATACACAGTAGCCTAGACTAGTATGAACAGTGTGTTGTATGAATATGCTAAGATATATAAAGTATGACAACGGTAAGCAGTGCAAGTATAGTATAAAATATATAGATATTAATGTCATGATGATAAACATTGTGGAACAATGATGAAAAATGTGAATGGAAGTGGTGACGTAAAACTGACACAAAACAACACACTTTTGCCGAGCCAATGGAGAGTTTCATCTCCAGCACGGGGTAAAACCCACCAATGAGCGCTCAGCTCGAGATACCAGCGAGTCGTTTCCCATCAAGCATTTTGCTTCCGCAGCCCGGGGAGAGAAACTGCGCCGCCTCGCCGCGCCTCGCTCTCAAGTCTGCGGGCGTCTATGTCCCGCGAGATTTCAACGTCTCATGTAGGCGAGCCTCCAGAGCAAGTCGGACAAAATGACTAACCATCATGCAACGCACGAGCAAGACGTTGATCGCAATTGCGCAGGTCTGCGCAGGTCTCGCTTGTCTCAAATAAGCCTAATATGTTTAACTACCAGCGACGTGCAGTCAGTGGAGGCAGGGGAGGCAGAGCCTCACCTGTCATACTCCAATGTAACGGAAAAACAACTAAAGAAAAACGAAATAGTAATAATTATAAAATGTCTCCACTGATCTGTGTTGTAAGTGTGATTTATGTATGATTCTAATCGCTTTTTATAGTCAAAATCAGCAAATTTGCCGATCTCCGCTACGGGAGCGATGACAAGTGAGGCAGGTGTAATAGATATGACAAGTCATGGTTGATGACCTTCCGGGTCTGTCCAGCAGAGGGCGCTTGTTGTTTGCCAGGGTGCATAATACATTAGACTTGAAGCAAACGAACAACGTCTCTGTTTCCTTGTCTGATATTTTCCCCATATTAGGTGAGTTAATCCGTGATAAATGTTATATATGTAGACTGACTGTGTGTAATATTAATGTGAAAAGCACACTGTTGGTGTGATAGTTGTTGGAGGGTATTTTTGGAGGGTTTTTCTGGGTTCTGTAATTGTTGTAGCTGTGAATGCTAGCTTTTCTGGCGCCATTAGCTATGCTAGCGCCGCTAGCTATGATAGTGCAGTTTAGCTCCAAGAAGGGGATTTTGTGTGTTAATTTGGATATGTATGTTTGTAGTGTGCATTTAAAAAGGGACATTTTGTGTGTTAAATTGGATGTATGTTTGCAGTACGTGCATTGTTAGTGGTTGTTTTATGTCAAGAATCTATGTTTTGTATTATACAGTGTGCTATGTGTACCATGTGGTTGGGTGCATAATACATTAGACTTGAAGCAAACGAACAACGTCTCTGTTTCCTTGTCTGATATTTTCCCCATATTAGGGGCTTAACATTTGGAGGCGCTGCTGGGAGGTGTGTGCGTTGTGGATCGGCTGCTGCAAGAGGTAGATGTCCCCAACGCCATCCTTCATCATTTACCCAGACATTGAGAGCAGGTGGGGAACCGGCTACAGTGAGATCCTGACAACCTGAGGAGGGAGTTCATGCAATCTGAGGTGTTGCTATATACCAGGAAAGCTGCTACCAACCCCACATACGGTTAAAAGGGACCACATCACACCGTTTAACCCATGCTCTAATGCAGAAATGGAGTCAGAGATGGAAAAATGACAGCTAGAAATAATCGGAAAATTGTGTGTGCTCCCCAGAGACACCTTGGTAGAGTTATGTGACTTTCTAATCATCGCAGGTCCAGAGCTTGAGTTTGTTACAGGCAGGAGTCGAACAGCTCTCATGACATTGATCTCAAATCACATACAGAGGGAAGAGCTTGATGAGCTTGAGGATAAGGGAATGTCTGAACTCCTTTATTTTCAAGACAAAATGTCAGAACTTCAAGCTGTTACAAGTGACACACAAGTAAGTGTACAGGAAAGATTTGCAAATGAGGAAAAGATTAAGAAGGATCAAGAGCGGGAAAAGATAATGAAAGAAATTGAAGCCTTGCAGCTGCAGTTAGCAAGTACAACAACAGAGAAAGAGAAGAAAGTGAACAAAGAAACAAACAATATGTCTTCTAGCAAGGACACAGCACAGAGCACAGCCATCAGCCATGCACACCCCCCATGGTTTAAGGAATTAAAAATATCTGGCCAAATTGGTGAACATGGACAAAAAGATAAGCTTACTTTTTCAAGTTTAGCTCGCCAAATTGAACATGGACTAAGTAAAGGGTTTCCAGAACCTGAGATTGTGGATGCAGTGATAAGAGCCATTTCTCCTGGCATGCAGCTCCGTAGTTATTTGGAGGGGAAAATTAACTTGACCTTACCAACATTGAGACGTATACTCCGTTCCCATTACCAGGAGAAGAGTGCAACCGACCTCTATAAGCAGCTCACCTCTGAGGTTCAGGGCATCAAGGAAACCCCACAGAACTTCCTTATCCGAGCTTTTGACCTGAGACAGAAGATTTTGTTTGCCTCCCAAGAAGCTGAGTCAGGTCTCAAATATGATCCATGCTTAGTGCAGAACATGTTCCTTCACACTGTGTTAACTGGTCTCCAGAGTGATAATGTAAAACGTGATCTCCAACCATACCTTGAGCAGACTGACATCTCTGATGAACTGTTACTAGAGCGGATGAATGCAGCTTGTGCCTGTGAGCAAGAGACGCAGAGTAAAAGAAAATTGTTAGGACAACAACGCCCTGTCATGATACATGCAGCTCAGTCCAATGATGCTCCTGTTGAAAAGATAGAAAAGCAGTGTGCTCAGAAAAACATAGATACAATTCCCCCAATGGTACTCTCCCAGCTTAAAGAGATAAGATCTGAGATGGCTCTACTGAAAGATCTTAGAGCAGAAGTGTCTCAAATCAGGGAGTCTATACAGCAACAGCCACCAGCACAAGGGCCAGATCCCACATCAGTTCAGCAATTTCCAGGTCAGCAGAGGCAGGGACTGCCACAGGGACATTGGTTCACTCCTGGTCCGGGACACAGAGAACAAAATGCACAATATCATCAGAGCTTTGACACACAGCGCAGCGTTCCACCACCAAACCGTGGACGTATGAGGAGATGTTTTGGCTGTCAACAGCGTGGAACTGAACACTACTGCACGCACTGTTACAGATGTGGCAGCAGCGAACACTTTCTTGCTGGCTGTCGAGCTCCAGGGCAGAGACAGGTTGGATATAATCCTTTAAACGGGGAAGGGTCGCTCGCACGGGACAGGGAGTGACCACTGACACAGTAATGTCTCAACAATGCACACATTGTGGGAAAAAGGATGAAAAAGTTACATTTAAACAATGTGCCTCATGTAAATATGTACTTTACTGTTCTAAACTATGTCAAGTGAATGACTGGGCTGTGCATCGAGAAAAATGTGCCCCGTCCCATTGCATGACCATGAACTCCGCCCCTAAAAGAGAAAAACAGACTAAAATGGTTCCGTTAGTTGGAAAAAAAATACCTGATCGACTGCTACATCCAAGGTAAATTGGTTCAAGCCTTATGGGACTCAGGCTCCCAGGTCACAATTATTGATGAGATGTGGAAAGAAGTACACTTACCTGACATGAGACTAAGAGACATTTCTGAGATTTTGGATACGGCAGACAAACTTGACATAGTGGCAGCAAGTGGGGAGAACATGCCATATGCAGGTTGGGTGGAAGTCACATTTAAACTAGCTCCAGAGAATGCACCTTCATTAGAAGTTGCTGTCCCCACACTGGTAATGAGAGGTAACAAGCTTGTTCGACCAATAATAGGCTCCAATGTCATTGAGCTCATCATAGGCAGCGAGCTGAAACAGTCAAACACTACTGACAGTGAACAGCTGGGTGATGCAGTAAGGGCAGTATTCCCTGACCTGGAGCCAACTCAAGCAAAAGCCTTTGTGAAACAGATCAGTGCTGAACAAACAGATGAATATGTTGTCAAGACAAAGAAACAGAGGATCAGCATACCAAAACATACATCTGTCCAAGTTCAGTGCCAGGTGCGGATGCAGTCACCACAAGAAGATATAACGCTAGTGTTTGAGCCGGATGTGAACCCCCGCTGGGCAGAAGGGCTCGAATTCTGCGACACGCTCGTAAAGGTGAGAAAAGGCACCAAACCATCCATTATTGTGAGTGTGCAGAACCCTACGGACCATGAAATAGTGTTGGCAGGTAGAACTGTGATTGGAACTGTCCAGCAAATTCAGGCAGTGTACCCAGCCTCAATACTAGAGGGGTCTCGCCCTGCACCAAGCACGATAAATCACATCAGAGTTGAAGAGAACCAAGTTGCTAATGATGTATGGGATCCGCCTGTGAAGCTGAGCCACCTTAGTGAGCTAGAGCAAGAGAAAGTCCACCAGATGTTGAGAGAGGAGTCTTCCTCCTTTTCACAAACAGATGATGACATTGGCTGCATCGAGAACCTGCAACTAAGTATATCGCTGAAAGACACTGAACCTGTGGCAAAAAGATACATTTCTGTGCCTAAGCCATTATACAGAGAAATGAAGGACTACTTGCATGATCTGATTGCACAAGGCTGGGTTAAGAAGTCCAACTCGCCATATGCATCACCAGTCGTTTGTGTTCGGAAAAAAGATGGGAGTTTGAGACTCTGTATTGACTTCCGGGAACTGAACAGAAAAACTCTCCCCGACCGCCAACCTATTCCCAGAGTGCAGGACATCATGGATGGCCTTGGAGGAAACTCCTGGTTTTCGCTATTGGATCAAGGGAAAGCCTATCATCAGGGCTTCATGGCCAAAGAGAGCAGACCCATGACTGCTTTTGTGACTCCCTGGGGTCTTTATGAATGGATCAGGATTCCCTTCGGACTAATGAACGCCCCAGCTGCCTTCCAGCGCTGCATGGAAGAATGTTTGGTAGGGCTGAGAGATGAGATATGTATCCCGTATCTGGATGACACCCTAGTCTTTAGCAGATCATTCGACGACCATGTAGAACATGTGAGGACAGTGCTACAACGACTACGGCAGCATGGAATAAAACTGAAGCCCAGCAAGTGCGAAGTGTTCAAGAATGAGGTTCGCTACCTCGGGCGAATTGTGTCTGCTGAGGGAAGTAAAATGGACCCTGCTGATACGCTTGCTGTGAGAGTTTTAAAGGAGAAAAAAAAACGGAGAGCTTATGAACATATGTTTGTCATACAATGATGGACTTTCTACTAAGCCAAGGGCTTAAATGTGTAAATTGAGTGTGTACACTTTTGCCAAACTGAGCAGTGAGCGTGGTATGTCTTTAATAAATGTTTATAGGTGTTGCTGACATGTAGGCCTAATATTGTGGGTTATAATGTCGGGACGACATCTGTTTTGAAGGGGAGTGTGTAATAGATATGACAAGTCATGGTTGATGACCTTCCGGGTCTGTCCAGCAGAGGGCGCTTGTTGTTTGCCACGGGTGCATAATACATTAGACTTGAAGCAAACGAACAACGTCTCTGTTTCCTTGTCTGATATTTTCCCCATATTAGGTGAGTTAATCCGTGATAAATGTTATATATGTAGACTGACTGTGTGTAATATTAATGTGAAAAGCACACTGTTGGTGTGATAGTTGTTGGAGGGTATTTTTGGAGGGTTTTTCTGGGTTCTGTAATTGTTGTAGCTGTGAATGCTAGCTTTTCTGGTGCCATTAGCTATGCTAGCGCCGCTAGCTATGATAGTGCAGTTTAGCTCCAAGAAGGGGATTTTGTGTGTTAATTTGGATATGTATGTTTGTAGTGTGCATTTAAAAAGGGACATTTTGTGTGTTAAATTGGATGTATGTTTGCAGTACGTGCATTGTTAGTGGTTGTTTTATGTCAAGAATCTATGTTTTGTATTATACAGTGTGCTATGTGTACCATGTGGTTGGGTGCATAATACATTAGACTTGAAGCAAACGAACAACGTCTCTGTTTCCTTGTCTGATATTTTCCCCATATTAGGGGCTTAACACAGGCACATGCTCTGCCTCTCGTAAGCCCACAGTAACTTGCTGGAGCACGGGCACTAATGTAGCGCGGCCACTTATTTTGTGAGCGCGCTCAAGCCAGTTACTGTGGGGTGAGGTGAGGCACAGATGAGATCTGCCTCACTTCAGAATGCGTCACCCCACAGAAAACTGGCTGGAAAGCGGGCCCTAAGCGCATGCCTGTTACCATCTCACTGTAGGTCACCAATGTAATGTATGTAGATCCCTTTATTACATTTATCCTCGCCATCCATAGTCTCTAAATAACTTATTTCACGTATATATGATATTTAGGCTCGCTGGTCTCAACGGCAATGAAAATGCACCAGGGGAGGCAGCCATAACCTCTGCCGCACTGAAGTGTGCCCCGCACGTGAGCCCACAGGTTCTTGTTGCTACTGTAATTCTACACAGAGACGGTAGACGTAACAACAAACTAGACTTTTGAAACTACAGGAAGATAGGGAGGACTTTTACAAAAAAGTAATGGAGATTGTTGTCCAGAAGGATAGCATGGACTTCATCTTCAAGTCAAGGTAAGACCCACATTTGTAATGAAAATGGGATCTTACTAAGAAAGAACAATCCAATATTTAGATTTTGGGTATCCTTTTGTTGAACGGTCTGTTTAAAATGAATCGAAGCATCAGACTAAAAAAGCTTTTGAAAATAACCGAATATTTCGATTAAGGTCAAAATATAATATTTGTAAATCTGACTCAGTGAGTCAGTGCCTCACCAGCCATGAACATCACCGCACGTCACTGTTAACTACAGTTGTCCCAATTGAAGCTCCCGTCACAGTGTACTGACTGATTCTGCAGTCCATTGCTGTTGTCATCATCAAACATCTCCACACACAGACAACACAATCATATCTGTCTACTGATTTATCAGGAAAACTCACAAGGTTTATCCCAATATCCATCCTCAACTTGACCCGGAAATCGATTGTTGAAGGACGTCATGATTCCTTAAATGCGTGCGGAGGAGTCGAGGAGGGAGAAGGCTTCCAGAGGAGAGGGGCGCGAGGAAACACGAGTGCAGGCTATGCGGAAGTGTTATTGCTACATGCGCATCAAAGCTCCGCCCACAGATCCAGAGCCGTGTGTGCATACTGCGGCTGTTCTGTCTGTTGAAGAATGATCTAAGTCTTCAAATGTTACATTTGCTTGATTTTTTGTAAAACAGATATATCTTTGATTAAGGAGGAGATCCTTCTCTACAACACATTAAAGTGTTTGAAATAAACTTACACATTCAAATCAGTGTTATAAGTGTCATAGACAGTGTTACATTGCTATTATTATCCTTAAAATATATGTAAAACAAAACCACTTATGATCTTTTTATTTGAGTGGTTTACTAATGACAGTTAATTCTGTTTTATGCTATTGATGGTTTCATTTTTGTGAAAAATAATAAAATGCAATAACGTGCTTTAACCACTAGGTGTCCCTTTCTATCAGCTGTGCACCATTATGGCGTAAATACAGCCTATCTACCAATTGGATCAAATATAAAAGTCAGCCGAATTAGTGTTGATACTGCAAGGAGACGTATTGTGTGAAAAGAAATGTAAGATGTTGTTTAATTGCTTATATATTTATGATCCACATTTTCAGTTTTGGCAGCAGTTCTTCCTGTTTGTCTAGAAGTCTTCTCATCAGGGCTCTATAAATAGAGAACTACGGCAGATATGTAATATTTAATGCAGCCGAACCGTCTCCCAGCATGGTAAATCGTCACATGTTCACGTCTTGCCGTGATACCGGGTTGGTTCAAATAGGTTGAAAAAAATGACAGGGTCACGCTCATTAAACTTTGGCACCAACCGCAAGTTAGAAATAACATCGCCACTACCTGATGCCGAACCATCAGAAGAAAGCTTGCCCTCTCCAATCAGCCGTAATCTAGCATGTTCCACCTCACATTTCATCTTTTCCACCTCCAGCACCTTCTGCACCTTCTCCACCTCTAAACGCTTCTCTACCTCCTGCTGCCGAAACCTCAACTTCTCCTGCTCCAACCTCAACTCCAACCTCAACTTATCCTGCTCAAACTGCATGGCCAAAAGCTCTTTTTGCTGCTCAAACGTCAAACCAGCTGTCTGAACCACTACCGGCACGACCCCTGCCGCACCAGACTCACTCTTCTGCAACACCCCCTGCTCAAACAAAGATGACACGATGACAGCTTTAATCTCATCTTTCCGCTTGCTCCCTACAACAGCAATTTTATAATGCTCTGCTATTTCGACCAACTGCGCCTTCTTGCAATCATCTAAGAAAGACACTGAGGGCGTATCCACAAACGCAGACAAAGAAGCCATAATATATTACCTATTCCCAATCAGAAAGCAAAGTATTAAACTGCCAACACGCATGGGCAAAAGACAAAACCCAACAGAGAATTTTCCCCCTAACTGCCTAACCAAAATTTGACTAATCTCACCTAGTCTTCATGTGGCTTGCGGTGGGTAATTACGCACTGGAACCCGGCGGAGTTATGGAGCGACCTGCACGCAGGTAACACCACAAAATCACGCGGAAGTGCCCCCGAGACAGCTGTCCGAAAACAGCTGACACTAACCACGTCGCCACAACACTATGAAAAAAACAAACAGACGCAACCCAAGGGGAAACGCCACTTAAGCCTAGCGGGGAAATCCCTTTTACAAAAGCGTTTCAAACAGCAACATCTTACCTTCTGATTGGCACACAAAACCTGACTCCATGTCAAACACTAAAGCTTCCTGAAACACAAAAGACATGATGTGTCCCCCAATAGCAGCGCCAAGCCAGCACACAGCTGGACCACATCAACTAATCAGCTGCTCAATGACACCATGTGCTCTGAGCACTACACAAACTTTTAACCAAACTTTCTACAAATAACCCGTAGGACGAGCCCCGATCTGTTATGACCTGGCTCAAAAGGCCACAACAAAGAGGAGACACACCATATCAACGGTTTAACAAAAGATGTTTATTAAAGCAAGTGGTTCAAATTAGCCAAATTAATCAAGTGCAAAACAAGTAGAGCATGAGGTGTGAACGTCAGAGGTATCAGTAATGCAACTGCAGGGTGAGGATTGCATGAACATGTATGTGTGAGGGTGTTGAGGTGCACAGTAAAACAACTGAAATAACCAATAACATACTCAACCGAACCGGGTGCCTGTATGAGAAAGCAGAGAGAGAACAGAGAGGAGCAGAGAGGCTTTAAATAGCTGCGTTACTACAATCAAGCGCCTGTATGCAGCACAGCCACACCATCTCAAGATGAACCCACAGGGGCATCACAATCATCATATCCTGAAGCAGAGGCTGGTCAGTATTGGCATATCCAGCCATGCAGTGGGGTGGTTTGTGAACTACCTCTCTGAAAGGTCCCAATGTGTTCAGTTTGATGGGCTCTCTTCTGAGTGGTTAAACATTGCTAATGGTGTTCCCCAAGGTTCTGTTTTAGGTCCACTTTTATTCTCCATCTACATCAACAGTTTAGGTCAAAATGTGGATGAAGCGATTTTACATTTTTATGCGGACGATACCGTGATGTATTGTGCAGGTCCCTCCATTACGGAGGCTGTTGTTAAATTGCAGGCTGTTTTTAATATTATTCAGACTCAGCTCTCTGAGCTTAAGCTTCTTTTAAATGTTGATAAAACTAAGGTAATGCTATTTTCCAAAGCCAAAAAGACACCGGAGACCAATTTGGATATTGTTACACGCAAGGAAAAGTACTTGAAGTGGTTGCCTGTTATAAATACCTTGGTATCTGGATTGATAATTGCCTCTCTTTTAAACTTCAGGTCAATAATCTGCATAGAAAGCTGAGGGTGAAGCTAGGTTTCTTTTTCAGAAACAAGTCGTGTTTCTCACTTAAATCCAGGAAAAGGCTAGTCTCTGTGACCTTTTTACCTGTGTTGGACTATGGTGATCTGATATATATGAATGCAGCTGCACTGATCTGCACCTGATCAAGTTAGATGCCGCCTATCACAGTGCACTAAGATTTGTTACTAACTGTAAAGTATTAACTCATCACTGTACCCTGTATGCCAGGGCAGGTTTGCCTTCACTCACTGTACGGAGGCTCAGTCATTAGGGGCGTTCACACCAAGTACTTTTCCCACAATAGTTCATGAGAACTTTAGTTCATGAGAGCTCTTTTAGTTCTGATGAACTAAAGCAGATCGCGTTCACACCAAAATGAGTTCCTGGGGGTGGATTAGGCAAATGAGCCGCTGACGTCACTTCTTCTTCTTCTGCTTTGGGTTTACTGGCAGGCCGCAAACAACTTCACGGCGAGTACAGTAGGTGGCGGTATGCACCTTAAAGTTGCAATTCGCCCAAAAAACCGAGAGAAGAAGAAGAAGAAAAAAAACTTCCGCTTCTGCTGTATGCTTCTGTTTACCTTCCGACCTCAGACACGGTATGGAGTTGACGTTTTGGTGGTCGTGTTATACAGCTTCGTAACCGAGTTATTTAAGCCAATAACTCAGCCACAAATACAAATACAGATCGACCATTCAAATGCAATAGAAATGCTGAGTCGGAGGCGAAGGCGGTTAAGAAGCCTTAACAAAAGGATTGGACGACGAAAGCACACGCTATGGACATGTTTCGCCGTAGGACAGCTGAGCATGATGACCGTTATCACGCCCAAAGAACAGCAATGGTACGTTCATTAAATCACATTAATACTATCTAATGTAGGATTTATGGAGTTATGTAGGGCTAATTTGTGTCTTTGTATGTGTTCCAGATATGCGAATACTACGGAACTCTGGGTGAACAATAGAACGTCGGCCTGGTGGGAGGTGGTGCCAACGTACACCAATGTGCAGTGGATCAAAGATTTCCGAATGTCCAAGGGCTCTTTTCAACTCCTCTGTATTCGCCTGGAAGCAACGTTGGGGAGAGGCATCTGAACAGCATGGAAATTGTAAATTGACAATAAAGCTGATCTTGTGTACAGTGCATTTGGTTCTCTCTTTTATTTACCAGTCAACAGACAAAATTACAATAGTGCAGACACACCTTAGTGCAAAGATTAAATGTCAGTATCAAAACAGTACTCATACTGTATATTTGTATATTAATGAGTATATTATTATGTTAAATGTGTGTTAAAGACAATGGGATGAGGTTGAAAGCTCTTTAAAAAGCTTTTGTATACCATCTTTACTGTGATAAATACATACATGTTAAGCATACACACCTGAAGAACTACGTTACACACACAGGTTAGTCTGTGTACCGCTGCACTGCTGCTGGTTTAAACAAAGACAGTCATGATGCTAGTGCCGTGCATGTAGGTTCTCTTTTATTTATCAGCAGCAGATCAATAAGTGTCAGTAGTATCAAAACAATATAATAACAGTGGCAATATATATATATATAATAACAATAGGTAGGCTCAGCAGCAGACACACCTTAGTGCAAAGTTAGGTGTCAGTATTAATAACAGTGGCATATATATATATAATCACAATAATACAAAATTAACTGTCCCAGGTGTAGGCAATTTGGGGTGAAGTGTCTTGCCCAGGGACACAACGACATCCTGACTGCAGTGGGGTTTGAACCTGTGCTCCCCTGATCCGAACACCAACGCACCAGACCACTGCACCACACGCCTCCCAACAAGTCATTGTACAGTTTATCAACGACGACAAGTTTTTCTTAATTTTTGTATTGAAGGCCTGTTGGATTTAATCAGCTCGCTTAGCACTGCCAGAAGCCCAGCCTGAAAGGTATTTTGTTGCTGGTCGTCCGATTCCTGGGCCTTGAGTGAATGCAGCAGCCGTTCGTCGTGCATCTCCTTGGCACGCAGGTCCTCATTCTCCTTGCTGACCATGGCACGGCGGTCCGTCGCCATGATGGTGTCAAGGAAGCTGTCATCGCGTGCCCACTTTCCTAAGGTGAAATATGCAAGATACAAGATCAGTATAATCGCAACAACGAGACAACATTGTCCAACATTGGACATGGTGCAGGCAGGGACAGTGTACAAAATGCAGGTGTAAAGTAGAAGATAAGATAGATAGATAGGATCAAATAATATCAAATAAAGAATAAATATCAAAGTGCCCTTATTTATTGTTTTGTGCTTAATGTATGCTTGGACTTTGTTTTATAGGGATTAGTGGACATCAGTTAGATGTGTAACCTTCTTTCAAGGCCAGAGTAGTTACAGTGTAAGTGGATTGACATCTAACATAACATGGCTGAGTACAATTATAACAATCAATAAAAAAAAGGAAAAATAAATAGAATTTCAATTACATCTCTACTTAAATGTGCAAAGATATTAGAACATCAGTCTTTGTGGCATGCAGGTAATCAACTGTTTAAGCTTTTACCATTAATATGTAGAATGAATGTTGCAAATTACTTGAAATTATAGCAACTACAATGTATTGTTAGAGGTAACAATACAGAGGTAGCATTATGTCCAGCTAGCATGCTAATTGCTAACGTTATATTATCGTTTTATCCCGGAGGGGAAAACTAGTTTCTAATCCTGAGAGAAACACCTCGCCTGAAACACACGATTAGTGCCATGAGTTAGTGAAGCAAATTACAGAACATTGCACACTTATTCACAAGTCAAAACGTGTTCATAGCGGGCATGGTTGAGAATAGCTAGCTAGCTAGATGTTGTTAGCCAACTTGGACCTAACGTTAGCAAGTTCTAGCATGGCTAGCTCGATCTACTGAGCAAATAAAAGTACATCTAAGACCAGTATTGTGCAGATTAAAACAGTGCAGTGCATGTATTTTATTTTACCTTCGTAGTCGTGCCGACATGACTTTGCAAGGTCTGCTAACTTTGCTGAGCCACGGAAACTGCATTCAGTAGAAGCTTCTGAATGCGGCGCTTCGCGTCCTCCGAGTAAATCGCATATCTTAGCATATTCATACACACTGTTCATACTGCTCATAGGCTACTGTGTATATATCTAGTGTATTCATACCCCCCACTGTTTATTCATCATTCAATTCATTCTATATTTTATTCTGTAGATTGTGTACATTACTTTTCACTTTACTGCTTTTTGCACTCCTGGTTAGAAGCTAAACTGCATTTCGTTGTCTCAGTAGGCTACCTGTAATCCAGGGCCGGCCCTTGTCATAGGCAGTATAGGCGAATCCCATGTTATGCTGGCTTTTCTTGGTTTATTTTGAAGGTGAGTGGTAATGAACAAATTAATAAACCACCAGTGCCTCGAGTTTACAGCTAATTAGCTAAAAGACAATAACAAATATAGTTAACTAAGGTAGGCTACTAGCTAATGGTTAAGTTAGCTAAGACAATTTATCATGGGCATACAGGCTAATGTAGCCTACTGTACTTAAGGGGAGACATTTAAAGTGAATACAGTAAAAATGTGTATCTAATAACGTCATCACAATCACAATTTTTTTTTTACTTGCAAAATTATCTTTTAAATTGACAAACATCAACATGTCTAACACGTGGCACAATTCAAAAGGAATCGAAAGATAATCTTTCTCTCGCCATTGACTTCAATACATACTTTTTTCAAAATAAGGTCCCATGGAGGTCCCCCGGAAAGGGAGGGACTTCGCCTCTCTATGGGTGTGTCCTTTTATACTGCTAAGTGAAGTCACTTTCTCTTTCGTTCTCCAGATAAAGATCACTTATACTGATCACGTGGTTTCTCGGAAAAGATGATTCCGTTTACAGTAAATCATTAAAAAAAACGTTATAAAACTCACCGCAGGAAGCTCCACGTACAAAGGTGTTTTCTGTCCTTTTTCAGAGTCACAAAGTGTTTTTTCAGTACCAAGGTAACATTAAGATTAAATTCAAGGTTCCATTTACAAAATGACAATCCATTATAAAGGGCAACCAGAGCATTCATTTTATTTAAGTATAATGGGATCTACTGTAAGTAAGCAAGAAAAGAAAGAAATGTGTCCTGTTGTCACGATCTTGGTGTTATGTCACGGTTTTAGTTTTGTGTGTCTGGTAATGGGTTTTGTTTTGCTGTTCTTTTCTCCCTGTTTCATGTTTTCCTCCTTGTTTCTTGTCTGGTCTTTCTCCCTGTGTTTTCCTCCCTGTCGTTAGTTTCCCTGGTGTGTCTGTGTGACGAAGGTAACTTCGTCACTGTGGACTGATGGCTTCGGGCCTTGCATATGTGCACATTTTTATACAATTTATACAATTTATTGAAAAGTGTTCCCTTTCCCCATGTCTGTTACTCCTGATTATGTTCACCTGGTGCCCTGTGTTGTCTCCTCCCCCCCCACCTGTGTCTAATTGCTGATTAGTGTGTGGGTATTTCTGCAGGTCTCCCTTGAAAAAGAGATCTATGATCTCAATGGGACCAATCTGGTTAAATAAAGGTTTGAAATGAAATGAAAAAAATGTAGGCTCTGTTTCCCTGTCTGTGTTGGCTGGTAGTGTGTGTGAGATCCTGGTGGTTGGTGGTGACTGTGTTCACGTGGGCAGTAGATTGAGGCTGTGTCATACGTTTATGATGTAATAAATGCCCACACCGGGTTGTATTTTTCTGCCTCTGCCTCCTTGCTTGGTCGGGCCGCTCAACGGTCAGCGTCACAATTGGTGTCAGAAGTGGGATTGACCAAGTAAGGAGTTGGAAATGACGAGAGGGAAAATAATCGACCAAAGAGAGGAGCCGCGGCTGGGGGTGGCTATGCCTGGAACTGACCAGGGGGCCACGGCTGGTGAACCAGGCGACAAGCTTGGGAAACTGAAGGAGTTGATGAAATCATTCATGCAGTATCAGAAGCAGCAGGAGACGAGAGACAGGCAGCAGGAGACGAGAGACAAGCAGGAGGAGTGCCGTTTGAGAAACCTGGAGCAGCTGTTTGCACAGATACAGCAACAGGTATCTGAGATAAAAGAGGAACGGAGACTCCGGAGGCAAGACGGCAGATTGGCTGAAGAGCTCGACCGCATCAACGTCCGGTATGGGGACCGGACCCAAAGAGGGGAAAAAGTGATGCAGCAGATTCAAAAGTACCGCATGGAGCTTCGGGAGCAGGACCGTAGAAAACAACAGAAGGAAGAGACGGAGCGCATCATGGAGTGTCAGCTGCTGGAGGAGCTGGAGAGACAGAGACAGCGACAGGCAGAGCTCACGGCCCAGAAGGCCAGAAAGGAGGAAGAAACATATAAGCGGGAGGAGCTGGTAAAAAACCTGGAGGAGAATAACCGCCAGATGAAGAGGGAACTTGAGCGAGCGGGCCGCTGGAGAAGGTGAACAGCAGCCTGCAGCGTCACCTGCAGCGCAGCACGGAGGAGAAGGAGGAGCGCGAGAGGGAGCTCATCCAGATGAAGCAGCAGATAGCCTTTCTGATGCAACTGCAGCGGTCCCGGGCGGATCCCGCTCAGCTAGAGAGGCCGCAGTCCCGGCTCTCTAAGAAGAAACTGGCAGAGGAGGAGCGGGTGAAAATGGCCGAGAAAATCCGTCAGGAGAGAGAGCGCGTCATGCAGCAGAACCAGCAGGAGCGCCGGGAGAGGAAGAATCAGATCCCGAAGAGGAAGAAAGGGAAGCTTCCTGTCGACTTCACGGCCCCCTCTGAGGAAACCCTGCTGCACAAGGGGAAGCAGGTTGTTGCCGTGGGGATAGACGTCACAAAGGTAACAAATTCAGACGCTGAAGTAGACAGTACAGCTGAGACAGAGAAGCTCCTGGTGGATGAGCTTGTCAGGAAGGTGTACGATGAGGATCCGGTGCAGAGGCCGCTGAGGCTGGAGAAGGTCAGAGCCTTCCACAGCACATAGAGGAGTCCAGGAAACACCGGGCGGAGTGGAGACCCATGGAGGAAAGCAAAATGACCAAGGCCAGAGAGCGATGCAAACATGCGCATCGCGCGGTGGTCCCTTGCCTTGCAGCCATACAACTTTGCGGTTAAGTACCGGCCAGGGAAGTCAAACCGGGTGGCTGACTGGTTGTCCCGAAGCCAAGACTGTTAAGACACTGTGCTTCCTGGGGTGAGGGGTAAGGAAATGTGACGAAATGTGGACTGATGGCTTCGGGCCTTGCATATGTGCATATTTTTATACTATTTATTGTTAGTATAAGTTCCCTCTCGAGTCACCTTTCAAGTCTCCTCTCGAATTCCCTCTCAAGTTCCTTCTCAGGTCACCTCTCGAGTCCCCTCTCAAGTCCCTACCCAATGTCCTGGTCCGTTGGAGGTTCCGCTGGGGGTCCTGCCAACTCCATGTCCTGTCCCGTTGGGGGTCCCGCCGACTATTCTTCTGCCGGGGGTCCTGCCAACCCTATGTCCTGTGCCGTTGGAGGTTCCGCTGGGGGTTCCGCTGGGGGTCCTGCCAACTCCATGTCCTGTTTCATTGGGGGTTCCGCCTACTACTCTTCTGCCGGGGGTCCTGCCAACCCTATGTCCTGTGCCGTTGGAGGTCCCGCCGACTACTCTTCTGCCGGGGGTCCTGCCAACCCTATGTCCTGTGCCATTGGAGGTCCAGCCGACACCTGTTTCGTCGGGGGTCCTGCCCACCCCATGTCCTATGTCGTTGGGGGTTCCGCTGAGGATCCTGCCAACTCCATGTCCTGTTTCGTTGGGGGTTCCGACGGATTCCCTGCCAACACCTGATCCTGTCCTGTTGGGGGTCCCGCCGGCACCTGCTCCGCCGGGTTTCCTGCCAACACCATGTCCTGTCATGTTGGAGGTCCCGTCGACACCAGCTCTTGCTCCGTCCGGGGTTCCACTGACACCAGCCCATGTTCCGTCCAGAGTTCCGTCTACGCCTGTCCCGCCAGGGGTCCCACCAGCTTCTGCTTTCGATCCCAGTGCTCCGGCGATCCAGCTGACACTGGAGGGGTCCTATTGCGGCGTACGTTGTCCTCCGGAGCTATCCCGTCGCCGCCTTTTTTCATGTTTTCCTCCTTCTATTTCGTATATGGCTTCGCCCTCTAAGGCTATCGCTATTGGGTAATCCCCCTGCGCACCCGCGCAGCACTTAAACACTTGTAGTCCACGCCCGCCCGCAAGGTGGGCCCCACCCTCGAGCTCTCTTCCGGTATAAATAGGAAGGAGGCCCGACAATCTGCTCCCTCTTTTCTTCAGCACCCCGTTACTGAAGCACAAGAGATACTTCAAATTAAAGAGTAAACATGGGTGACAAGGGCACAGTGGGTGCATGCACTTGCTGTGCCCGTCTCCCCTCGGGCGACAGGAAGCGGAGAGCGGACGCTCTCGCTGCTGCGGCCGAGGAGGACGATTGGCCCATCCGGGCTTACGAGCCCGCGGACGGGGGCCTCGTGTCCCTGGGGCCGAGTGCCGGGCAGGAGTCGGACGACTCCTGCCCCGCCTCCCTCCACGGTTCACCGTTCGGTTCTGCCGTTTTTTTTGGGGTAAGACAGGCCAACATAATCGCCGGACGGCGCCCTACGTTGAGCGCCCTACGTTGAGCGCCCCCAGAGACCAGTATGTCGCCCGCCAGGCCGACCGGGTGCACCAGTGTGCCTTTCAGGCAACCGCCTTGGCGTCAGGCTCGCCCTTCGGCGGTTGCGGGGGCTCCGTAAAGCCCACGTCTCCGCTCCTCCGCCACCCCATAGACAGGGTCTCCCGGCGGCGAGTCAAAGGGGAGTGAGGCTCCCCCACTGCTGGTCTGCTCAACGAGAGCCTCCGAGGAAGCAGAGCCGGTTCTGACGTTCTGGGGGGTGGTGAGTAAAGTAAAGTGTGTTCATTTTCCAACTTTTTGTACTGAGTCATCAGTAACAAGTGTTTCTCACAGGCGCCCACTCTGTGTAAGCCAGCTGCCTATAACCTATCGGTTAGTAGCCAGCAGGGCTCGTTGCAAAAGCAGAGTTCGCTAATTACGCCGGCTGCCACTAATCTGTTGATTAGTAGACAGCAGGGCTCGCTGCAGGAGCCTGTCGGTTTTAACCTATCGGTTAATAAACTGCAGAGCTCGCGGCATTCCTCTGTCTGAGATACGTCTCCTACACACGGTCATAATAAACCCATTTCGAATGGAGGTCGTAGGCCACCAGGAGGAAGCGTTGGTGGTGCGGGACGCCATGGAGCTCCCCACAGATGTCCAGCTGCATGTGCTCCCAAGGCGCGCGCGGCCACTGCAAGGGCTGCAGGGGCGGTGGGGGTGGCGGGCCAGTTTTGCCACGTCTCTATATCTCGATCTATGCCCGGCCACCACACCAAATCCCTGCAGCGCTGTTTCACCTTCACGATACCCAGGTGGCCCTTGTGCGCCATAGCCAATACGCGTGCCCTGAGGTTGATGGGGACGAACGTGCGGAGGCCCCGGGCCACGCAGACACCGTTCCAGCAGGTCAGCTCGTCCTTGACCCGATGAAAAGACGACAGCTCCTCCGGGAACTTCGCAGGCCATCCCTCCCGGATGTAAGTGCGGAGCCGGGAGAGCATGGGGTCCTCCTCCGACGCGAGCCGAAGGTCCTCCAGGGAAACCGCGGCCTGAAGCGGGGCGTTGAGTATGAGCTCTGACTCTGTTGCGTCAGGGCCCGCGCCGGGCGCTGGGGGCGCGGGAGAGCAGGTCAGCCACCACATTCTCCCTGCCGGGAGTAAACACTGTGGTGAAGTCATACGGCAGGAGCCTCTCTGACCAGCGGTAGATCCTCAGCGGTTTGTGCCCCGACCCCGATGTAGCAAGCAGGGCTGTAAGAGCCTGGTGGTCAGTACGCAACGTAAAATGTCGCCCATACACGTACATATGCCACCGCTCGCACGCCCAGACGCAGGCCAGCGCCTCCCGCTCCCCCACCGAGTATTTCTGTTCGGCCGAGTTGAGGGACCGAGAGGCGAACGCCACTGGGCGTTCTGTGCCCCCCTGGATCTGGGACAGCACCGCCCCTATTGCCGTATTGGACGCATCACAGGTCACGAACGTGGGGCTCGCCAGGTCACGCGAGCACCGGCGTTGAGGTGAGCTGCGTCTTGAGCTGGCGAACAGCGGCAGAGCAGGCCGGGGTCCACTAGTGGGGGAGGTGGTCGAGGAGTACTGAGGAAGGAAGCGCAGGTAGTAGGCCGTCATCCCCAGAAACAAAGAGATCTGAGCTGGACAGGACGGCTCAGGCAGGCGCAGCACCGCCTCTACGTTGGAGTGTAGCGGGCTGAGGCCGTCGGCGGTCAGGCGGAACCCCACGAAGTCGATGGCTGGAACGGCGAAGGTGCACTTTTCCCCATTGAGTGTGAGGTTGTGATTGGCGAGGACGTCCAGCACCCTCGCCAGGCGTTCGTCATGAACGGCTGGTGTTGCACCATGAACCACTATGTCGTCCAGGAAGACGACCACGCCCGGGATGCCGGCGAAGATGGTGGTCATGATTTTTTGAAAACAGCTGGGGGCCGAGCTGAGGCCGAAGGGCATGCGGGTGTAGCGAAACACTCCGACATGCGTCACGAAAGCTGTAAGGCTGCGGCTGTCAGGGTGCAGCGGAACCTGCAGGTAGCCTTGGCGAAGGTCTAGTTTTGTGAACATGGAGGAGCCGTAGAATTTAGCGGTCGGGAGATGGCGGCCACTGAGTGGATGGTCGTTGGTGCGTGCGGCCCAGGCGTACGTGGAGGTGGGCTGTCGGTTGCAGGAACAGAGCGACAGACCCGTGCGAAATGGTTCTGTCTGCCACAGCGTTGACACCTCTGTCCTTTGGCAGGGCAGTTTGGAGCTCGAATCTGGTGCGATGATGAGCCACAATTACCACAGGCCCGGCGTGCTGCAAAGTTCACATCAAAGTTGTCCTCAGGGAAAACCTCCCCGGGAGGCTCCATGGGTAGCGCCACCGTTTGAGTTAGTAGCATGGGTCTGTGGGGAAAAGAACTGGAGGAGGGAGCTAGCTGTGATGCTAAGGCTGCTGCTGACTCAAGCTGGAAAGCTACCTCCACTGCTCTTGTTAAAGTGAGCTGGTCTGTCATCATTAGCAACTTTTCTCTGAGCGTCGAGCTGTTAGTGTGCTCAGCCAGCTGATCCCGTATTAGTTCATCTTCCAGCGCCCCGAATTTACAGAGGCTGGCTAGTCCCCTCAGATCAGCCACGTAATGGTGGACGGACTCACTCGTCTGTTGCCGGCGTTGCCGAAAAAAAATCCGCCGAAGCTTAACATTTTGTGGAGCAGCAAAGTGTCCAGTGAGCAGTGTAACACAGTCCGCATATTTCGGAGCGGGTCCGAGAGTCCGAAAAATCCGCTGTCCCTCGCTGCCCAGCGTGTGTATCAGCAGGGCTTTCTTCCTGTCGTCGTTAGCTTCAGCTAGCCCCGCGGCTACTATGAACGTTTCGAAGGACTCAAGCCAGCGAACCCACGGAATCGGTGGTTCGCCCGGCAGTGCGAGGAACGGGGAGAGAGGTGAGAGTAGAGAATCCATAATCTTCTTATGAGAGGGACGTCCCCCTTTTTCCCCTGACACATTTCGTACGGAATGTCTTGTCAGAATGAGTGATGTTGGGAACCCAGCTGTGCGCTCTCCTGCCTGTCTATCTACACGCAGAGAGCTGCTATTACCCCTCCTTTCTGTCACTGGGCAAAGTGTGACCTTCGTCTCTACTTTTTCACAGCGGCAGGTATGTATTATTCCCAGCCTCGTCCCCTCATGGAAAATATTCATGTTATGCTATATTCCAGGGACTGTGATGCGCCATTCGCATGGCGCAAAGGGCATGGGTTGTTATCTGAGCAGGTGTGTCTGTGCTTCTAGTACCGGGCGGACCCAGTGGGGCGCAGACTACATCTTGCTTCGCCCTTAACCCAATAGCGATAGCCAGTGGCGTCGCCTGGGGTAGGCATCCGGGGCTTTAGCCCCGGATGTTTTTTCTTTAGCCCCGGACAAATTCTCCCTCAATATAATACATTAACCGTACTTCTTTACCTATAGGACGGCAGATTTGTAATTTCCCGTGTTCAGTGAATGCAACATAGGCAAGCCAAGACACCACCAGACCAATCAGAGAGTTGCACCTCTCCTCTGTGACAATGTTTAAACTTTAAACTGTCAGCCCCGGACGCGGAGATTCTGAAGATGGACATTAGACATGTTTTCAATAAAAAAGACGGCAATACTCAAGTGGTGGCTCACACAACAACCCCAGAGCCACCACCTGAGCCAGGTGAACAAGGTATGTACATGTCAGTAAACTTACAAGTTATGCGAACATGTAAGCAAAGCATAAATTACAGCTACGTTGACGTTACTTTGAATCGCACGGGTAATCTAAACCGTTAGCAAGTAGCTATAGCGAGCCAGATATATTAAATAAACACTTTGTCATACAATATAAATGTTGTGTTTTTTAGCGTTACCTGGTGATTTCAAAGAAAGCTCTCTGGGAAATGTTGACTTACTGTTCGACAGGAAGCTAGAAGCTACCTTACAGTACACAGTTGATCCTGAGTCCTGTCAGTTAAAGTGTTTCATAGTTAGCTTAGCTAAGCATCAAACTAGCACTGAAATATATGGATGTTATGTGACAGTATTTCTGAGAAAAGTCAGTTTAAATGGTGGCCTAGTTGCCACTGCTTTACTGTCGACAGCACGTTTGAACGTATTTGCAGCAGTAAATGTGGCTGTTTGGCCACTGACGTTGCCATAACACCTGAATTTAAATGTGCAACCTCTTTTTGTGACAGATTTTTGCATGAAATTATAATTCTGATTGATATTTCCTATTGATAGCTAGTTTCTATGTGAACATTATGAGATGGACAGCCAGCTAACAAGCTTTTTATATACAAAGATTTCAGATCAAAGCTAATCCAGTAGGGCTCCTGAAAGGGGACAAGGGACACTATGCTCCCAAATATTAAGCCTCGACCCCCATCTTAAAATTGATATGATCAAAAAATCTGCATTGTCGGAGGCCTTTTTTCCTCATTATCATGTCAAATTGTACAGCTTTCCTTAGTTTTGAATGCAGAAAGATGACTATTCGAGTATTACGTGAAAATGACTATATTTAAGTGTTAAGTAAATATATTAAGTGAATTACTCAAACTGCATTTGTATAGGAATGATTCTCTCCTATTGGCAGATAACTACTAACAGTGATATCTACTGTACAAGAGGTTTCCAATGTCAATTTAACTATTTTCAATTGGTTAGTATTATATTTTGTGACAGTGTGGTGACACTCATTTTAATGAAGACAAATTTGTGTATCTTGAAATTCATTTATTTGACAGAGCTGGAAACTGATTTTAAATACTTGTTTGTGTTTACCTACACAGTCATCACAGATGAGCCAAAAATAGTAGAGGATGAAGAAAGGAGAACAGGAGAAAGGGACACACAAGAAGGAGATACAACAGATAAGAACAACAATGAACAGGAACATCAGAACAGACAAGAGTCAATGGGTAACTGGGTAACTGATTTAGGGACTGCAGATACAGGGCCAAGGCAAGTGAGACATCACTGTTTTCCATCCGGCATGTTTGGCCAGCAAAAGAGATCATTTCAACCAAGTTGGTTTGATACTTTTAAATGGGTTGAATATTCTACCACTGCCAATGCAGCATTCTGCTTTAGTTGTAGACTATATGGCAAACCAAAGCAATCAAGGGATCAAAGGGACACCCTCACCACCTCAGGATACACAAACTGGAAGCGTGCATTGGATTCTTTTCGAGAACATGAAAATTCAAACATACACAAGGCTCTTCTTTCCAGTTCTCGACAGAATGCTGGAGGAGCTTCAAAACAGGTTTTCTGGAGTTGGGGAAAAAATATTAATTGGCATACAGGCATGTCACCCTCCATGGGGAGGTCGTCGACCGATTTGCGAAGGTCAAACCAAGGCGATTTAGCCTAACACTTCCACCTACAAAACAATAAAGAGTGTGAAGACAGCGAGTGATGATGGGGAGAAAAAACGAAGCAAATGAAAGGTAATGTGATGAAGGAAGCAGCAAGTGAGGAAGGAAGCAAGTGATGAGGGATTATTATTTCCTCCTTCCATCCCTTTTTTCAGTTTAATCTCATTACTAACAACTTCTAATAATTTGACATAGTTTATGATTTAATTGGAAAATCAAGTGTTTTTAAATAATAAACCTGTTTCTGATTCTGATTATTTGATTTTTTTTGACATATGGGTGTTGAGAGATGTATAGATCTCTTAATGTTGCTCTCAAAGTGCACCAGATTGATGCTTTTAACTTCAATATTTAAAAAAAATCTTCCTGGGGGAGTTCCCCCCAAAAATAGTACTTTACCTCTGCTTATGTAACTCCGGTGTAGTGTCCCCTCGGCAACAGATCACTCACAGTTGGTGATTACTTTCCTGCATTTCAATGGACAGCATATAAAAAGGACACGTGAGCTTCATTGCTTAAGAGATCCTCACATGCCATCTCTTTAAAAAAATAAGTGTCCAGTCAACAACAAAACATCAGTGATCGTATAGTGGTAGTATATTTTTCATAAGCAATGTGAAACATTAAACTTAAAAAAACTGGTGTACAAAACTCACATACCTGCGTTGATCTCCTGGAGTGTCTCTACTCTTTCTTCTCCACCATTAGAGATTGCAAACATTTCAGAAACAGCTAGAGGTAGGGGACAAATAACTTGTTCGCTGGGCATGTCAAAAACCTCCCTGCTTTGATCAAGACTTTAGGGAGCCTTTCAGCCCCTCTGGCAAAGGGGCTGGAAAGCAAGTTTTGCAAATGCAGTACCATCTACATGCTTGTCCTGTTCCAGACACTGCTCTCAACCACTCAGGGCCTGCACAAATACCTGCAGAAAGAAACAATTGACTTGGTGCAGGCAGTAAATTACAAAACAGCAGTTGAGAACACACTGAAAAGTTACAGAAGTGACGAGAAAGCAAGACCAAGGCCCTGTGCAATGATCTTGATATTCCCGAAACTGTGACACAGAGGAAGAAGCGTAGAAACATGGAAGACTTTGTAGTCGAGGCATCGTGTGGAGCAGCTCTCCCATTAGCTTATTAGCTCAGATTAGCTATTGATGATCACGTTGATAAATCATATAAAACCAATAGCCAAACACACAAAAAACATGCTGCTGTGTGAGCATTAAACGATTAACATTAAACTAAACAAACACAACAAAACGTTATAGTCCTTATAAAATAAAAACATACATTTTGTCCACCAAAATAATACAGGCACCTTACCCTCGAGAGATCCTCACATGTTATGAGAATCTCCCACAATCCATTGCCGTAACAAAGCTAATGCAGGCACACGTTTGTTTGTGACACAAGATGGCGTAATTCTTCTTCTTCTTCTTTTATTTAATGGCGAATCGCTTCCACTTGGAGCATATATCGCCACCTCTGGCGTAACCCGAATTAATTCTCCGATTTAACAAGGATTTTATACCAACCTTTATAACTCTGTACACACACGACACACCTATATGTCGTGAGCTGATTATCGAGCCTTCATTGTAACAGATCTGGTAGGCCACCACGTTATTCTTTACTTTCTACGTCTTTATATGGAGAAGATATTACTTTTTTCTCCGTCATGTTGTTTCCATAGCAACAACAACTTCCTGTCAACAGCCAACGAAAAGTAACAAAAAACACTGTAATATCCTTTTCAGTTTCACAGAACACAAATTGGGTTATTTACATAATGTTTACAGTACTGTTTATTGTTATTTTGTAATATTCTTTGCGGAATTTGGCCATGTAAAATGTCCTATTGGGTTGCTGTACAGCCAATGCGTGACGTCATTGGTAAGCGGCGTAACGAACCCCGAACAGATTCTGGTACCTACACCGCCACTGTGGGCTCAGCCCCGAATGTTTCCAGGTCCAGGCGACGCCCCTGGCGATAGCCTTAGAGGGGGAAGCCATATACGAAATAGAACTGAAGTTACCGTAACTCCAGCTTCTATGAGTATTGGCGTAGCCCTCTAAGTGCTGGGCCCCACTGGCTCCACGAATAGCTGAAGAAAAGTTATTTTGTATGGGAGTATTGTCGGGCCTCCTTCCTATTTATACCGGAAGGGAGCCCGAGGGTGGGGCCCACCTTGCGGGCGGGCGTGGACTACAGTGTTTCAGTGCTGCGCGGGTGCGCAGGGGGATTACGCAATAGCGATAGCCTTAGAGGGCTACGCCAATACTCATTAGGGGCGTTCACACCAAGTACTTTTCCCACAGTAGTTCATGAGAACTATAGTTCATGAGAGTTCTTTTAGTTCTGATGAACTAAAGCAGATCGCGTTCACACCAAAATGAGTTCCTGGGGGTGGATTAGGCAAATGAGCCGCTGACGTCACTTCTTCTTCTTCTGCTTTGGGTTTACTGGCAGGCCGCAAACAACTTCACGGCGAGTACAGTAGGTGGCGGTATGCACCTTAAAGTTGCAATTCGCCAAAAAACCGAGAGAAGAAGAAAAAAAACTTCCGCTTCCGCTGTATGCTTCTGTTTACCTTCCGACCTCAGACACGGTATGGAGGTCGTGTTATACAGCTTCGTAACGGAGTTATTTAAGCCAATAACTCAGCCACAAATACAAATACAGATCGACCATTCAAATGCAATAGAAATGCTGAGTCGGAGGCGAAGGCGGTTAAGAAGCCTTAACAAAAGGATTGGACGACGAAAGCACACGCTATGTTTTCGCCGTTGGACAGCCGAGGATGATGGCCGTTATCACGCCCAAAGAACAGCAATGGTACGTTCATTAAATCACATTAATACTATCTAATGTAGGATTTATGGAGTTATGTAGGGCTAATTTGTGTCTTTGTATGTGTTCCAGATATGCGAATACTACGGAACTCTGGGTGAACAATAGAACGTCGGCCTGGTGGGAGGATGTGCAGTGGATCAAAGATTTCCGAATGTCCAAGGGCTCTTTTCAACTCCTCTGTATTCGCCTGGAAGCAACGTTGTGGAGAGGCATCTGAACAGCATGGAAATTGTAAATTGACAATAAAGCTGATATTTTGTACAGTGCATTTGGTTCTCTCTTTTATTTACCAGTCAACAGACACAATTACAATAGTGCAGACACAACTTAGTGCAAAGATTAAATGTCAGTATCAAAACATTACTCATACTGTATATTTGTATATTAATGAGTATATTATGTTAAATGTGTGTTAAAGACAATGGGATGAGGTTGAAAGCTCTTTAAAAACTTTTGTATACATACATGTTAACATACATGTTAAGCATGCACACCTGAAGAACTATGTTACACACACAGGTTAGTCTGTGTACCGCTGCACTGCTGCTGGTTTAAACAAAGACAGTCATGATGCTAGTGCCGTGCATGTAGGTTCTCTTTTATTTATCAGCAGCAGATCAATAAGTGTCAGTAGTATCAAAACAATATAATAACAGTGGCAATATATATATATATATATATAATAACAATAGGTAGGCTCAGCAGCAGACACACCTTAGTGCAAAGTTAGGTGTCAGTATTAATAACAGTGGCATATATATATAATCACAATAATACAAAATTAACTGTCCCAGGTGTAGGCAATTTGGGGTGAAGTGTCTTGCCCAGGGACACAACGACATCCTGACTGCAGTGGGGTTTGAACCTGTGCTCCCCTGATCCGAACACCAACGCACCAGACCACTGCACCACACGCCTCCCAACAAGTCATTGTACAGTTTATCAACGACAAGTTTTTCTTAATTTTTGTATTGAAGGCCTGTTGGATTTAATCAGCTCGCTTAGCACTTCCAGAAGCCCAGCCAGAAAGGTATTTTGTTGCTCCACCTCGATTCCTGGGCCTTGTGTGAATGGAGCAGCCGTTCGTCGTGCATCTCCTTGGCACGCAGGTCCTCATTCTCCTTGCTGACCATGGCACGGCGGTCCATCGCCATGATGGTGTCAAGGAAGCTGTCATCGCGTGCCCACTTTCCTAAGGTGAAATATGCAAGATACAAGATCAGTTTAATCGCAACAACGAGGCAAAATGTTTATTAATAGTCCAGTTTACTCTGAGATAGAAGATCAAACCGTTTTCATGTAATCCTTTTATTTATACATCACATATACTGAGGTAGCTGGGCCAATCAAGCTTGGACTGAAATATCGAAATTACATCTCTCTTTGATATTGACTACAATTATTGCTACAATGCATCAATTCATTATCAAGCAAATGACTTGTGCATGAACTCTAAGCAGCGGTGATGCAATACATATTTCGATTTACTTTTACTTATTAATAGTTATATCACCTTCTTCTTCTTTCAAGGCCAGAGTAGTTACAGTGTAAGTGGATTGACATCTAACATAACATGGCTGAGTACAATTATAACAATCAATAAAAAAAAAGGAAAAATAAATAGAATTTCAATTACATTTCTACTTAAATGTGCAAAAATATTAGAACATCAGTCTTTGTGGCATGCAGGTAATCAACTGTTTAAGCTTTTACCATTAACATGTAGAATGAATGTTGCAAATGACTTGAAATTATAGCAACTACAATGTATTGTTAGAGGTAGCATTATGTCCAGCTAGCATGCTAATTGCTAACGTTATATTATCGTTTCATCCCGGAGGGGAAAACTAGTTTCTAATCCTGAGAGAAACACCTCGCCTGAAACACACGATTAGTGCCATGAGTTAGTGAAGCAAATTACAGAACATTGCACACTTATTCACAAGTCAAAACGTGTTCATAGCGGGCATGGATGAGAATAGCTAGCTAGCTAGATGTTGTTAGCCAGCTTGGACCTAACGTTAGCAAGTTCTAGCATGGCTAGCTCGATCTACTGAGCAAATAAAAGTACATATAAGACCAGTATTGTGCAGATTAAAACAGTGCAGTGCATGTATTTTATTTTACCTTGGTAGTCGTCCCGACATGACTTTGCCAGGTCTGCTAACTTTGCAGAGCCACAGAAACTGCATTCAGTAGAAGCTTCTGAATGCGGCGCTTCGCGTCCTCCGAGTAAATCGCCAGAAGCGCAGACACATCCTCATCACTCCACCGCTCCAATTGATTTATTTAGTGTTGCTATAACAACTGCTTTCACAAAAGGAATCTCTTCGGGTGTGCTGTTCCGAAGCGAGCAAATACAATGGCCGCTTACAACAAAAAATTCAGAGTCAAACGGGCGTGGTTTGCATTCCGCACAGCCAATCAGACGTACGAACTACTTTCTCCCACGACAGTCCCTGCTCTCTAGCAGAGACTGAAAAGTGGGTCTCACGAACTAAGTTGAGCTACTTTAGTTCCTGGGGCTTTTTGGTGTGAACGCAAATATATCGTAGTTCTGATGAACTATTGTGGGAAAAGTACACCAAAGTACTCCGGTGTGAACGCACCTATAGAAGCTGGAGTTACAGTAGGCAACTTCAGTTGTTTCTTGTCTGGTCTTTCTCCCTGTCGTTAGTTTCCCTGGTGTGTCTGATTGTCTGATTGTGTTCACCTGTTGCCCTTGTGTTTCTCCTTCCCTGCCCGGCTGTTTCTCGTCTCGTGATTACCCCTCCCTGTATTTAGTCTTGTCTCTTCCTGTGTTCCCCGTCGGTTCATTGTTTGTTTGTTTTCCGGTCTGCCTCCATGTCAGTCACGGTCAGTCCTTCGGCATGTTTTTTCCTTGTGCTTTGGTTTTGTTTCAGTTCGTTTTTTTGTCATCAGCTTTTGTAATAAAGCTCGCTTTTGTTTATAGACCTTTATCCTTTTTGTAGTCTGCATTTGGGTCCTACCTTTTTCCGCAATCATTACAGAGATCTTAACACCTGTAGCCTAAAACTGTATTTTCATAAGCTTATTTTGAAGTCTTCATCAATAAATTGAAAGCAAATTTGTGCCAATCAAGTGATCGGCTGTTTTGAAATAATAACATGGCTTTTACAACTAAAAGCCTGTATCCTACAACGTCTGCAGACAAAAGATGGTTTATCAGGGTGTTACCACTCTGTTCTTTATAATACTGCTATCAGGCTTTAAGATCTGATAGCAGCACTCTATCCACTGAGCCACAGCCACCTTATCAGGGTGTTACCACTCTGTTCTTTATAATACTGCTATCAGGCTTTAAGATCTGATAGCAGCACTCTAGCCACTGAGCCACAGCTGCCTTCCCGCTTTATCAGGGTGTTACCACTCAGGGTGTTACCACTCTGTTCTTTATGATACTGCTATCAGGCTTTAAGATCTGATAAATAATTACAGTACACGTTAAAGAGGGCAAGACTAGAGATGACGAAAAATGTTAAATAATGGAATTTAATTTTTTTTTATTAAAAGTATAGTATTTAAATGAAGTGATGATATTTCTGTTTACTTTAGAAGTTATTATGCTGTGTATCTGGGAAACATTAAAGACATTCTGCAGATTTGGTCTCTTTATTGAAATAGTAAACAGTAAGTATACATGTTAACAATATATAGAATTAATGGTATTTTTTATTACGTAAATATAAAGAATCGGATACTTCACAGAAACAAATTATTATAATTTCTGAGTAAAAGAAAGATCATATATGATGCTAAACTTGATTAAATCAAACAATGTCATGTTTACTTGTGGACAATAGCACTTTAATATTGAATGATCTTTTAATAAATGTAAATATGTGATATCAGATACTTAGTTGAAGAAGAAAAAAAAAGTTACATATCATACTGGATTAGGTAAGAGAAACCACCTGAAGGATAACCTACATCTTGACTTTTAGACTGAAATATCTTTAAAACATTAAATGTGCAAAAATAAAATGAATCAGATGATTATATATTGACAGAAACTCTAAATTCTAACTTACTAGAAAATGGTCACACATGCTTCACTTGATTACATCAAACTTTTTGTCATGTTTACCTCTTGATATGCTAAATATGAACTAAATTATCTTTTCATTGATTTAAAAATGTGAATACCTGGCATTTCATACATCTCAGAAATGAAAACAGATATAATACATTTTGAGTAAATAGTCAAACATGAACATTACAATTACTGTTAAAAATGTAAGAATTTAGTTTTCATATTTTCAATTAAGTTAAAAGAAGTTTAATTCCATATATGACATTGTCAATGTATTCTGCTTTCCTATAGTATTGTTTTACTCACTTTTGTTAAAATTGAACATCATTTATATAATCTTCATTTGTTTAATTTAGATTTATTCATTTTCTATCAAAAGACAAGTGTCTGCATAGATCCTGCAGTAATTCTTAACACTACTGTCAAAATGAAACTGAAAGTCGATTAATCGGTTAACAGAACGTTGTTGTTTAGCTACAAATGCCAAACATTTCCAGCTTGTCATTTTACCAAGTTTTAAAAGCCATGCAAATGTTTTAAAACAGCAATCACACAATTGGCACTTAAAACAATGAATAAGATGGCATTGTCTTTACATAACCCAAAATAAGCTTCTAAAAATATAGTTGTCGACTAAAGCACTTTTTTTTTCATATGTTGCTTACTTAGATCCCATTACACTAATAAGCTGTGTGCGTGTGCAAGTGATAGAAAGAGCAAATGGTTCCCCTTTTTAATTAAATATCAATGTGAAATAGGTATAGTTTTACTTTGGTAGGCTACTTAATTTAACCTGGAAATGTGTAATCATCATTGTCTGATTAAAGAGTCTGTGTTTCTTAATTCTGAGAAAAGGAAAGAAAACACCTTTGTGCATGAAGCCCTTTGAGGTGGGTTTTATGAAGTTTTTTTATATCATTTATTGTAGCCTAAGCAAGTTCCTCATTTCCAAGAAACCACATGATCAATTTACTGTCTAAAGCTGTTGTCAGTTTGGTGTGTCAGGGCCTTAAGGGTCTATTGAAGGAGAAAACACTGAGGCAGTACAACATTATTACTCTTCAGTGTACCTTCATCATCATTCTTTAACATCTACTGTATTGATTTATCAGATCTTAAAGCCTGATAGCAGTATTATAAAGAACAGAGTGGTAACACCCTGATGAACCATCTTTTGTCTGCAGACGTTGTAGGATACAGGATGAATCCGTGTATCTACCGTCCAATTGTTTTTTCTTTATTAAACACGTAAACGGAAGAGCGTCTGAGGGGCCTTTTTGCTTTTTACCTTACTAAATGGTCTAATGGTCATTGGAGCGAGGGGCTGGGCGAAACTCACGGAAGTGATTTCAAAACAAAAGCACTCGTTTGCTAAAATCACACTTTGAATCACTACTGTATCCTGTTGAAGGAACGGTGATTATCACAACGAAAACGGACAAGACACATTTTGAGCCCAGAAAATGGATGTTATTAAGGGCTGTAAATATAATAAGCCTCTGTCTAAAATGGACAACATTGTTAGGAGATTTAAACTATACAGCGATTCTGCACTGCGGTCAACTCAGCCGTCTCTCTCGTTTATTTTTTCAAATCAGCTGCTCTTCATTATTCCTGCTATATTTGACTAGTGATACAAATATTGTTTACCACAAGTTCTTAAGGAAACTGACACTCTTGGACTCGGTTCTAGTTTGACTTCTACCAGAAATAAAATGAAGTACTTTTACTGTGTACTTTGTGGGTAATCCTCTGTCAAAGTCCCCTCCATAGTACATAATGCATGTTTTCTGCTATCTTTGATGAGTGATAAAAATATAATTTTACCATTAGTTCTTAATGAAATTGATACTGTTTGACTTTGTATTAGTTAGCCTACTACTAACAATACATTGAAGTACTTTTACTATGTATCTTTTGAGACATACTCAAGCCACTTCTGCTAAGTTTGATGAGGGAATTCTTTTTTGTTGCCATTAGTTCTTCGTGAGATTGATCCTGTTGGACTCGGTACTAGTGAAACTACCCCCACAAGTACTATGAAGTACTTACTGTGTACCAGCGACGTGCAGTCAGTGGAGGCAGGGGAGGCAGAGCCTCACCTGTCATACTCCAATGTAACGGAAAAACAACTAATGAAAAACAAAATAGTAATAATAATAAAATGTCTCCACTGATCTGTGTTGTAAGTGTGATTTATGTATGATTCTAATCGCTTTTTATAGTCAAAATCAGCAAATTTGCCGAGCTCCGCTACGGGAGCGATGACAAGTGAGGCAGGGGCGTGCTCTGCCTCTCGTAAGCCCACAGTAACTTGCTGGAGCGCGGGCACTAATGTAGCGCGGGCACTTATTTTGTGAGCGCGCTCAAGCCATTTACTGTGGGCTGAGGTGAGGCACAGATGAGCTTTGCCTCAATTCAGAATGCGTCACCCCACAGAAACTGGCTGGAAAGCGGGCCCTAAGCGCATGCCTGTCACCATCTCACTGTAGGTCACCAATGTAATGTATGTAGATCCCTTTATTACATTTATCCTCGCCATCCATAGTCTCTAAATAACTTATTTCACGTATATATGATATTTAGGCTCGCTGGTCTCAACGGCAATGAAAATGCACCAGGGGAGGCAGCCATAACCTCTGCCGCACTGAAGGGGGCGCACGTGAGCCCACAGGTTCTTGTTGCTACTGTAATTCTACGCAGAGACGGTAGACGCAAACAACAAACTAGACTTTTGAAACTACAGGAAGATAAGGAGGACTTTTACAAAAAAGTAATAGAGATTGTTGTCCAGAAGGATAGCATGGACTTCAAGTCAAGGTAAGACCACATTTGTAATGAAAATGGGATCTTACTAAGAAAGAACAATCCAATATTTAGATTTTGGGTATCCTTTTGTTGAACGGTCTGTTTAAAATGAATCGAAGCATCAGACTAAAAAAGCTTTTGAAAATAACCGAATATTTCGATTAAGGTCAAAATATAATATTTGTAAATCTGACTCAGTGCCTCACCAGCCATGAACCTCACCGCACGTCACTGCTGTGTACCTTTCCAATAATCCTCTGTCAATGTCCCCTCCTGAGAACAAGAATGCATGTTTCTCTGCTATTTTGAATAAGCGTTAAAAAACCTTTCTTCATGAGACTTATATTGTTGGACAGAGTATTTTAAGAGGATATGGTAGACATGATATCAGCAATACTTCTAGTCAGTACTCCGGCAGCAGCATTTTACACCTTGGAAAGTCTTTAGAGTCTGGCCTGGATAGCTGGTGTATCCTTCAGCACACTGACACACTCTGTCACTCTTGTTGGCCTCTTATGATGCTGCTGTCTTTTAATATATGATTATTTCTCAGCCGCTAGTTCGTTCCTGAAGAGACTGTCAAGTTTGGCTGTACTCAGCATTGAATCAAAACGCACTGGTAATCGCCGCATTCAGCTGTTATAGGCATGCCAACTTGATGCTCTGCTCACGGATGACTCGATGAGCATAGAAAACTGTTAAAATGATGACCTTACGTGTGTAAATATTTTTTTTTCTTTGAGGGGGTCTGCCCCCAAAAAACAGTTTTAAGTCCTGAGAAAGTCAAATAAGACGGTGTGTAAAACTACACTGCCCAGCCAAAAAAAAGTAACCACTTTGATTTAACTAGGCCAGTAGGTAAGGACTTTCCACTGGATAATAACTGCAGCGATGTATATGTTTTAGCTGAATACACGTTTTTTAACCCTAATTGATGCAGTTAGTCACTTCTTTAATGTTTGTTCTTTCTGATGTAAAGTCAAGGATGTAACTGTTTGCAATGAAGTTGTGGGGTGCTGAACTGTTCTTTTGATTCTTTAGAATTTTGATGAGGGTGAGCAAGCATCTTGAGGAACATTCATCATTAACTCCTCCAAAAAATATAGTTTATTTAATAATAACACTGAATATGTGAATCATAACACTGATTGGCAGCTGATAGGAATGATATGATTGTTAATATTATCATATTAATTCAGACAAACATCGATGAGACAGTTAATTAATGTACTTATTGCTGCAGTCTGCATAGATTTGGTACCCCTGCTGGTCTAAGAGTGAAACAAACTCATTCAGTTATTGTTCAGTTAAAATTCATTAAATTATGTGTGCCACCTTATATATCTCTATTTAAGGCTTTACTGATGTGCCACAATAATGTCACCTAATGTTATTGAGTTAAAATATTAATATTGTGGCTTTCCAAGTTATCATTGATCGATATAGTATAAGATGACTGCGATTAAATCAGCATATACTTCTGCCAGGGGATGCCACCCCTCAAAATCTCCTGCCACCCTCTTGCCACCCCATGAATATTTTTCTAGATCCGCCCCTGGTGATCAGTATAAGTGATCTTTATCTGGAGAACGAAAGAGAAAGTGACTTCACTTAGCAGTATAAAATGACACGCGTGCCATTGGATTTTTGCATTCCCAGAGAAGAGCAGAGGTGTTAACTCAGGACAAATTAACTTATAACTAAATATTGCATATAGAGTAGTTTAAAGACTGTGAGAATCAAGAACAGCCTTTCACCATGGTTATTCCATAAAGGTAGGAAACAATTTCTTTGTCTGTGATTGATGTTGTATTTTTCCTTTATTGATATGTAACATTGTTTTAAAGGCTTCCAATAGCCTTGTTGAACTTTCCTGCGTGGCTCCCAGACCGTAGTCGAGGAATACAGGGGATGACTGCCTTCAGTCTTCCAGGGCTAGGCAGCAGACTTCGGGGTTCAATAACCCACTCTCAGATAAGGCAGACCGGCAAGCTTTTCCTGGGGAGGCCGTTGTATTTGTGACACAAGTAACATGTTATGTAATTCATTCGCAACTTTGTTTTACAGCTAACTGTAACAAACCGTTCACTTCCAGAAACATGCTCGCTCACAATCGCTTGCTCTACCCATGCACACTCCACATGCACGCGCCGCACACTTTCCCCACCTCTCTCTCTTAAAGGTATAGGCGACCTTACTCTGCATGACCCTACTATTATAGCAGCCTCACTGACTCATGTTAAATCTGTCCTTTACGGCACTTGAGTGCTGACCATTTGGTTCTTTTTGTTTAATCTAAATTGTAGTGTAGCAGGCTGCAGAGTTCACAGAGCTGAGTTTTGTGTAATATAGTTGTTGGTGTAGAATCAACATTAGATTAGATGTTGTAACACAGTTCTTTTCCAACACTTTCAGTGAGAAGCTGTTTGAAGAATCTTGAGAGTGTGGGATGGCTGAGAGTGTTTCTGCAATGGATAACCCTGATGAGGTAAATAATTAAATTACAATACAATTGCAAGATAAATATTGTCATATAAGCTATTGTGAATATGGCATGATTCATTTATCGATTAGAATACAAAAATTAAACATATTGTTCTTAATTACCAAGGAACATCATGAAGAAACAGATTCCTTCCCTGACCCGTGCTGTGAGGAAGGAAAGAACAATCCAGCAGCACCAGAGTCCGAACGTAAGTGTGACTGTCAATAACTGATCTATTGTAACCAGGGCCGTCCCTGGCCAACTTGAGGCCCCACGCAAAGTTAGATGATGAGGCCCTCTGTTTCGCGAGCGTCGACGGGTGGGGGGGTGCTACTGGAGCCTCGCAGCGGCGAAACCGTGCCGCGCCACACTTATTGCGCCGCATAAACGCATAGGTGCGCCGCATTTGCGGCTCAGTTGAGGCTCCCTCCGGAAGATGAGGCCCCCTTCGCGAGGTGAGGTCCCACGCAGTCTGCATGATCTTCCTGTAGGGAGGGACGGCCCTGATTGTAACAAATATATACGAAGCGATATGTAAAGATACTGAGATGTACTTTTCTTCTCTTGTGACAGATGTTCCTCCACCAGGGGGAGTAACTGTTCTTAATTCTGACCAGGAGACAGTTTCTCTTGGTTTTCCACCAACTGAAAACTCTGCTGGGTTTAGACTACAGTTAGATTACTCCTGTGAAACAAACAGCAGCAGTTTGACTGTTAATGACTCCAGCCCTGTGAAAGTTAAGGCACTGATTAGTAGGACTGAGTGTACCTTCAGCATCATAAGGATTGCAGACAATGGAAATCAAAGCGAAGCAACATCGCTATCTGTATTCACGAGTTAATCTGAAAATCAAATCAATACCATCTGTTTCTGGATCTTTTGGATAATTATATGGGGCTGTTTGTGGCCTTTACTTGGGAGTCAAACAGCACTTTAAAATGCTGACAAACATTGATGGAACAATAATTTTTTAAGTTTTAGTGAAACCTTTGTTTTTCCCCACAGAGCCCAGCACTCCTGTGCAGAACAAAGTCGATCAGGTCAGCATGGAGTCAGAGTCTCTGCATTCAGACACACATAAGTCACATATAATCATTATTGTATGGTTTACTATAAAAACAAAAGAGGCAAAAAAAAAAAGATTAGCAAACTACAACATATTTTTTCTTACCGTTACATGATAACGTTACATAATTGAGCGGTTGAGAACTCTGTCACATCGGCCCATATATCTGAATCTCAATAAGCTGGTGCTGGGGAATTGTAGTCTTTTATTTTCCATAAATAGAGTTCTCTACTAGGTGACAATATTATTTTGACATTTTGCATCAAACAAAATACTGGCCTACATAGCGGCACTTATTGTAACAAAAAGGAGCCAGATATAAAAGGTTCAGCCTTTGAAATCTACATTCTAGTTGTGACAGAGGGTTGATCAGTTCTTTCTGCCTTATTTTGAGTCTGGCACCAGAGAGATAACTTTGCTCACTGGTCTTTCCAGCATGTTTGTTTCTGTCATACAAATAATCAGACAATTTCTTGCAAAAGTTTTAGATAAATTGGGACCTTTTGCAAGAAACAAAATCTGTCATAAAAAGAATCAGACCTCTTGATCTGGGTGGTGTCTCCAGAGGTTTTGCCATTAACCAGGATCCATGAGGTGCATTTGAGTTTATGATCAATACATGTATGTCCAGGTATATAGTTTCTTTGAATGCAATTCCATTCCGGTCTTTCTTGCAAAAGTCGTAGATTCATCTGGTCTAGAACTCCGTTATGCATTGCACTTGCTGCCAATGGTGTTTTGGCTGTGTATATTGCCGATGGATTTAACCTGGGGGCAGCATTGGTTTGACCTTGAGCTGAAGCAAGTGGTCGGGTGATAGAGGTTCAAAGTCATTTGGAACATTTGGCACTGTAGTTATGTGTGTCGGCTGTTGATAATTAGTTTACACGCACATAACTGTTGAAGGGCTTTCATCATCAAGCTGTCCATAACTCTGACATACATGTATGGTGGTAGCTCTGGCGTAAATCTGTCTTTTGGTAAATCTGACATGTTTTGCTCTTTTGTAGTTCTATGCATGCACCAGCACTTACTGTCGCAAAACTACTTTCTTTATAGTCATCAGTATCATGTCTAGGGATGGGTACCGAGCCCCGGTATTAAACGGGCCCCGGGGCTGAATTATTAAAGACCTTGGTACCGTTAACCTCCGACATTATCGGTATTTTTATCGGTACTGGAGACATCTAAAATATATGTCATATGTATTATGCTACACAAAGATTATATTGCAGTTTTAGTGTCGCCAACTCCGTTTCTAATACGCAAAAAGACTGCAAAATGTGTCTATGATTATTTGTAGTATTTCCAATCTTTCCAATCCAGACGAGAGATCTCTCTCCCCCCCGTCTGTGTGCGAGGGGGCGGGCAGTTTACACACACGCAGCTGCTACAAGCAGCAACACACACACACGGAGGAGATGGCGGAGAGAACGCGCTCCAAGTTGTGGTTAAACTTTACCCGTCTTGAGGTGGACAATGCTCGTTGCCAAAAGTGCAATAAGAGTTTAGCATGTAAGGGCGGTAACACGAGCAATTTGTCTAAACATTTAGCAAAAGTGCACCACATCCAGACGGAGAAATGCACCGTTTTCGACTGTCTTTCTAGTAGCTCTGCAGCCCCATCCACGAGTAACGTTTTCCACGTCAGGTATGATGTATGCTAGCAGCAACACACGGAGTTAACTCAATTATACAAACATGGGTTAATGATTAGAGTTATTTATTTTGTTAAAGTTTCAGCTATTCTGTTTACAGTTCGGTCATCAGATTATTTAATACGATTTGTTAAAACACTGTTGTTTCTTTTGATGTGAAATATTATTTATTTAATTTAAATAAAAAGCAATGTTCATTTTGTTCACAATTTGTTTAGTTAATTTACCTTATTTTTTCTCTCCAAAAGAACCGATAAGAGTACCGTAAAAAGACCGGACCGATAAGCGGTATCGATAAAAGTAGTAGTACCGTTAAAACCTTAACGATACCCATCCCTAATCATGTCTTTAGATGAAAACAACCAAAACTGGAAACATTTAATTTTTCATTTTGTTTGAATCTATGAATTTGCAGTTCTCCACTTTTCCCTGAGTTTAAAGGAAGGTATCAATATCTTCCATTGAGTTACAACATCCTTAAAGACAAATAGTTTAAGTGAGCAGTGCTTTTCTATCTTCACTGTTAATGGCTTTCCAATTTGACCTTTCTCCAAACAAGATGCTGCAAAAGAGTTCATGTCCATAGTTCTCTTCGAGCAATCTCTTGGCTTTCTAGTCCTTTTTAGAATTCATTTATTGAAACCTTCTCACCAAGTCTTTAGTTTGGCCAACATCTCAATAAATGGAAGGTACTCTAATTGATATTTTTTAAAGATGGGTATTTCTCTGGATGGATGTAATGTTAAGCGTTGCTCCTTTGGCAGCATTTCAGTCATTTTGATTTGGCGCTACATTACTTAAATCGAGTCACTCTTTCTTTGCTATTTGATTGTGACTTTTTCTGACTTGGCTGGAGTAATGCTGCGCTGCTGATGCTTTTGTCTACTATGTGGGCCTCCATTGCTTGAGATTGAACGCAAGTAAGGGCCCATGAAGACTTTTCTATTGTCTTGCTCTATGTTCTTCATTATGAACATCATCATTTTCATCTGGTTGACCAGTACAGTATCGCTCCACCACAACACATGTATTATCATCCTCCACCATACTCCAGCTTCCATGGTTGTTATTTGATCAGTTTGAAGCTCAAGCTTTTCCATTACCGCTCTGAGACTTGTTTTTATTGCTTCAAGGTTAGCTTCTTGTTTTTCAAGCGAATGTATCTGTTGTGAAGCAGCAGTGAGTTCTTAGAGCAACTTTCTCAGCAACAGCCTTTCTTCATGTTAATGAAGCTGTTATAGATATATTACTGCCAGTACAGCACATGTGACCCTTACTGCTAATCTGGCTCACACATTTTATGTATGCGTACTTATCAGAATCTAAATCTGAATTCCTTTATGAGTCCCACTGCGGGGAAATGTACAGTGTTACAGCAAAAGTGTCATAGCAGGTAACAAAGGCAACCAATAAATGGCAAACAAAGATTGTATTTTATATATATATATATACATATATATATTAAAGTATTGAGACCTTATAACAATTAAATGCTGGGACATTTATAAAAAAATATGCTTTTACATAAAAATGACTATTGCACAGCACAATTGCAAACAAGTGTATATGTTTTCCTTTTCAGGTCGGTTTTGCTTAAACCATGCATTATATATATCTGTTTGATATGATTGATCATGACAGACATGAAAGATAGTTTCTTTCAATGTTCACCTATCAATGCCAATGTCAAACACAGTGTATTGCATTTTTATAAACCTGCTGTAATTTGATGTGAATTACGTCTCAATCTCTTCTTTCAAATCCTTTCACTGACAATTCCATTGCAATCTGACAATTAGATTTCTATATCTTTTCATTTGATTCTAGTGTTGTTGAAGGATCTGGATCCATCTATTAGACAAGCTGTTTAATAATTGGCTTCCCATCATAGCTGTAGGTTAAGCAATGTGTACCTTATAAACTATAGGAAAATAACATTGTTATAATAAATGTTGATCCATGCTCATGAATGTTTAATAATCAATTAAGGCTTTCATATTTGTTGTTTTCATTTTCTACAGAGACGCACCTAGAGAGCCTTTTGGAGGATCTGGGGTTGGATCACCACGTTGAAGAAAAGTTATCCCTAATCACACTTCTTAGGATTGACAAGAAGACCATTACTGATGAACCTGCTAAGTGTAATTCAGATCTTCCATGATATTTTCTGAAGAAACTAATGATGGTCAATGTGACAGCTAGGAATGTGAAATGTACACCTGCACATGAGTCCAACTGTGAGGATCACACAGATGACCTTGATGATTTAGATGAAAGTACACATTCAGGTGACACACTGAATCCCCTTGATATTATCACAGCTCTCTTCCTGTGCTCTGATGGTTTTGTACAGCAGGAAATGGCCCTCAAAATGTCTATGTGTCAGTTTTCCGTGCCTCTGTTGCTTCCCAACTGTGACACAAAGCAGTGCACACTCATGCTTTGGGCCATGAGAGACATTGTTAAAAAGTACAGACCTCAGTCACTTTCAGAATCCAAGGGATTTATTGAAGAGAGAATTGTTGTCTCTGAACTTCCAATGATATCTTTTGTGAGACTGGGTGAGTGCTCCTTGTCCAAGTCAAAGATCCTCAATGAGCTTCTGAGCAATTCTCAGCAGTGCCATAACACCTTTGTTCACCACAACATGAAGGGTGGTGACAGTCCAAGGAGAATATCCAATGGATTGGTTGAAATGACTTGGTACCTCCCTTGTGGGAACAAAAACATGGATGTCTTCAGCGAGCCAGTTGCTGTAGCTAACCTTCGTGGGGACATTGCTTCATTTGAAACACAATTTGCTTTCTTGTGTCAGACATCTGCAGCAGTTTTTGTGTTCTTTGATGCTTTGGACTCTGAGTGTGAGCTGCTAACCAACCAAAACCACAAGGCCCAGATCTTCTTGGTGGGTAACCGTCAAAGCAAAGATTTCAAATTAGATGCTGTAAAAAAGGTAGCAACCAAATTGAGCTTAAAAAAGAGCAACATCCTTTTGAAAGAAAAGCACATAAATGATGCAAACTTTGTCAAAGATTTGCGGGAAAAAGTCAGCAATGTAATTGAAAACACAAAGGTGAAGATGGGAATTGAGAAGATGTCTGACGTTGCCCATGAACTGGGAATCTGTGTTGATGAAGACTCTCCAGAGTGCCAGACTGCGAAGAAAAATGCAGATGCCATCACTGCAGAAATTCAAGACATTCTTAAATACAAAGAAGCTCAGCTTCCCTTGCAAGGCCAGATATGGAAGGACCTTACTCGCTTAGAGAAGGAAGAATTGCGACTTAAGAATGTTGGGTCTGAAAATATAGAAAAGTACAAAAGTGATCTTCAGCTACAAAAAAAACGTCTTCGGGAAAAACAGAACTCTCAGGCCATGTCGACGGCAATGACATGTTTCATCAGTGCAATATCAAGCCTGGGGATAGAGAAGAAGGAGAAGGAGAAGAAGAAGAGGAAGAAGAAGGAGAAGAAGAAGGAGAAGGAGAAGAAGAAGAAGGAGGAGGAGAAGAAGAAGGAGGAGAAGAAGAAGAAGAAGATAGGGAGGTTCTATTTCCTGAAATGGATGCGAATGAACCTCGATAACGTGTCTCGGGAAAAACTGTTTGACCTCAGGGAGCAGTACAAAGAAAAACGCAAAAACTCTGAGAACAAAGAGGAGATCAAGAAAATAGACCAACAGCTCATTAGGGACTGAACACTTCTTCCGTGAAATGGGGCAGATCTATGAAGCTTCCCTTTCCCTTCCTGAAACAGACCCAGCACGTCAACAACTACAGCATCTCCCCAAGCTATGTGCAGAGTTAATGCTTGATGGATTTCCACTTGAGCTTGTAGATGGAGAAGCATCTAACATACCTCTCAGATGGGTGAGTGACGTTCTCTCTCAGCTCAATGCCTTGGTGTCTCCTAAGAACAAGATCCTGGTAGTCACAGTTCTTGGAGTTCAGAGCACAGGAAAGTCCACTCTCCTCAACACCATGTTTGGAGTGCAGTTTGCAGTCAGCAGTGGTCGATGTACTCGAGGTGCCTTTATGTTGCTGATTAAAATCAATGAAGATGTCAGAAAAGACTTCAACTGTGACTTCATGGTGATCATTGACACTGAGGGCTTAAAGTCACCAGAGCTCGCACAACTGGACAATAGCCACAAGCACGACAATGAGCTTGCAACACTTGTTGTGGGACTGAGTGATATCACCATCATCAATGTTTCAATGGAGAATTCAACAGAAATGAAGGACATCCTACAGATAGTTGTACACGCTTTCCTCAGGATGAAAGAGGTGGGCAAAAAGAAGCCCAAATGTCAGTTTGTTCACCAGAATGTGTCCGATGTTTCAGCCCATGACAAGAACCTGCGAGACAGGGAACTGCTCCTGCATCAGTTAAACGAGATGACCCAGGCAGCAGCCAAAATGGAAAAGAAAAAGGAGAACATGAGCTTCACTGATGTGATGGAGTACAGACCAGACACTGGAAACTGTTACATTCCTGGACTCTGGAATGGAAACCCACCGATGGCAGCAGTCAATGCAGGCTACAGCGAGGCTGTCTATGAGCTCAAGAAGAACATCATCCACATTTTGGGAAGTTGTGGATCATCAGCTAATAATATCTTGGAGTTTACAGAGTGGATGAAGAGCCTGTGGACGGCAGTAAAACATGAAAACTTCATCTTCAGTTTCAGAAACAGTCTCGTGGCTGATGCATACATGAGGCTGTGCACAGAATTCAACAGATGGGAATGGGACTTCAAAAAAGAAAGGTTCACATTGGTCACAAAAGCTGAAACAAGAATCTCCAATTTTGGTACAGCTGCTGATAAATCTAACAAATCTGACATGAGAGAACTTCTCTTGCTATTGAAAAGCGAAGCTTTGACAGAGCTGTCTAAATGGGAAACAAAGCTTCTGGAAAATCTGGACCAGTACTTCAAGCAAACAGAGGGTCATGTCTATCTTGTTGAAGGATACAGAGAGGAATTTAAAAACAGTGCTAAGAGCCTTCGACGAGAAATGGAAAGCTCTGTGTTTAATCAGCTCAAAGCTGCATCTGACATCAGACAGGGGATGACAAAACTTGATAAAATCAAGGAGAACCACACAAAGGAGTTAGAGGGCAGAGTTTGTGCATTGATTGACAAATGCAGAAAGGAAAAAGTCAAGATGACAGAGAAAGAGCTGAACAAAGAATTTGACAAGATGTGGACTGAAACAGTGAAGGAACTTTCCTTTAAAGAAATGAAGAAGCAGGACATTTTCACCAGTGTGTCTCACCGCCTGAGAACAAATCTATCAACCAAGGGAGGTCATGCAAGTGATTTGTTAAGTCAAAAAAGCCTGAAAGAATGTGGACTGGTGTCTTTTAAATATACAGTTGAAGGACTCTTGAATAAAGGTGTAGACAAAGTTAAACAGTGGTTTAAAATACCAGGTAATGCAAAGGCTGTACAACAAACAGCTGACAGCATCATTGCAGTTTGCTCACAGATGGTGAGTGAAAAAATGCAAAGAAAGAGCAATTACCATGATACCTACATCGATAAGATTCTAAACATGATTGATGAGAGGCTGCAAAACAATCATGATGTTGGAACAGACATCACTTTTGAAGTCTCTCTGAAACAGCACATCTGTGCAGACGCAGCCAAAAAGTTTCAGAAAATGCATGAAGATTTCCTCCATGAGAAAGATCCCTACATATGTCTGAAGGAAAACAAAGGAAAGTTTGATTTGAAAGACGTGTTCCATAATGTAGACCAGTGCCAGAAGAAGGCAGAAGAATTCACAGACCGATGCTTGAAGCCTGCAGTCGAAGATTTTGTCAACCATTCCCTGGGTCCTGATATCATTGGTGAAATGAGGACAAGTGAGCAGTTCAGCACAAGAATGTCCTTCCAGTATTCACTTTTACTGGATCTGCTCTCAGAGGATGACTTTAAAAGTATGAGAGCTTTATTTCCTCTTATGAGAAATATGTAAAGGAATGGATACTCAACAAAATAGAGGAACACTTCTCAAATGGGTCTACGATGTTTGAGGATCAACATCTCCAGTCATGTGTCAACAGCATAAATAATGCTATCCAGAAAGCTAAAACAGAAAAGAGTGGCAACTTAAAGTCATTTGTTGAAGTTGTCTGTCAGGAACTTGGTGACAAACTGGTCATTTCCCAGGATGCTCTCGGGGCCTTCATGACCCTGAACAAGGCCGACCAGGAGCAGTTTGCTCACTGGCTCACTAAGTGTGTGAAGGAGATGGCACAACCTCTTAGAGAGAAGTTTAAGAAAACAAACATCCAAACTAAACTACAGAGCCTTCATGTGAATCCTCAGAACGAGCTTTTCAACACACTGATTGGATGTGGTAAACAGTGTCCGTTCTGCAAAGCACCCTGTGAGGCAGGAGGAACCGCCCACACTGAGCACTTCACTTCACTTCATCGACCACAGGGTCTGGGTACATACAGACGGAGTAATACACAAAAACTTTGCATTGACATATGCTCTTCCTCTGTAAACAGTGACCGTTGTTTTCGCTGCAGTGCTACAAATGATCAATCACACCCTTACAAGCGTTACAGGGAAATCTATCCGGACTGGAAAATCCCACCAGATGCAAGCCTCGAGGCATCAGCCTACTGGAAATATGTACTGGCAAAGTTCAATGATGAGTTTGCAGCAGCATACAATGCAAACTCTGCTGATATTCCTGAAGCTTGGGAACTTATCACACCTGAGCAAGCAGAGGCAAGCCTCAAAGAGTCATTTCATATCTAATGAGAAACTACAAGCTTTGTGCTCACAGAGGGTCACGTCCTCCTCATTACAGTCATCATCCTCTCATAGACATTTAGATTACACTTGACACAAAGTAACATGCTGTTTATGAGATGGCAAGGTTGACCATATATTTCAACAACAACTTACAAGGAATTTGTAAACGTTTCAGTTTGATTAACATACTTTAAATGCTTATTTTTTTGGTTGTTATTGTAGTATCAATTAATCAAATTTGATTTTATTGAGTGTTTTTATTTCCTTGAAGTAATTGATGCACCAATATTTGCTTTTGTTTTTCTGTGGTTTTGTCGTAAACACATTAACAATTTTTATGTTTTAAAATATCATTCAGTCTTCATGTCAACATGAAGATTATACAATGTCTTTATTTTTATTTCAAATAAGTATCTGATTCTTATTATTTACATTTTTATTGACACATTTAGAATTGTTGTCTTTTCATTTCTGAGCTGCATCAAAAGCCACACATTTAGATTTTTAAATCAGTGAATGAATCAGTGTTTTAGTGGTGGTACAGTCAACATGTAAACATGACAGAAAGTCTGTTGTAATGTCAACATGTCGGTTATCCTTCAGGTTGTTTTTATTACCTAATCCAGTATGACATTTAATTGTCTATGTTCAAAATCTATAACCACTTTTTTTCTGTCATTTAAGAATCTGATATCACATATTTACATGTATTACTCACTTAAAGGATCATTCAATAAAAAAGTGCTATTGTCAACAAGTAACAGCATCATATATGATCTTTCTTTTACTCAGAATTTCTAATCTTTTGTTTCTGTGAAGTATCTGATTCTTTATATTTACGTAATAAAAAATACCATTCATTCTTTATACTGTTCATTTCTTTATAATGTTAGCATGTATACTTACTGTTTACTATTTAAATAAAGAGACCACATCTGCAGACTGGCTATGAATGTATTTGATGTTTCCCAGATCAGAATCACAGCATAGTGTATAATAACTTCTAAAGTAAACAGAAATATCATCACCTCATTTATTAGTGCGAATGCTGTTTACTTTAGAGAGGGTGATCAAGAGAAGAGAGAGAGGGCGATCAAGAGGAGAGAGAGAGGGCAATCAAGAGGAGAGAGAGAGGGCGATCAAGAGAAGAGAGATAGGGCGATCAAGAGAAGAGAGAGAGGGTGATAGAAGAGTGAGAGGGTGATCAGGAGAAGAGAGAGAGGGCGATCAAGAGAAGAGAGAGAGGGCGATCAAGAGGAGAGAGAGAGGGTGATCAAGAGAAGAGAGAGAGGGCGAGCAAGAGAAGAGAGAGAGGGCGATCAAGAGAAGAGAGAGGGTGATAGAAGAGTGAGAGGGTGATCAAGAGAAGAGAGAGAGGGCGATCAAGAGAAGAGAGAGATGGCGATCAAGAGGAGAGAGAGGGCGATCAAGAGAAGAGAGAAAGGGTGATAGAAGAGTGAGAGGGTGATCAAGAGAAGAGAGAGAGGGCGATTAAGAGAAGAGAGAGAGAGGGCGATCAAGAGGAGAGAGAGAGGGCAATCAAGAGGAGAGAGAGAGGGCGATCAAGAGAAGAGAGAGAGGGCGAGCAAGAGAAGAGAGAGAGAAGAGAGAGAGGGCGATCAAGAGAAGAGAGAGAGGGCGATCAAGAGAAGAGAGAGAGGGCGATCAAGAGAAGAGAGAGGGCGATCAAGAGAAGAGAGAGAGGGCGAGCAAGAGAAGAGAGAGAGAAGAGAGAGAGGGCGATCAAGAGAAGAGAGAGAGAAGAGAGAGAGGGCGATAGAAGATTGAGAGGGTGATCAAGAGAAGAGAGAGGGCGATCAAGAGAAGAGAGAGAGTAATGTAACCTCCTAATGTAATGTATAACTCCTATGAACATTTTCAAAAGGTGCTCAAACTTCACATGTGTGCTAACAGTCCAGCCGTGAAGACATCGTTTTGAGATTTCTTCAAATGCCGTTGCCATGGCAACACAATGCTCACCATGAAACACGGTTTTCTCATAACTTCAGTGAAAATGCTCGAAATGGCCCAAAACTTCACAGGTTCGGTAACGATGCAGCCATCAACACATCTAAGCGTATTATGGGGTGTCATCAAATGCCGTTGCCATGGCGACAGATCATTCACCATCAAGTTAGTTCAAAAGTTTGCAGTTCAAATATTCTGCTGCTTTCCCAAGCCTTTTTACTTTCTTTTCTCATCTTAATAAAAAATTAATTCACTACTACTTACATCTGATATTTAACTCCTTCAGCCTATTTTCAGCTGTAGAAACCATTCAACTATTACATTATTCAGCTAGGGTCTTAAAAATCTTCGCAAAAAATATTTTAAAACTGCTCTCAGAGCCAAAATATACAATCTATTCAAATAATTTCAAAAGATTTCAGGAGCATTATTAGTCTGGCCTGCTCAATTGCCTTCATCATACCAAACGGACACACCGTTCTGGCCCAATAGTGATCAGAGTGACAAAAAGTCCACTTAGCTCCCAATAGACTCCCATGTTAAATTTGACCGGAACTTTCTTCAGAACAGAGAGAAGTCAACTTTAGACAAACTGCTGACACACAAAACCCCCAAAAAAACCATATATCAGTTCATTGGGGTTCCCTGATGCTCAAGGTCTGGTAATTTATTTGTAGGAGCCATAGTTTTTGAACAGGTGGCAAAATTGTTAGATATACTTCTCAATGCATTCTTATGGGACTCAGTGTTGCAGTTGGTTGTCATGGTGTTGCTGGGCAGATTGGAGCCACACACACACCTGAGTGACATCATCTAATCAGAACAAACACCATGGAAACCTTTGATCTCTGGACACACACACAGGTGTTATGATTGGGTGTTATGAGTAGGTGCTCAGGAACAGAAACAAACACTGACAGACTGTCTCAGCCTATTATTTTCTGTCTGATGGAGACTTCATACTGACTTCAACAGGTTCCACATATTTTATACATTATTGGTGACATATGGTTTTAGTCGAAAAGTTTGCAGTCAAAAATATTCTGCTGCTTTCCCAAGCCTTTTTACTTTCTTTTCTCTTCTTAATACAAATTCATTTACTACTACTTACATCTGATATTTAACTCCTTCAGCCTATTTTCAGCTGCAGAAACCATTCAACTATTACATTATTCAGCTATTTCAGGACATCAAGGCTATACATGTTGTTGTTTATACCTTTTTTTAAACCTTTTCTTTTAAATATTAAGCTTTTTCTGCATTTTTGTAGCTAAAAGCAGCTACCATTCAGCTAATAACATATTCAGCTTTTTCTGCATTTTCAGCTAAATTCAGCCACAAATGTTCACAGTTTACAGCATTCGCACGCATTTTCTGCAGGAAATGCATTTTCTAGTTGGACCTGACAATTAAAGATAATTGTTAATTTACTGTTAGCATTGTCATTTTTTTTAAGTAAATAATTTAATTTAAAACACAACCGTAGCCTCAAGACATGCAAAGTGAATTAAGAAGGGCAACTATCTGCAATTGACAACAACTTAATATGTTTAACTACAGTTGTCCCAATTGAAGCTCCCGTCAGTGTACTGACTGATTCTGCAGTCCATTGCTGCTGTCATCATCAAACATCTCCACACACAGACAACACAATCATATCTGTTTACTGATTTATCAGGAAAACTCACAAGGTTTATCCCAATATCCATCCTCAACTTGACCCGGAAATCAATCGTTGAAGGACGTCATGATTCCTTAAATGCGTGCAGAGGAGTCGAGGAGGGAGGAGGCTTCCAGAGGAGAGGGGCGCGAGGAAACACGAGTGCTGGCTATGCGGAAGTGTTATTGCTACATGCGCATCAAAGCTCCGCCCACAGATCCAGAGCCGTGTGCATACTGCGGCTGTTCTGTCTGTTGAAGAATGATCTAAGTCAGCGGTTTTCAAAGTGTGAGGCGCGCCTCCCCTGGGGGGCGCCAGAGAGCTTCAGGGGAGGCGCAGCGTGAGAAAAAAATAAAGAGAAACAGTGAAATCTAGCTCGTTAACTTCAGCTAACTTTATGCGAGCGGCAACATGGATCGATTTTTAGTGAAGTTACCTAAAGTGAGAGAGGAGACAGCGTCTGGCCACCCCAGTTGGCAGCTTTGTTTTGAAATAAAAGTTGTGGCTCATCGGACATTTATCAGAGAAAATCCCGATGTCCGAGTGCAAGTGAATGCAGCACAAGACGCGAGCCTTGTAACCCTGGCGCGAGCGAGGAAATGTGATTGGCGGCGATTTCAATTGAACGGGCGGCAGAAAACGAGAAGCATTCGGACCCAAGTACACGGAAGGAATAAGGTATTTGCGGTCTACAATGACAGAGAAGAGACTGTCAAGTTTGGCTGTACTCAGCATTGAATCAAAACGCACTAAAACTTTGGATGTTAATATGTTTGTGAGGCGTTTTGCTGAACAAGATGGTAATCGCCGCATTCAGCTGTAATAGGCATGCCAACTTGATGCTCTGCTCACGGATGACTCGAGCATAAAAAACTGTTAAGATGATGACCTTACGTGTGTACATATATTTTTTTCTTTGTGTGGGTCTGCCCTGAGAAAGTCAAATAAGATGGTGTGTAAAACTACACTGCCCAGACAAAAATAAGTAACCACTTTGATTTAACTAGGCCAGTAGGTAAGGGCATTCCACTGGATAATAATACCCCTGCATTATAGCAACAACAATAATAATAATAATAATAATAATAATAATAATAATAATAGCAATAATAATTGGGAGGGGGGGCGCGGCTGTTCTTATGTTCTCTGAGGGGAGGCTCACCTTCCCACACTTTGAAAACCCCTGATCTAAGTCTTCAAATGTTACATTTGCTTGATTTTTTGTAAAACAGATATATCTTTGATTAAGGAGGAGATCATTCTCTACCACACATTAAAGTGTTTGAAATAAACTTACACATTCAATAATAATGGTTTGATAATAATTATTGTCAGTATTAATGAATTATTTACAGTTCCTAATAGTGGTTTATTTGCATGCGTGGATAAAGGACACTGAATTTAAAACAATTCATTGGTAAATAAAAGTATTATTATTATGATTATTATTATTGTGTTATTTCTATTTTATTTAAATTAATACATTTGTGTCTGAGTTATTAGTTTAGTTTTTGTGTTTTTATTTGTTGTCTTAATAAATGAAAAAATAATTTAAAAGCTGGTTTGTTTAATGTTGTCAAAAGAGTGAGTTTGGCTGGCCAGTATTGGCATATCCAGCCATGCAGTGGGGTGGTTTGTGAACTACCTCTCTGAAAGGTCCCAAGAGGCACGTTCACACCAACACACTCCCTAAGCGTCCAGGAGCGACGCTTGGTCAGGGTCCCGTGGCGTCCAGTTGTGACGCGCCGAGGCTCCTTCAGCTTCATAAACGGACACAAAGAGCTATCAACTGATTGCAATATATTCCCATCGGCGGCGGTATTTGACGCTTAGGGAAGCACGGCATTCGTTTGTGTCGGAGGCTGTTAAAGGCAATGTGAGCGTCCATTCCCATTGGATAACGGAGAATTGTACACCCGGAAGTAAGTATTCCCCTTACTGTCGATTGATTTGACAGTGATATCTCCACTACTCATCAACTCAAAAACACCAGATTATCCTTGTTAATTAAACGACATTGATAGGTTTTAGTGTGTGTACAATGCTTTTGTCACGTTTTCCCCTTAAATTCTGAGAAACAAGTCGTTTTCTATGAGTTTTGGATGGCCGAAGAAAAAATTAAATAATACATTATTCCGAGTGTGCTTGCTTTTCTCTTTGAAAGTCATCACATAACGGCATTGTAATACACGTTTCGGCTGTATTAAATATGACATATCTGCCGTAGTTAACTCTATTTATAGAGCCCTGATGACAAGACTTCTAGACAAACAGGAACTGCCGCCAAAACTGAAAACTTGACTTGGATCTTAAATATATAAGCAATTAAACAACATCTTACATTTATTTTCACACAATACGTCTCCTTGCAGTATCAACATTAATTCGGCTGACTTTTATATTTGATCCAATTGGTAGATAGGCTGTATTTATGCCATAACGGTGCACAGCTGATAGAAAGGGACACCTACTGGTTAAAGCACGTTATTGCATTTTATAATTTTATTATTAGATATTAATAGGAGGAGGTGCAAAACAGACAAACTAATAAGGCTTTATTTAAACATTAAAGAATACTTTAGGTTAAGGTCTTCTCATAGAAAACGACTTGTTTCTCAGAATTGAAGGGGAAAACGTGACAAAAGCATTGTACACACACTAAAACCTATCAATGTCGTTTAATTAACAAGGATAATCTGGTGTTTTTTAGTTGATGAGTAGTGGAGATATCTCTGTCAAATCAATCGACAGTAAGGGGAATACTTACTTCCGGGTGTACACTTCTCCGTTATCCAATGGGAATGGACGCTCACATTGCCTTTAACAGCCTCCGACACAAACGAATGCCGTGCTTCCCTAAGCGTCAAATACCGCCGCCGATGGGAATACATTGCAATCAGTTGAAAGCTCTTTGCGTCCGTTTATGAAGCTGAAGGAGCCTCGGCGCGTCACAACTGGACGCCACGGGACCCTGACCAAGCGTCGCTCCTGGACGCTTAGGGAGTGAGAGTGTGTTGTTCACACCGGAGTATTTTTCCCCGTACTTTTCCCGTTTAGTTCCATTAGTACCCCTTATGTTGCGTTCACACCAAAAAGAGTGTCGGGAACTTTTACCCCCATTTTTAGTGCCTGCTAGAGAGGTGGTACCAAAAGAGTACCAATTTCTATTGGCTGGGCGAATTGCAAACCACGCCCCGTAAAACTCTGAAAAGTTTTGTGAAGCCGCCATTGTATTTGTGGCATTAGCATTATTAGCATGCCAACGGAGAGAGAATAACTTATGGCAACACAAAAAAAAACATGGGAGCGGTGGAGTGATGAGGAGGTGTCGGCGTTCTGGTGATTAACTCGGAAGGCTTCAGTAGAAGCTGCTGGGAGTCCCAGCACCTTCTACTGAAGCCAGTCCCCAACTCCGGGGACTTCCGGCCGGGGACTTCGGGCGGCAGTATACGCCGTGAAGTTGTTTGCGGCCTGCCAGTAAACCCAAAGCAGAAGAAGACGAAGTGACGTCAGCGGCTTCATTTGCGTAATCTTCCCTCAGGGAACTTATTCCGGTGTGAACGCGATCTGTACTTAGTGCCCTGGGGTAATAAGTGCCGGGGCACTAAGTACGGCAAAGTACTTGGTGTGAAAGCGGCTAACGTGTTCAGTTTGATGGGCTGTCTTCTGAGTGGTTAAACATTACAAATGGTGTTCCCCAAGGTTCTGTTTTAGGTCCATTATTATTCTCCATCTCCATCAACAGTTTAGGTCAAAATATGGATGAAGCGATTTTACATTTTTATGCGGATGATACCGTGATGTATTGTGCAGGTCCCTCCATTACGGAGGCTGTTGTTAAATTGCAGGCTGTTTTTAATATTATTCAGACTCAGCTCTCTGAACTTAAGCTTATTTTAAATGTTGATAAAACTAAGGTAATGCTATTTTTGAAAGCCAAAAAGACACCGGAGACCACTTTGGATATTGTTACTACACAAGGAAAAGTACTTGATAATTGCCTCTCTTTTAAACTTCAGGTCAATAATCTGCTTAGAAAGCTAAGGGTGAAGCTAGGTTTCTTTTTCAGAAACAAGTCCTGTTTCTCACTTGAGGCCAGGAAAAGGCTAGTCTCTGTGAGCTTTTTACCTGTGCTGGACTATGGTGATCTGATATATATGAATGCACCTGCACCTTGATCAGGTAATGACCTGATCAAGTTAGATGCCGCCTATCACAGTGCACTGAGATTTGTTACTAACTGTAAAGTACTTACTCATCACTGTACCCTGTATGCCAGGGCAGGTCTGCCTTCACTCACTGTACGCAACCCTGTCTCCTAGAAATTACGTTCCCACAAAACTAAACTGCATTCTCAAATACGTTTCGCAAGAAACGTATTTCCTTCCACGTTACGTTTGTTATGAACATATCTTAAATACGTTTATTTTCTACATATCTTCTAGAAACCTATTTTCTCTCATATGACGTTTGTTATGAACGTATCTTAAATACGTTTGCTTTCTACCTATATTTGCCATTTCTTTTCTAGCTTATAATAATGATAATAGTCATTTATTAATATCATTTTAGAGCAAACTTATTTTCGCGATGGCTGGCGGCTGACTTTTCAGTTGACCAAATCCGTTATTATGCTGGTTAATGCTTAATAATCACAATATTGTTTGTAGTCGTTTCATACAGCATTCTCAATTACGTTTAACAAGAAACGTCTTTTGTCCCACGTTACGTTTGTTCTGAACATATCTTAAATACATTTGCTTTCTACCTATCTTTGACATTTCTTTTCTAGCTTATAATAATGATAATAGTCATTTATTAATATCATTTTAGAGCACACATTTGAAATCGACGATCGGGCTTGATATCCTATGGTTAAATTAAAATCAGTAGGCGAGGCTGTAATTTCGCCAGCTGCGAGGCAGAGTTTTAACATGCCAAAAAGCTGCTGTGTCGTTTATTGCACCTCAAACACCTCAAACTTCCTCTAAGGACAGCAGAAGAGCTCTGTGGCTTCAGGCTTGATGATCACCGTTCAAATGACAGCGTTGGTTTCCCCAAAAGTGGGTGGGGCTGTGACGTAGATTTTACTCTCATCTATTATTCAAAACCATTCTATTTAATCCAAACGTAAATTACATGCCAGTGTTTTATCTTTTTATTAAGCGATTTGTTTATGTTATTTAACTCATAGATATATATAAACATATGTTTTTATATATATCTATGGTTTAACTGGGAATGTTTTCACATTGAACCGGAAGTACGTCACTTCACTTTGTCTTCTTCGTCCCTTTTACGTTCCAGACAATGCATGGCTCAGCGTAACAGACTGAACAGCGACCCCAGGTGTGTCTACATTGGAATTACATCTTCATTACTGAAGGAAAAATACTTTACCTTGTGTTTGTTAACTGGGTTTTTAATGCAGTTGGCTTTTCTTAATGGTTACAATATTGCTATGAGTTACAGTATATATCTGAAGCAAATTATGTTTCTGAAGATGTGTAGTCAATTCCACCCTTCAATGTAGCATAAATGTGAACTTTCATTACAGGAACAATACCGGAAACAGACGTAGGAAAGATCCTCAGCCGCAATGCACGTTGGGATATGGTGTTTATGCGATGTGAAATCCGAAAACATTAAAAAAAATAATAATAATACTTTATTCCGAGTGTTCTTGCTTTTCTCTTTGAAAGTCATCACATAACGGCATTGTAATACACGGTTCGGCTGCATTAAATATTACACATCTGCCATAGTTCTTTATTTATAGAGCCCTGATGAGAAGACTTCTGGACAAACAGGAAGAACTGCCGCCGAAACTGAATACGTGACGTGGATCATAAATATATCAACAATTAAACAACATCTTACATTTCTTTTCACAAAATACGTCTCCTTGCAGTATCAATACTAATACGGCTGACTTTTATATTTGATCCAATTGGTAGATAGGTTATATTTACACCATAACGGTGCACAGCTGATAGAAAAGGACTTGTAGTTTTTAAAGATATTACTGATTTTCTTTGAATATAAGAATGTAAATACTGAGTTGAGAGAATAGTCAGGGGATTTGGGTGATGGGAGACACATCTATGGAATCACAATTTCAATAGCTTACCATTAAATGACGGATATACCTTTCTGTCTGTGATGTTTTACAAATCAGATATTAATGTGTAGAAGTAAAACATGAGAAATAATATAGCAATATCCTGTACAATTATGTAAAAACATGAATAAAACTACACATCTTCAGATGTTATACATACATAAGTGTCCTACACTAACAAAGTTATTATTAGTATGCTGTGTGTACCTTGTGTGCACCGCCTAGTGGTTAAAGCACGTTATTTAATTATTTTTGTTGAATAATGTTATTTTTGTTGAATAATGTTATTTGATGAATAAAATATTAAGAGTACATACTTTCATAGGGGGAAAGTAGAAGGTCAATGATAGAAATATAGAATATAAAAAATCAAGAAGATACTGTAAGTGATCTCTACAATAAAACAGTTTAGTGCCTGATGTACAAAGATATTAATATGAGGATGTGCAAAACAGACAAACTAATTAACCTTTATTAACACATTAAAGAACACTTTAGGTTTTCTTTCAAATAAGAAAAAAGCTTTGGGGGTATCTATCTACAGATAAATATTAAGCCTGACAAAGTACTTAACGTCTAATATATTGCTTTCCTGCAATGTTAACTGTGTTGAAGCACTTATTTTAACTGATATTATATATATATTAATTATACTCTTATGTATGTAGATAGTATAAGACATGTGCAGAATTTGAGTTTAATGGTGGAGGAATACACACATATTGATAGATGTCTTGTAATGCACTGTTGAGGAACCTGTGACCCAAGTTTTTCATTAATTGCATAACTTCAACATAGTTGTGTATATGATATGTCAATAAACCTCAGAAAATCTTGAAAGGGATGTGCAAAATAGCTATTATATACAGTCTTTAATTAACTATTAGTAGAGAATAACGAGTAATGAATATACTTTATAGAGATCTGCAGATAAATGTTTAGTCTTCTCAAGCACCAACTAATATCTCTCCTGATTGTTGGCACTTGACAATCACCTTTCCCTGAATTTTACTCAGGTGTAACTAAAGTCTGCTTTAAGGGTTGTTTATATTTCACATCATTAATCAGAATCTGCAAAGTAACTAAAATAAATGTAGTGGAGTAAAAATACCAGGTTAACCTCTGAATTGTAGTGGAGTAGAATTACAAAGTAACAATGAGCTGGCATGTGGGTATATATTAATGCTTCCCATTATGGACACAAGCGATTTTCACCCATTTATTAATTACATGTTTTACATTTGTACACACCAATTTGTTTCCTATCCCCTAAACCTCCAGGGCTGTACACAGTTTAATACAATCAACTTCTAATTTTGGGAAAAACGAAAACGTCTTTTAAAACTACAATTCCCAGTAGAGACGTGCCATAGAACATGTTGCAAAACACAATAGCCAGCATCTGTAGTTCTGGGGGGGCGTTCGAGTCCAGTTTTGGAAAGTCTGCCGTGGTTTCGTTCCATTTCAAAGAGCTGTTTGGCGCTCGGCGTAACCTTGGCGCACTGCCACTCCAACATCCAATCCCAGAGCTTGAAGATTAATCACGGGGTTTGTCAACGGGACTGTAGTCCCAAACGATAGCTGGGGATTATGGGTAGTGTAGTGTCTTCGGCCATCCTAAATTCTGATTTTTTTTCGGATTTCATATCGCATTAACACCATATCCCGACGTGCATTGCGGCTAAAACATCCAATCAGCGAGCTGAGGATCTTTCCTAAGTCACTTTACAGCCCTGCCCACTTTTGGGGAAACCAGCTGTCATTTGAACGGCGATCAGCCTGAAGCCACAGAGCTCTTCTGTTGTATACTGTCCTTTCTTCTTAGAGGAAGTACAGAAACACGTAACTCTGGATTTGTTTTAATGTTTGAGGTGCAATAAACGACACAGCAGCTTTTTGGCATGTTAAAACTATTATTTTCTGCCTCGCAGCTGACGAAATTACAGCCTCGCCTACTGATTTTAATTTAACCATAGGATATCAAGCCAGATCGTCGATTTCAAATGTGTGCTCTGAAATGATATTTATAAATGACTATTATCATTATTATAAGCTAGAAAAGAAATGTCAAAGATAGGTAGAAAGCAAACGTATTTAAGATATGTTCAGAACAAACATAACGTGGGACAAAAGACGTTTCTTGTTAAACGTAATTGAGAATGCTGTATGAAACGACTACAAACAATATTGTGATTATTAAGCATTAACCAGCATAATAACGGATTTGGTCAACTGAAAAGTCAGCCGCCAGCCAGCGCGAAAATAAGTTTGCTCTAAAATGATATTAATAAATGACTATTATCATTATTATAAGCTAGAAAAGAAATGGCAAATATAGGTAGAAGGCAAACATATTTAAGATACGTTCATAACAAACGTCATATGAGAGAAAATAGGTTTCTAGAAGATATGTAGAAAATAAACGTATTTAAGATATGTTCATAACAAACGTAACGTGGAAGGAAATACGTTTCTTGCGAAACGTATTTGAGAATGCAGTTTAGTTTTGTGGGAACGTAATTTCTAGGAGACAGGGTTGAATAATGAGGTACCATTCCCATGTAATAAGAAGAAAGATAAACATGCATCTGGTTGGAGAAAAACAAAGAAAGAAATACATTTGTTCTCTGACTCTTAATTACTAATTATTTGTTGTTTTACTAAGATTTAAAAGCCATGCACATTTTTTTAAACGGCCGATCACACAATTGTCACTTTTAAAAGTTAATACAGATGGCATTGTCTTGCCAAATTGTAGACTTGACCAAATAAGCTTCTAAAAATATAGCTGTCGACCAACGCACACTTTTCTATTAGCAATATGTTGCTTACTTAGATCCCATTGTGATAGAAAGAGCAAATGGTTCCCTTTTAAATTGAATAAATGTGAAAATGTAACCTTGAATGTATTCATAGCTTTACTTTGGTATGCTATTAATTGTACCTGGGAATGTGTAACCATCATTGTCTGATTGAAGGAAACGATGTGTCCTAATTCTATAAAAAGGAAAGAACACACCTTTGCTCATGAAGCCATCTGAGGTGGGTTTCATGAAGTTTTTGATATCATTTATTGTAAACTGAATCCTCATTTCCAAGAAACCACATGATCAATGAACTGTCTAAAGCTCAAGGCTCAGGGTCTATTGAAGGAGAAAACACTGAGGCTGGAAAACATTATCACTCTTCAGTGTACCTTCATCAGCATTCTTTAACGGGTACTGTAATGATTTATCAGACTAGAAGCCTGATAACAGTATTATAAAAACAGAGTGGTGAAACCCTGATAAACCATCTTTTCTATGCAACGATCTGTCTGCTCTATCAGCGCTGGTTTCCAAGTACGGGGTCAAAAATGATTTGCAATACAACATTCAGAAGAGTCTTGTCATGATATGCAGAGGCAAAGGGGATAAGGACCTCAACTTTCCAGATCTTTATCCATCATGGTAAGAGCTATTTGTTTGTAATAAAACAATAATCTGGTCATCTTAATTATGTGTGATGACGGATCAAATACAGTAACTGCTGTATATTATATGCTCCTACTAATATAATGGCAAATCACTTATTTTATTAATTAACTATTCATTTGTCAAAACAAGCTTATGCAAATATATATTTGTGCTATAGCATAGATTTTTGGAACTGTAGACAGAATCTTCATTTCCAAGAAACCACATGATCAATATGCTGTCTAAAGCTCTATTGAAGAGAAAAACATCAGTAATCAATATCATCAATCTCAGCACTGAGTGTACTTTCATTAGCCCTCTTCAACGTGTACACACATGATTCATCTAACCAACTATGAGGCTGATGAACATTAAAATGATAGAAAGCAGAGTTATCATAAACCGTGTTTTGTATGCAGACGATCTGGATACTCATTCAGTGCTGGTTCCCAAGTATAGGGTCGAATATGATTTGCAAAATTATGTTTAAAAGAGTTTCATCATGATATGTAACCAAGACGATAAGGACCTTAACTTTCCAGATTTGCATTTATCCGTCAGAATTGCTGGAACGGAATGTCAAATTGAAATTGTAACCTTGAATTGGTATTTAATTTCATCTAAAAAAAAGTGTAATAAACATTGTGTGATTGTTCTAATTCTGAAAAAAAGAATGAAGCCATCTAAAGGGTTTTAAACTAAATGTAATGTAATTGACTGTAATCTTTGTTTTCAAAAACCACGTGATCCATCAACTGTCCAAAACATATTTGAAAGTAGCTTTACCTAGCAGCATAAAAGGATCAGTCTGCAGCATTGCAGGATAAACCATTAAAGCTGTAAAACATTATCACTTTTGATTATAGTGTGAACTAGATAATCCTTTACGGGGAAATAAAAGAGAGAGAGTCACTACGCACTTGAGTTATCAGAGAAGTGCAGAGCTTTCTTCTCAGGACAAAAACTTAACCTATAAAAAACGATTGCATATACAATAGGTAAAAACTCCAGGATAAAAGAAGAGATACCATGTTTGATCTGAAAAGGTACGTGACACATTATAGTATACAAAGTCATTCAAACTAGCTGCACCTTTACCAGCTTTGAGAACACTTTAATGATCAATCATTAATCAGTGATTGTATTTTGATGCAACATACAGTACTGTAAGTGTTGGAGTGGATGGTGTTACTGAGTTTAATTTGATAACTTTCAGTGAGAAGCTGTATGAATAATGTGGAGGGAGAGCCATGGCTGAAAGAGTATCTACAATGGAGAGCCCTGATGAAGAGGTAAACGGTTAGATAACAGCTACTGTGAATATGGTATCATAGATACATTTCAAATCTAAACATATTTTTCTCATATTATGGATCAGTTTCCTTTGTTCAAGAAAAGAGAATCCCCACAGGGAAATCCAGGTGTCCTAGCACAGTGCTGTTCTGTGCTGTGCGGTTGTTGCCTGAGCAATAGGAAATTAGAGAACACTCCAGCAGCACCACAGTCCAACTGTAAGTATGACTGTCAATGTCTGATCCAATGTAATGACTTCCTATTTGCTGTAATGTAAAGATACTGAGATGTACTTTTCTAATCTTATGACAGATCCTCCACCTCCACCAATAACTATTGTAAATACTAACCAGCAGTCTTTCATTTCACCACCTGATATCCCTCCTGCTGCGCCCAGCACTGTGAATGGTAGCACAGGTACATCTAAAACAAATCCATAAAAAGCAAATGTGGATAATTCCCTCAAAATGTATACTCCTTACACTGAGGGACACTGTTGATGTATGTAATGAATATTCGTTTTAGATAAATGAAGTCCATGTTGTTATTTTATGTAGCTTTCTCTGTTACCACACTATTTTACTGCAGTTAAGCAGCGCTTTAGAATGCTGACAAACTTTGACAGAATATGAAGTTTCAGTTTCAGTGAAACCTTTATATGTTCCCATAGAGCCCAGCCCTCCTGTGCAGATTACAGTCGACCAGGTCAGCAGCGAGTCACTGTCTCTGCATTGGGACCCCCCTGCTGGTGAAGTGGAGAGTTACATTGTGACTTGTTGCAGTGAGGGAGACATTATGAAAGAGACAACTGACACAAACAAGATGACATTCAGCAACCTGAAGCCAGGGGAGTGTTACTCTCTACAGGTTTCTACAAAACTTCAGAATGGAAGAATAAGCAGGCCAACTGTAACATCTGCCAACACAAGTAAGTCAAATACAATCATTATTGCATGGTTGATAAAGACAATGTCAAAGATGTTGACCCAAAGATGAAGATTGGAATTGAGCAGATGGCTTTGAGTGAACATGCTTCTGGGTTAATAAAGACCTTTCAGAGTTTGGAGACTGCTGAGAAAAATGCAGATTACATTGTGGTGGGCATTTCAATTCCCTTAAGATAAACTGATAAATGATTAATAAACAAGCTTGTCTATTTTTATATTTAATAAAGTAATAAAGAAAGTCAGATACAATTGAAATCGATCTAAAATGCAGGAACTGAGCAACTTCATCCTCAGAGGATAAAGAAGTTCTGCAAAAGTTGAATAGCAGATAAAAAAAAGGAGACATGAAATAATCAAAAAGTAAAGCATACATTAGTAATCAAATAGAAATAAAGACAAATAAGTACACAACCATAGCTAAAAAATGAGAAGCAGCAATTTGAGTACGCTAAGTGACATAGATGGCATTGAAGTGTTGTGACCTTAAAAGAATATAAGTTGGGACATTTATAAAAATAAGTATTTTCTACATTCAAGTGATTATAGCGCCGTACAAATGGCAGATAGTGTTTATATCTCACATTGCAGGTTTGTTGCACAGGATTGCAAGAGGTACATCAAAAACAAATCCTTAAAAAGCAAACGTGAATAATTTCCTCAAAATGTATACTCCTGAGGGACACTGTTGATGGACGTAATAAATGTTAGTTTTAGACAAATTAAGTCCATTGTAGGAGCCATTTCATGGGTGTTGTTGGTGTCTCAGTTTACTTTATTTATATTTATACTGCAATATTATTTTGGACACTTGGTGGCGGGGGTTAGCTGCACTGGGTGTATGAAAAGGGTCATAGGTGACAGGAAAGGACGAGGACACAGGAGGAAAGAGCATACCGATTCCACCAGCCCGGCAGATGCTCACCACAACTATTGCATGTATAATTAAACCTTGGTATGTAGAACGCTAAATAAAACATCATTCTAAACTGCAGCAAAAGACCGGAAAATCATCTGTTTGTGTCTGCGTCTGGATCACTCTCTAGCCCTCCTGTGAAGTAATGGCAAAAGAATATAGGACATTGGAACACTAAAATTGCCATTACATCCATGTTGTTATTTTATTTAGCTTTCTCTTTTACCACACTGTTTTACTTAGCAGTCAAGCAGCACTTTAAAATGCTGACAAACAGAACGGGAATTTTCAGTTTCAGTGAAACCTTTATATGTTCCCACAGAGCCCACCCCTCCTGTGCAGGTTACAGTCGATCAGGTCAGCAGGGAGTCATCGCCTCGGGACACAATAAGCAAGCCTACTAAAACCTCTGCCCAGACAGGTAAGTCAAATGAAATCATTATTGCATATGGCTGCAGACAACGTCAAAGGTTTGTATAAAGAAATCAGTAATGTAATGGGAACTCAAACATAAATATTGGAATTGGACAGATGGCTTTATTTGCACATGCTTCTGGGTTGATGTACTCTTCAGAAGAAGAAGTCCAGATTCCATCCCTGCAGTATTTATCTTTGAATACAAGAAAGTTACCAATTTCTTCTTCTGAAAGACACCCGTTTGGCTGTTTCTATAGATCCTGCCTCACAACATGCTGACAAATTTGATTTTGTACATACGTTATGTTACTTTTAGCAAGTTCTTATTAAAAAATACAAATATATAAATCAACTACTGAATTATGATGTATTGTCATTGATTAGCTGAAAGTAAAACAGTAATAAAAGCGAGCTTCACCTTTACCAGCTGCAACATTTAAATTGTGACCACATTAATAGATTACTAATTACAATATATATTATTCTAAAATTGTTAAAAGCTTTTAGTTTTGGTACACACATCTCTACTTTAATTTCTACACTTTGGTATCAATATTTATTGAGTACTTTTTTCAACACTGTTAAAAAGTATAATGAAATGCATAATAGTTAAGTCAGGATAAGAACAACTGAACCTTTTATGGGTCTAGAGCATAAGTATGTATACAGTTTATACGGTTTAACCCTCCCCAGGATATGCTGCTGTTAGGTAATATGATTGATGACAGCACCCTTTCTGAGTTTCATTCAATTATCACCTATGAATAATGCCAATGTCCAATTCAGTGCCAGGAGGATTTTCATCAACCTGCCGTATTCTGATCCAAAGAAATGTCTCTATCCACCTCTTCAAGGTCCTTTAACCAACAATTCATTAGCAGGCTGCGATTAGACAAGCAGTTTACTGACTGACTGAATGACCAACATAGTCATAGTTTTAGCAATTGATAAATATTAAAATATATTTTGATCCATGCTTAGGGTTGGTGGAATAACGGATAATGTTTTTAGCGTGATTCTTTTTCATTTTCTACAGAGCCACACCTTGAGAGTTTTTTGGAGGAACTGGGGTTGGATCACCACTACAGAGAGAAGCTATCCCTAAGCACACTTCTAAGGATTGACAAGAAGACCTTACTGATGAACCTGCTAAGTGTAATCCAGATCTTCCATGGTATTTTCTGAAGAAACTAATGATGGTTAATGTGACAGCTAGGAATGTAAAATGTATACCTTCACATGAATCAGACTTGGATGAACACTTGATCTTGATCATCTCGATGAAAGTACACATTCAGGTGACACACTGAATCCCCTTGATATTATCACTGCTCTCTTCCTGTGCTCTGATGGTTTTGTACAGCAGGAAATGGGCCCTCAAAAATGTCCATGTGTCAGTTTTTCCGTGCCTCTGTTGCTTTCCCAACTGTGAACACAGAAGCAGTTGCAGCACTCATGGCTTTGGGCCATGAGAAGACAAGTTGTTAAAGAAGTAGAAGACGCGGGGTCAGTCACTTTCAGAGTCCGAGGTGGGTGATTTACTACGAAGAGAGAATTCGTTGTCTCTGAACTTCCAATGATATCTTTTGTGAGACTGGGTGAGTGCTCCTTGTCCAAGTCAGAGATCCTCAATAGCTTCTGAGCAGTTCTCAGCAGTACCATGACACCTTTGTTCACTCCAACATGGAGGGTGGTGACAGTCCAAGGAGAATATCCAATGGATTGGTTGAAATGACTTGGTACCTCCTTGTGGGAACAAAAACATGGATGTCTTCAGCAAGCCAGTTGCTGTAGCTAACCTTCGTGGGGACATTGCTTCATTTGAAACACAATTTGCTTTCTTGTGTCAGACATCTGCAGCAGTTTTTGTGTTCTTTGATGCTTTGGACTCTGAGTGTCAGCTGCTAACCAACCAAAACCACAAGGCCCAGATCTTCTTGGTGGGTAACCGTCAAAGCAAAGATTTCAAATTAGATGCTGTAAAAAAGGTAGCAACCAAGTTGGACTTGACTAAACAGCAACATCATTTTAAAGACTAGGGGCATGAATGATAGGGCTGTGCATCTTCACTGGTCTACACGATTCGATTCGATTACGATTATCCTGTAGTCAACGATTCGATTCAATTCGATATCCCTATGCATCACGATTCATACCATGCGTGCAGTCCTCAATTTTCTATATTACTGCCATGGCTTATTTTTCATCAATGCATACATGCAGTAAATACATATGAACTCTCTTTTTATTATTTAGAAGTGCTTCAGAAATCAATAACATAAATGTCTTGACATTAATTTAAAAAAACCAAAATAAATTAATTGTATAGGTCTAAGCCTCCCTATAGTCTGTTTGCGAAGTTGTTCCATCCTCAAAAAACAAAAAACTAATGCTTCTGCAGTCTAGCTGCAGCTTCTAGCAACGGTCTCTGTTAAAAAAGGACACTGAATGTCCTGAATGTGGCATCACAAACACAGGACTTGAGTCTGAACACAGCAGACAAACAGGAGTATTTACAACAGCATATACAAACACAAATACTGCATGGTGGGTGCACACTTGCATTCCTCTGTCTTCTGTTACATAATGTATGAGATTAAGTTAGCTTCATTATATCTCAATCAGTGATTAAGTGAATAATAAAGTTTCTATATCGGGTCACTATCAGCCTGTCACTCATTCTTTTCAGGGAGGGGGGCGGGGTTTGGAGGAACGGAGAGGAGATGGTGATCGCGGAAGATTCTTTTCCCTCCTGCCTTTCACAGAACTTTACACCGCGTAGATAATAATATCGTCTGAAAATTGCTAGAGGACATTCATACTCTGCAATCCAAGATTTAATTAAATCCACCAAAAAAAACCTGAACATGATTGTAACGCGATTATTTTTGAAAAACATAAATCCTTGTGTCTCTGAGCCGCAGCGACACGGAGTGATTCAGAGCGGGTCCTTTTGCTGTTGGTTCTGGACTGGTGTTCTTGTGTTGGTGGATAAAGCAGACTGCTCCGTGTTTGGTGCCGCTGTGCCGCTGTCACGTCTGTTCCCTGATCTCTGCGTCACCGACCGATTTGATATTAAAGTGACAGAAAAAAAACATTATAGTAAAGCCGCGGCCGGAAAATCAGGAAGCAACGTTACTACGCTATAATCGATTATCTTCCGTCACTGCATCGAGACCGAATCGTCCACGTCCGCATCGCAATGCATCGTAGAAACGATTATTTTCAACACCCCTAATGAATGATGCAGACTTTGTCAAAGATTTGCGGGAAAAAGTCAGCAATGCATTTGAAAACACACAGATGAAGAGGGGAATTGAGAAGATGGCTGACGTTGCCCATGAACATGGAATCTGTGTTGATGAAGACTCTCCAGAGTGCCAGGAAGCGAAGAAAAATGCAGATGCCATCACTGCAGAAATTCAAGACATTCTTAAATACAAAGAAGCTCAGCTTCCCTTGCAAGGCCAGATATGGAAAGAGCTTACTCGATTAGAGAAGGAAGAATTCCGACTTAAGAATGTTGGGTCTGAAAATATAGAAAAGTGATCTTCAGCAACAGAAAACCAAACTTCGGGAAAACAGAACTCTCA